>NC_086072.1:12416683-13025757 GCF_948474715.1 Cydia amplana | reverse complement strand
ATTCCGAATTAAAAGCGCTGGTGGCCTAGCGGTAAGAGCGTGCGACTTGCAATCCGGAGGTCGCGGGTTCGAACCCCGGCTCGTACCAATGAGTTTTTCGATACTTATGTACGAAATATCATTTGATATTTACCAGTCGCTTTTCGGTGAAGGAAAACATCGCGAGGAAACCGGACTAATCCCAATACGGGCCTAGTTTACCCTTTGGGTTGAAAGGTCAGATGGCAGTCGCTTTCGTAAAAACTAGTGCCCATGCCAATTACTGGGACTAGTTGCCAAGCGGACCCCAGGCTCCCATGAGCCGTGGCAAAATGCCGGGACAACGCGAGGAAGATGATGACCTTTAATACCGACGCTTCAGCTGAGTTGCACCAGCTGTGGTCACGGAAAGACTAACGTCCCAACAAATGTCAACGGAGATATTAGTAAAACACCACTAAACTACCCAAGATTAGTTAATAAAAATGTTCGGGGTAGACAAAGAAATTGCAGCTACCCGTCAAAGTTTAATGTTTATTGTCCACGGCACGACACGCAACACTGACAGTATCCGTACACTGGTCCGAAGATATATATACAATTAAATTATATCGCGGTAGACCCGTTTGTGTAATTAAATATGTATATAACAATATGTCGTAAATGTTGTCTATTAATAGTTGAGTAGGAATTTTTATTTTGCAGCTTATTTACTAAGGTTTACACGGCTACGGCACGAGCATTATTATGTAGTAGTTATTATTACGTAGACAATACACGCTTGGTAAAAGAAACACGCGATCTCGTCGGCGGCTTGTTTGGAAAAATGTTGAACATCACTTGTGAAGGTAGCTATATATATAGGTACCTTATTTAAACATTGACCTTCCCTGTACGTATAGTGAGCTGCAGAAAAAGTTGATCCCCCTGCAAAAAAATCTTACAAACTAGGTTCCAAAATATATGTTTTTGTCTACAGCTTCTAGAGCCACTGGTTGTAGTTGTTGCTAGTTTATTGTAATCTAAATCTGCCAACAACAGGAGAAGTTACCTTACGTAGACTCGTAGAACTACAATAGAAATTATAATATGACAATTTCAATTGTAGGTACTCGTTCAATGATCGTCCTCTAACCGATGTGAATATCTATTAGGCAGTCCGATCGGTTAGTTTAATCGTCTCCTAATCAGTAATCAGCTTCAATAGACCCCACCTGAGTGCTTGTCTTCCTAGAATGTCAATTATCTTACTCCCTTCCGCACAATTAATTCAAATACAGTAGGTCTTATTGAACACATTCACCAGTGATTATTGTTATAATTTTTTTATATATGTCACCGTAAAATTGTAAACACTCGTCATATTATAATCTCGCTAGTTACATTATATACTGACGGTAGGGAGATTATAATCTAACCTAACCTAACCTACGTTAGATTATAAACTAACGGGTTCACAATCTTACGGTGTCATATCTATAATATCTGGGTGACCGAGCTCCGCTCGGAAAACATATAAACTCGAAAATGCGCGTTTTCCCAGAGATAAGACCTAGCTAGATCGATTTTTCGCCCCCGAAAACCCCCATATAGCAAATTTCATCGAAATCGTTAGAGCCGTTTCCGAGATCCCCGAAATATATATATATATATATATATATATATATATATATATATATAAATAAATAAATATATAAATAAACAAGAATTGCTCGTTTAAAGATATTAGATTAAGGTTTAATCATAGTAGCTATTTATATCGACTAACATACAGTTTAATAAAATTCACTTCACTACATAGTATAAAACAAAGTGGCTCCCGTGTCTGTCTGCCCTATGTATGTTTAGATCTTTAAAGCTATGCAACGGATTTTGATGCGGTTTTTTAATAGATAGAGTGATTCAAGAGGAAGTTTTATGTATAATTTGTTAACTCGTGCAAAGCCGGGGCGGGTCGCTAGTTCATAATAAAATCACAAAATAACTTCGGCCTGCAGAATAGGTTAACTGCTACGTCTACGCGTATCGAAAATAGACTAATACCAACCAGTACCTATAGCCTCTGGACACCCACCATACAAGGAAGTTTGAATCTAGTAAGTAATCTAGTTGTACCTATTTTTATTTGGGTTGAATTTCACTTGTTCAAAAACTTTACGAGCTAATTTGTTTGTTGCAGTGCAGTGCAGGTTGATATTCCATCGAAATTGACTGTATGTATAACCTAATGTACATTGGGTGACATGAGGAACACAATGGTTGCACTTTTATAGTCTGCCTTGTCATGTAACCTTTTAAGAAAACAACGGCCACGACGACAGACGATAGAAGCGCGACCATCTCATTTGAATGAGAATTCGCGCTTAGTGAAATTATCTAACATTGATTCTGGACGCATTTCGCACAAATGTGAGTCTAAATTAGTACGAACGTACGAACGAGTATTAGAGCAATCATAATTACTGTTTTCTCATGGAAACATTACCTAAGGAAATAAAAATCGTTGAGATCAGCCATTATATAGCTTTATTGTGATTATACATTTTAGCACAGTAGGTATCAAGTAAAACCTGTATGTTTTATTGATATGTTTAAAACCTGGCCGGCCGCTAACTTATCCGCTTTGTCACATGTAGAAACGGTTACCAAGGCTTCAGCCAGCCGCTTGTAACATAAATGTGCTCAGAGGTAGTCAAATTGTATAAACTGACAGCCTCGTAATTTTGGCAAAGCAGGACGAAATATATCTAATGGGTAAACGAGGAAGAAGTGTTGCCAACTAGTCCGGTAGTAAATCTATTTAAATGAATACAAATTAATCGATTATCGAACTGAACTCTTAGAGCCTACGGTGACTGCTTAATTGGCCACTCTTAACAATAAGACCCCTTTTGGCTTGGGTCTTTGTAATTTGTTAGGAAAGGGCTGTTATAAATATGTAGTAACTAAAGTAACTTTAGCAGTCACAGTATTAGATATTATACATTATTAACTTAACGGCCTCCTAGCCTAGTTTGTAGTGACCCTGCCTACGAAGCGGAGATTCCGGGTTCGAATCTCGATAAGAATCATATTTTATGTTCTAAACCTACTTTTTTTGTGCAATAAAGTGTTTACTACTACTACTTTTATGTATTTAAGTATTAATATGTATCTATATATATATATAATAATATTATAAGTATATCGTAGTCTTGTACTCACAACAGTAGGTAAGTCACATTTTCATACATGAAATGTTATTACTGTTATTAGATAAAATATTCACAACATACTTACGATGCCAATATGCGGTGATTTTTCTGCCAGATGGACAGCATCGACGAATAGCAGGAATTGTGACGAATAGTTTTTGCGGCTTTAAATTGTCACACCAGTATGTAGACTAACTCAACTCAGATATTGCATTACAAAATTAGCCTGCTCCGGTAGCAAAATTAATTAATTATGTGAGAATTAAATTTAGAACACAGAAATTTTGTGTTACTGCGTTACATTCAAACATGATTGAATTGTCTATTGCATAAGGAGCTTGAGTGCATCGTGGTCCCCTTGTTTGCCGGAAAGATAGATTGCCCTTTTTGTGGTAAAAGTACTTTCACGATCGACTTTTCCTAATCGACTACAATAGGTACCTCAATCATATATTTAAGTCTTTTGCTAATTTCACATGGTAAATAAGGATTAAGAAATGTAGTGCATTTTTATGCAGTGTTTATTTCCTTATGTGTTCTGAAAAGAACACTTTTGTTTGTCTCACGTACTTAGCCGTACAAATCGATATAAAATAAGAAAATTTTGTAAAAAAAGAAAACAATTTACAAAATGTGCCCATTTTTCTTTGTCCGCGACAATGTTTGGGTGGAATTGGTTAAATTGTTTTCCCCCTGTAATTTCTACCGTACTAAATTTTACTTTCCATTACACCCTTTTAGGAGGGGATTCCTGGGTTCTTTTTTTATATTTATTCAAGTTATAAACAGCGACACCTTAGGCCTTAGGCCTTATTGAATTTAGCCTATTTCCTCACTGAACTGAAGAGAAGAAGTTCCAAGAAACTTTTGGACTCGGGCCGGGATCCAAACCCACGTCCTCCGGTTTGGAAGCTGCACGCCCTACGGCTAGGCTACCAGCGCTCAATCCTATATATATATAAGTCGATTCAAAATATCAAATATTTCAGTGACAAAAAATATACAAACATTTATTATTGGATTATTCTAAGAAATGTCTCGTGCAAACGCGAGGTTCATTTATAGTAGCTTTTTACTATATTATTATTATTCTCTTTATTTATTTTCATAAGACACAGTACATAGGTGTTACATTGAAATAGGACTGCCAAACTGGATTAAGTATGTACCTAAATCAATAAATAAATATTTGCCCAGAGCCGAACCTGTTTAACAATTTAATATGGTTTTCATCTTATTCCGATACGACCTTGAGCGTGAGCGCCAATCGTCGTTAGCAGCGCACGCTGATTGGTGCTGACAAAATGCAATCAGTACGGCTACCATCAGTTGGCACTGACATAAACGCCGTCGAGAACGTAATTTACTTTCTATACATCTCGCTCGTACTCGCATATTAGTGCAAAGGGGTCATCCATTAATTACGTCACACGAATTTCTAGGTTTTTTGACCCCTCCCCCCCTCCTTGTCACACTTGGTCACATTTGACAAACCCCTCCCCCCTAGTGTGACGTCAAATTTTTTTCTACGAAATCGCCAAATCGAATTAACCCTTAATAGGGCACCTGTCATATACTTACCACTTCGTTCTGTCAGGCACAGATTAAATACAATTTGACTTATCTGATAGTTTGATAGGTTTATGAACGCATACATAACCTGTCATTCATAAAAAAAATATGTTGGCAACACTGTGAAGTGTCACGAAGTGTGAAGTGTCAAATGTAGGTTTTGCATCTGCTGAGCAGAAAATTTGAATTTCGAACGATTTTTATAGTGTTTAGCGAATATTTTTTATCAAAGTGTTCTAACAAGATTCCGGTAAGTGGTTTTTGTTGATTTTATGTTGTAATTTGTTATTTTATCTACCCAATTACGTGTTATCCACCCTATAATACACATTTCCACAGTTTCGAAAAGTAGCTCTAAGTTGGTGGTAAATATTTTACCAGAGCCCGTTACGGTCATAAAAGTACGGATCAGTTTTAAAATTATTTTTTTTATTTTCATTTTTTCAGTTAATACGTCTAGAAAAAAGAAGTTAACCGATAAAGATATTCAAGAAATACTTGAAAATAATCTTGCCGGCCTTGAAAGTGACTCAGATGATGACATGGGATACATTTCTAATTTCGTTACTGAGTATAATTACAACAACCAAGTTTTGCGAGGGTTATCAAAAATTTTGAGTTCAGAGGTTGACGAAGAGCATTGTGTTGACACTAGAGATGATTATCTAGAGGTAGAAGATATGGCAAAAACCCAAACTGCCCCACAAAATGTTTCAGATACGGTGAACATGTGAAGAAAACATGTAGTGGGGCCCTTGATCGGTCTTCCGAAGATATTTTGGAATTAGTTGACTACGTAACCGTGGAAATTTAAGAAATCACAAGACCTGATACTCCCATGAATAATGTGCTGACCCCTATTGCTTCATCTAGCCCTACTGAGACAACTGCTGATCCTCAGCCCAGCAAAAAAATACCACGAGTCATTGTTGTACATAATGAAATTACAAATGTCGGGCCTAGTTCCCTTCCACGTTCAACGCAGATACAGTCTCCGATCATCAATCAAAACCTACCTCAAGATATGGATCTAACTAGGTTTCGTCGTATAGAACCAGCTCAAGAATGGTCCTCAGATTTACCAGCACATCGCATTCCCAATTTTGATAGACTAATGGCATTTAAAAATCTTATGGCATTTACTCACAAAACACAACCTGTCAGTGTCTTTGACCATTTTTTTCCTGACGCGGCCTGCGAACTTATTGTAGAATAAACAAACCCACCAAAAACATTTTCATGTAAAATGTTGCCAAGACGAAACCATAAGGCTCGCACTGACAAAAAGTTATCAGATCTCTTGTAGAGCCAAGCTTCTAACTCTACAAGCCCTAACTTCACAAATTCTACACCTTAGTCAAAATATGTGGCTGACCAAAAAATATTTACAAGATGCCGTTTCTGCAGCACAAAAAAACAACAAAAACGATCACGAGTACAATGTGACGTGTGCAAAGTGGCTTTATGCGCCACGCCGTGCTTTAAAAGTTTTCATTGTGCACCCACAGACGGCATGTCCACGCTTCACCGTCTGAGGACAGTATTGTCTCATGCAGCACGAACGGGCAACGGTAAAATACTTACCACTTCCTAAAAACCGTTAAAAGGTAACGGTCATATAGTTACCACCCTGTTTTTCATGAAAACTGATTTCCCGAAAAAAATTTTTTTACTATCATGTTGATTGTGGCTACAATAAATATCTAAATCACTCACTGAAGTTGTTTTATTTCGAAATTCATATCTCTGCCCTATTAAGGATTAAGTAAGTACCTACCTAAGTATTATTAATATTTAATCAAAATATTTTTGACGATATAAATATTAGTAATTTTATAACCCAAAACTGCTAAGGAAAGAAAATTAAACGAATAAAAACGATTGTCGTTTTTAAAACTTGTTATTTAAATGTACAGCGAATAAAATAATTTAAATAAATTTTCGGTTACTGATGAAGTTAAAGTGACGTCACAAAGTTTGTGTCTCCCCCCTCCCCCATGTCACAATATGTCACATTTTCTTGACCCCCTCCCTCCCCCTAAACGTGTGATGTAATTAATGGATGACCCCAAACGAGATGTATAGAAAGTAAATTACGTTCTCGATAGCGTAAATTACACTTTTGACACTGTCAGTGACTCATGGTACGGGCTCAGGAGTCGTCTCATAAGTCATTTGGCTCTCACTTACTGGTACGCGTAGACGTAGACGCCCGATAACACGATTTAAGTTCGTATCAAAATGAAACGAAAACTATATCGAATTGTTTCAACAGAATCAGCTTCCTGGGCACTTTCACTCCGTTGTCAGTATAAGTTTATATCAATTGTTGTCTTTATTGTCAATTGTACTTGACGCATTCAAATGATATCAACACCCTCGCTCGACAGTATCATCTGATCAGCGCTAAATTATTGAAGTGCTAGAATAAGTACTTACAGAAAATTGGCATTAAAAAATACGAGTTTCTGGTAGACTATTCCGTGCGATGATTAATTTCATTCATAATTTTATTTTATATACCATGGCACAGCTGTGTTGCTATTCGTAGCCGTAGCTTCGTAGCCGGTCTACGTGACTCTGCCGTAGCGGACATTGCGGTGACGAGTACGCATAATTAGCTAGCACGCTTGGCCTCCATTCGAAGCGTGTGAAGTCGTCTTAACCAGGAGCGGCATTCGAACTTAGATCATCTTGATTTGATACTTGAGGGTATTAAGCTCGCAAAAAGGACCTCTAGGACTAAAATAAATTAATAGATGGATATAAATAAAATCAAGTATTATCAGGGTTAAATTTGAACTCCACGGAAGTCTGCTAGAATATGTAGTAAATCTGGATGAAAATAAATTAAAGGGACTTTAATACAGATCGCTCGAAACACATTATTGCTAACTTCAAATAATGGAAATACAATTCAACAAAGGACGATGGATTTGTCAGTTTTATACGATTCAATTCATACCATTAATAATCGTACCCGTGATTGTTAAAAAATATTAACATACAATTAATTACACGCTTATTATACCGTTTCAACTTTGTCTCATGTTGTTATTTTACATTTTATATAACGTATAACGTCACTTCAATAGTTTCCGCATGGAGTTCAGTGGGTATTCGGTTCAATTCTATTAAAAGTTTCTCAATACCAGACACACTGTTTGCCGGCTACTTCATTCAAACGGAAAACAGAGTGCAAACTTGAGCGAACCGTCATTAAATTGTATATTATTACTTACTGCTTTTTAGCTACAGTTTTTAATTATCTTCCGTTTGGTTTTTTATGGTTGGAAGTATTCTTCAATGATGTCTTATCTTTTTGACGATAAATACCTCCTTGTTCCTTCTTGTACAACACCCATTAAAATGATTTACCTAGTATTTAGTAGAACCATAAGTGGTGATGATGATAAGCGATGATAAACTAATATAAGCGATGCAATGCCATTCAGGTAATTAAAGACAGTTACAGCCATATTCGAACTTTAAGATACGTCAAATACTAGAGATTGAAACGATATGGATTGGATATGTCAGTGTCAAACAAGTGTCAAAGGTGTCGCGTTTATTTAAAGAAACGTCACTTTTGACACTTGTTTGACACTGACATATCCATTCCATATGGTTTCAATCTCTAGTATTTGACGTATCTTAAAGTTCGAATATGGCGTTAGTCTTTTTGTCAACACGTAAAAATTTCATACCTCTAGCACGAAAGATTGGCATAGTCTGTGGCAACTGTGAAATTGAATGTGATCAAAGTGAAATAGATTCTGCCTAGCTTTTCTAAATGGGCGTTTTCTAAAATAAATATCGAAAACCTGATTCTTTCAAATCTGGACCTTCTTGGGCTCATTCTACTCAGAATCGACAGCACTCTGCATCCTTCCATTAAAAAAAGATGTCCCAAAATGTCCATTCCATTACGTCACGTTTTATTATGAGAAAAATTTTCACTTGTATGGACGAGACGTAGTGGAATGTACAATTTTCATACAAATTTTTGGGACTTTTTTTATCTTTAGGATTGAATATGCTAGTGATTCTGAGTTGAAAGAACGCAAAAACACCAGGATCCGTGAGAATCGGGTTTTCAATATTTATTTTAGAAAACGCCTGAAAATACCTGAAGGTCATGTTCGAAACCCGGTAAGGGAATTATTTTCTACTGAGTTTTCCGTGTTTATAAGTATTTATATATACCTATCTTTTATTTATATCGTCTTCAACACTAAATGCTTATTAGACTGACTGTAGGACTAAGTCGATTTCTGCAAGATTTATTTTGTTATTTAATTACTATATGCTTGATTATTAATACTAACTGCCGTATTCGAACTTCAAGATATTCACAAGAGACGACACGTACTAGATCCATTCTAGATACGTTATAGTTTAGATTTCAACTAGTTCTCTTTTGCAGTGCAGTTCGGGCAACCAATGTCACTTTTACGATAGATCGTGTTAGATATCTATTAGATGTGAATTAGATCTCTAAGTAATATCTTGTGGAATTCGTTCAAGCGTATAAGCGGAAATGTCAAATTTGACAGGTTAGATCTTAAACATATCGTTATCGTATCTTGGCGATGTCTAAAAGATATCTAATAGATGTCTATTACAAAATCCGAATCGAGCCCAATCTTAGTGTATATTTCAACAATTTTCATACAATTTGTGTGACCCAGTTTCCTGTTGAAGTTGTTTACTTTAATTCGGGGCTATGGGTTATCTTCAAATGACCCTTTATTTCTTTCGCTCTCGATACAGCTGAGTGGACATAAAAAGTCAAAGTCACGTAGGTTGTTTACGGACGCAATAAAAGATCGGTTGGTTCAAAATTAAACATCTTTCGGTTTCGGTTCTGTACATTAAAAAAGTCTATAATATCATTAATATCTATAAGTAGTAGCTACATATTCTATCGTAAAAAAGTTTAGGTACAGGCGAATCATCCGAAGTACACTTGACCGAATCATCCAGTACACATTGTTCATCATAAAAAAAAGTGTTTAGCGCAACTTGGAATCTATTGGCCTCGGTGCTTTAAAAATACTTTACTTTTGGCTTTAAAACCTTCAAATATAAAAAAATTAAAATTTAAACTAGCAATCTTATACTTATAAGATTATAATATGGGATTATTAATAAAAATGTTTATGTTGATAAATATTAAGTTTTGTACTTTACAATATAATTTCAGCGCAGAGTCATAGAAAAAAATACAGCTTGTCTGTTTTCATAATAAGAAACATCAAATAAATAAGTTCTTTATTTTAGTTCGTGGATTTATTGGTACCTAGGTATTCTTTTTATGAAACAGTGTTTTGTTGAAGCATTAAATTTAAAATAAAAATATACTTTTTATGATATTCTTATATAAAACACGCTTTTGACCTAAGTATAACTTAATTAAGTAATTGTTCCCGTTCTGTTTTATCAAATTGTAGTTTACTATGCTACTTTGTTTGATGCTAGTAATTACTGTATTTGAAAAAAAAAAAAATACTATACTCAATTGTAGGTAGCATTGCTATTTCTAATCACACCTCAATCCTGTATTGTTATTAACACCGGCACGGTTGGTTACCTCTATAACTCGATTGATAGCAAGCACTTTGACACCGCGGTGGCCGGAGTGCTGCTCGCAGCCGCAATTAAATTAAATCCTAAAATTGCTACAAGCGCTATGCGACATGCCAAGTGTCCGGTACAGATTGCCTCTCTATTTAAACTATCTGCAGAACTGCAGTATTATTCTAGTAAAATTCTCTTTAGTTACCACAATTATTTACATATGCATAAAACGCGTTTTCTGATATGCGGGAAAATATTTATGTTATATTTTTTATAATACAGTCCGAATTATTACGGTTTTAGTAGTGGAGAGTAGAGGCAAAGGAAATTTGTCATTCTAGGCATATACCTACTATAATAGAAATAGAAATTAAAAACTCTACTTTTCATTACCTACGAATACGAGGAAAGTATTTCACAAAATATAAAAACCATATATTTTACAAAACATGACTAAAATATAAACTTTTATAGTATTTCTTGAGGGTTCCTTCAATTAAGGTAAAAGGATCGTTATTTACAAAATGTCAGTGTCAAAAGTGACGTTTCAAACAAAAACGTCACTTTTGCCACTGTCATATCTTATCCATATCGTATCTTAGACGTATCTTAAAGTTCGAATCGGGCCGTAAGTTATACTTGCGCTGACTGTACTTACGATAAATCAGAAAATAATAAATCCGCTTATCAGCTCCTGGAATAGTATTTAGCAATATATGTGCCTAATCGTCGTAATTGGGTATTCAGCTCTTGAGCCGATACAATACGAGTCAAGCAGCTATTTCGAACGTAGTATAGTCCCCCTTCGCTTCTCCCTGAATTATACGCCAATTTCCCGTCATAAGTAGAGCAAATCGAGTCTTGATTGCAGTCACGTAAAAACACTTGTTACTCGCGAACGACAGACGGCATCAATCACTTTGCTTTGCCATGTTTAGATTGGCCAAATTAAGGCCGTTTGTGAGAGCACACGCCTCGAGGAAAAATAATGGCGATTATTCAACTCTTCTGTTCGCTACATTCGTTAGGATTGTTTGACGAGTACACACGAACATGACACAGCGAATAAATCTTTATACCTACGAGCTACGGCCATTTAGACGACGGCTAATCACGTAATTTTGCAAAAAATGAAAATTATTTAATTAAAGGATCAAATGAAGCCTGTGTTCTGGTTACTATAGCTATATGTCCGTACACGCGATGATTTACTTTTAATAATCCCTCATGAGGAGTATCAACTAGAAACAAAAATGCATCCTGTTGCATTAACAATATTTCTGTGCATATAAAAAAAATGGGTCTCTATTGTTTCCCAAAAAGTTTTAAGTCATAATGTATTGTTTGCCCACATTTTCGTTAGTCATAATTCATTTGGTTTTCACGTCACGTTTTCAAACAAACCTAACCTAACCTCTATCTATACCCCTATCTATAGGATATCCTTACGAAAATCCTGAAAAGTTAATGGTTTCAGTTTTATTACTAATGATAATATGACAAACAATATATTATGACTTAAGACTTTATGGGAAACAAAGGGAGCCCTAAAAAAACTAATGTACTTACTTATAAATAGAAGTGCGCATGCTATAGCTCTGGCATTGCAAACGTTCTCTAATTATAAATAAGCTCTCCAATTTTGTTTACTAACACGACTATGACAGTGTTCACCAATTTTGTTAACACTAAAATAATCATTTTCTGGAATGACGTACAGGTAATTTTATGTGGGTCAATGGTTCATACATTATGAAACGTGAAAAAGTTTAGCAAGAACGCAGCTGTACATTCAGGTCGAGGGTTGATGCACAGTTACACATTTAAACGGCGTATCTTCGCGTTTCAACGTGAATTCATATTTAATATACAAATAACAGGGAAATCTCAACGAAACAACAAGTTGCCCGGATTTCAGCCTTTATTTGATTCTAGAAAGTGACCTATATTTGATTGAGAAGATATATAATTTATAATAAATACTAAATTAAAACTTAATTAAGAATATGAATACTGAATAGCTTTTCGCACGTTTAAGCTAGTTTAATTTTACACAGAACATATATTATTTCATGTCAACGTAATATTTAATTACTTAGTTAAATGAGCAATAGTAAAATGCATAAACCTCTTTGTTTATTATTCTTTAAGTTGATACGCGCGTATCTTGTCATAAACTTAACAAGCGCAGGGAAGTTGTGTCATTCGTCAATAACTGGCCACTGTTTAATAAACTGGCCACCCTAAACTAAAAATGAATTCTATTCACCTATAAACAGAATTCATTTTAGTATAAGGTGGCTAGTTATTTAGTAGACTCACCTTCGGTTCGGGCCACAAATACCTGCGATCTGGAGCATTCACGAATTAACCTCCTACCTACCTAGATGTAATGTACTACATCTTGGTCAGAGGCTCGCCAGGGTACTGACACCTTAATATAATGTAATAAAAGACATTTCAATTACGGCTTTGATTTAATCATTTGTTTGCAACAATTAGGATGTAGACTTACATTGTTCAATCTCAAATTATACATATCATATTTAGTTACGCTATTTAATACTTAGCTCGGAGTAATGCGCCCTCAGTGCATTGCTACCAGCTTTGACTTATTTCTGTTTAAAGACACAGGAAAAAATTCTATGCAAGATTTAACTGTCTCCCTTTATAGATTTACTAATAAACGTTTGTAATTTACATAAGCTGTCAACGTTGCAACATGGCATGGCTAAGCGGCGGAAACAAAGAACATGCCGTATAAATCCAATACACCGACTTCAGCATTTCTATATTACAAAATCAAGTCTGTATTATTTGAAAGTCTATAATATAAATACTTGTACACTATTGGGATCTTCTTTTTATATACCGTAAAACTATAGTCCATAATCTCCCAACTATATGTCCAAAAAAAACTCGAATAGGGTGACTGCTATAGTTATTGGCCACTACAAAGTAATTGGCCACTCTTAACAATAAGGCTTCAATGGGCTAGATGACAAATTTTCATTTATGGTATAAATCAATCAGGTTTGTTTTTAGGATCAAATGTATATATGGGACCCATTGCATTAAAGCAATACAAAAGTCAGAAATGATAGTCAAAGTCCGACAGTCGTACTTCACTCGCGAAACGCCCCTAACAAATCGCTATATGAACGTGATGTCAAGGTCACTGAGATCGCATCTTGAAGTATGAACAAAACAAGAAAATTGCATTTTTGTCCATGAAATATTGCGTTTATGTATATAGTTGCTATACAATCTTTTTTTGGATAAAATGTGAGGAATCGAATGGTATCCATACTTATTTCGTTTTTGAAAGTTAAAAAAAAAAAACTTAAATTTTGAAACTTTCATTTGCTATCTATTTTACTAGATTTTGTTATAAAATTCAACATGTGTCATCATCCCTATTGGCTTGTTTCTTTCTGATTTGTTAGGAGTGGCCAATTACAATGTAGTGGTCAATAACTATAGCACTCACCCTATCTTTGATTAGGTGAGACTATCATTTGAGTAAACCAATTCTAAGGGGATTTTTTTTCACAATTGAGAGAACAATCTTGAACGTATTGAACTTGTGAACCATAGTTGTAGTATTGGACTATAGTTGGGAGGTTTGACTATGTATTTTAATGATGCACTTGACCTTGGGTCATGCAATGGTAGGGCATATTTCTCATAGGCAATGGTTATTAGCTATTACTCGTAAACAGATATTGGAAATTATTTTTTTGTTCTTTTTATTCTCGAATTTTCCGATCACAATCCGTTCTACTGCCGTCACAAGTAGCGGAATTTATAATTTATTGATTAACATTTCCATCAGAAATATCTCCTGTCAGCTATGTAATATACAACAGTTGAAATATATGTATATGTAACATGTTCACAAATTATAACACTTTAAACTCTCGCGTTTTGTACACATATTTAATTACACAAACGGGTCTACCGCGATATAATTTAATTGTTTTTACCTTTAATTCCGACGTTTCAGCTGAGTTGCACCAGCTGTGGTCACGGAATTAAAGGTAAAAACAATTAAATTATATCGCGGTAGACCCGTTTGTGTAATTAAATATGTTCACAAATTGCCCATCGCTAGTCGCAACCGTTTTTATAAGAATTCACCTGTCGTCATTTCCACCGTCATCGTCAGTGTCTTGGATTCGTACAGTGATTAGATAATTAGGTATACATTAATTACATTTCCGACAGTTATCTATTTAGATATTTAGTATTCTTGATTCAATAACGATATTTAACATTCCCAAAGTATATACAATTACATGAGTTCCATTAAAAAAAATCAATCATATTATAAACTCTACTTAAGATAATGTTTGCAATATACAAGGCCCAAGTTACATTAATTTATAAACTGCCTTAATTTACACTGCTCCTTTATAATATTTAACAAATATGTAGATATCTGAATAACTATTATAGACAACACTGTAGATATTCCCTTAATATAATTTATATACACATTAAAACTAGTTATTATCACGTTACATGCTGATGGAATTATGACACTGGTATGCAGCTTTTATTGTAAATACATTGTTCCAAAATAAAATACATTTTATTAAAACTTAATTGAACCACAAAGCTGCGATGCACAATTTGCTCGAATTTTCTTCGTATTTTAATTACTGCCCGTTACTCCATTTCAGTTGGTAGCGATGACTGATTTTTGAGGTTTATCTGGTGTATTAAATTAATCATACCCTGTTAATGTAAACTCAATTATACTGGTTCAAATCATTTTACTTTGTAAAATATATTCTTCGTCGTTATTTCGTTATTTTTATTCGATTTGGCATTCTTATGTTTAATTAGATCAATAAACTAATTGGATAATCGTTTGTAATCGTTAAAGTAGTACAGGTTTTTAAAAATATGAGCTTCCAAGATAGGCATATTATAGTAGCTATGAATTGTTTTTTTTTTAGTTGCAGGTTGTTTTTAATGATTAACAAAACATTATAACGATCGCGATTAGCGCTTATCGTCGTAGGTAAGACAAGACAACATTTCCAACAAGTAAGTAAGAAACAATTGTCTTATCGACATCGATAAGTGATTAAATTCGCGACCCTACTAGGCCAAAAAATAACACAGATACGCAACGCTTTATACTACTAGTGTTTCGAGTACCGTTAGGAAGATCGCTATCGTGCAAGCGGGTTTGGCCGCGTCGTTAGCCGCCGTAACGACCTTCCCGTCGTTTGCGTACCATTTGTTGGCCCGGTCGGGCACCCGGTTGCTCTTCTCGTCGTGTTCCTCGTCCTCGTACACTTCTGTTCCGTAGTCGTCGTCGGGAACGATCCGCTCGTCCGGGTACTGGTACACGTGCCTGTCGTTTCCAGGTATTTCTGTGTACAATGTGTAATATATACAGTTCGTGGAAAGTAGGAAAAGGGAAGGAAACTTGGAAATTAATAACTTGTATGTACAATTGTGCTTGTCAAAATGTAGAAAGATCAAATACTATATGCTGATATTAAAGGATATACTCATGTGGTTTTCCATGAGAGAGGACCCTTCTCACATGGAAAACCACATATATCCTGCTTCATGTGCAATAATAAGGAGCTTTCTATCAGAATTTCGGTTGGAATTTCAGATTTAAAAACTTTATTGCACTCGAAGCATAAGGACCCTTCTGTATGGAAAGCCACATTATATGCTTTATAATGGTTAACTATAATGACTTTTTATGTAATGGTCATATAAATAAAAGAACACTCATACTGTCAGTACTGTCACATAGTGGTCACATATAAATTAATCCACGTGTGTGAGCAAATATGTAACGTCACCTGGCGGCGTTGTGTAAGCAAATTAAACTACATGTTTTGTACCAGAACATTAATTACCCGTATGTTCAAGTAATCCTATTTCACGTTATAATTTAGGTAGTCAATTAGTCTGCAACACGTTGTACATACCTACATAAAATTTAAATGAACATAAAACATACACACTAAAACATCTTAAATTTTTGTCTCACAGGTAAATAACTAAGTATTTGAAACTAGGAAACGAGGAAAACCTCATTATAAATACATTAAATGCACCTACCATATAATCTAATCTTGCTTTCCACGTCGCCGAGCGAGTTCTTGGCAACGCAGATGTAACTGCCCAGGTCGTCGCGTCGGATATTCTTGATGGTCATCGTCATCTCCGCCTCGAACATGGATTTCTGCCTCACCGTCATCTCGTGGTGCTCCGAGGGTATTATCAACTCACCTGCGAAACAATTTATTGCTAAAACACCCGCCTTCAAATTCAATATTAGGATTTCACCTTGCGAAGAAGAACTTTTATGAAAAATGTAAAAACTTGCTTCAGACACCTAGAAGTTTTATGGCTTTCTTGTAATTTGTTTTGCTTTAACGCCGTCTTGTCCGGTACCTTAATAAAATTTCCGCTAGTTTGCGATTGTCCTTGGTACACTTGACTTAATTAATGAAATTACTGTTAAGTCTATATTAGCGACATTCATCGAACAACATTATTTCACTTTATTTTTTATTTTGTTACATTAATAGATCTAACAATATAATGTATATCTATTTTCGAAAATAAGTAACCAGGAAAACCTTTCTATATTTTCAGAATTTTTATGTTTAAAAGTGTCGGTAATCAGATAATTCTGACCTGGATAGTTGGGGCGCTGTTCTCTGAAGATTATTTTAAAGAGAGCATAGAGAAACGTAGCTTATATCGACCCAGTTTTAAGTTTCAAAACTAGATGGTTATAAATGTGACGAACTGTGTTTTAAAATAGAAAACTATCTTAGCTATTTTAAATAAAAAATAAATAAATATAACGAATGGTATTTTGACTTTTCGAAGATAGGCAAATAGTTACCAGGGTCTTTAACCCAGTAGTTGATGGATTTGGGTGATGACTCCACGTAGCACTCAAGCGTGACGTCAGTGCCGAGCGGAGCGCCTACCAACTGATTCGGCACTTGGATCACTGGGTGAACTGTATGACAAAGAAAACATGTGCATCAAGCTTTAGTAACGCAACTGAAATGGTGTTTTTCTACTCCCGTACTTTTATTTGTCATTTAAAAGGTCGTACACACACACCTTTAAACCCCTATGTTATAGTTGTCAAGACAAGTCTTTAGTCTATTCCCCAAAAAAGTATTTGTGCATACACGCAGTATCTTTTTGGTACTTTACGATACTTCGTGTAATCACCACTTAAAAAATATTGTATGAAATACATTGTTGCCAACCTAATTTTAATTGTCAACTCTGACAGATGAGTACTAAGTGCATTGCTGCCAATTTACAAAATATTCATTAGGTACAAACAATAAAATTGCTTCAGAAGTCAGAAACGCGCATGTGGCACTCGTAATATAGCAAGATCCATAGACTACGAATACCGCTTAGCGTTGCTTGTTAGTCTCCATAGGCTACTGTGGCCAAAATCGAGAAAGAAACTATCCAAAATTGTAATTTAACTAAGAGCAAGTACCAGGGCCTCATGAGTTACAAGAAGGTGTCGCTGACCAACCGGCCGTGGGGCGCGGGGCGCGGTAGTAGCCTATGGAGACTAACAAGCAACGCTAAGCGGTGTTCGTATCGTAGTCTATGGATCTTGCTTTACGGGTGTCACAAATGCACTTAGTACTCATCTGTCAGAGATGACAATTAAAATTAGGTTGGCAACAATGTATTTCATACAATATTTTTTAAGTGGTGATTACACGAAGTATCGTAAAAGTACCAAAAGATACTGCGTGTATGCACAAATACTTTTTTGGGGAATAGACTAAAGACTTGTCTTGACAACTATAACATAGGGGTTTAAAGGTGTGTGTACGACCTTTTAAATGACAAATAAAGGTACGGGAGTAGAAAAAATACTATTGTGTGTTTGTACAAAGTTGTTAACGTATTTTGCTGAAACACTATACTGAAACGAACGCGTTGGGCGCGACTTTTTTATTATAGGCCGGTAACAAATGGACTAAATTCCAACAGTAACTTGTATTGGAATTGCGCACTGACTATGCAGTTGGATATGCAATTCACCAGTCTCGACCCATAGTCAATATTCACATATCACTACACTTTATAAAACAAAGTCCCTCGCCGTGTCTCTCTGTATGTATGTTCGCGATCAACTCAAAAATTACTGAACAGATTTTCATGCGGTTTTCACCTATCAATAGAGTGATTATTAAGGAAGGTTTAGATATAATTTGTTAAAGTATTGGGTAACCCGTGCGAAGCCGGGGCGGGTCGCTAGTTTGTAATAGGGTACAAAAACACTTAAAGCGTTGAGAGATAAGTGTGTCAAGATTGTCGTTATACTACTAAAGAAGTACATAACCTATTTATCTAAGTCTGGGGTAGTGTAGTATTTATATTATGGCTCATGTTACTCGCGGCATCATGCTCGGCGGGTGCTTGTAAGAGACTAGTTAATCATCTCACATGTAGACTTTGTAGACTACGTTGACGGGGCTAATAAATAAGACCAACATTATAAAATGTAGCAACATAATATACTCGTAAGAGTATTAGAATTAATAGCGGTTTCTAAAGCATCTTGCCCATTTTGTACATTTAGAATGCACTAAAGGGGTTTGGCGTTCGCTCAACAACCTAATTCCAAAAACTATACATTTTCCATTCGATCCAGGAGTCATCTTAAAATAAGACGACTCCTGTAACAACTTGCTTCGATTTTTTTTTTCGGACGTTTTACAGAAAAATTTAACTTTAAGGATGGGTTTGCTCTTGCTTGAATATACATCTACAAGTATATACAGATAAATGAAAATAACATTACAAATATGCATTTATTTTACAAGCATATAATCATATTAATATGTGCGCATATTCATCTTTGTCATTTACGTAAATCATCAAATATACCTTTACTGTATTGTACCCATCGTATAACACTTAAGCACCAAGGTATTATCATAAACAAATTGAGTATTCACAGGTAAACCAAACTTAATGACCGTTTAGCAAAAACGCCTAAAGCCGCGAGCGGTTTTCGACTTCTATGTAAATACCGTGTTCACTTAGGTAGCTTAGGTTCGAGGTGCAAAATAAATACTACATAAGGCTGTCTGATTCACGACGGGTAAGCTACGGGCGATCGGCTGTTGTTTCTCTCGAACAACAAACAATCTCGGCAATTGTTTGCCTTGGTCCCGCCTGCAGTGTAAGCAAGTAGTCAATCTCTGAGAGAGTTTGTGGTCGAGAATGGTCTCAAGACATGGTCATGTATTGACAAATCAAGGAATGGGTAGGTAGTTACTTTTGCTCAAAATTGCAATTGAAAATGGACAAGGGAACATTTTAGCAAAAGGTAACAATAAAAATAAATAAAAAACATTAACTCGCAATTTTTTACTTTTGTCGCTCGTAAACTGATATTTCATTGGCGGCGGGCGACTGACTAGTATATAAATTGCTGCTGACTGGTAAACAGATCGAGGCTTGCTTAAGGCACGCAGAAATGTGCATATTTCGGTGTAGTTATCAATATATTAACGATGGTTCTATCGCCTCGTGGTTGAATCGACCCCGGTCTACCCTAGCATTAATATACTTACAGAATTCAATAGGACAATAGGCGGACTATGAGAGTCCGCATTCAAGCTAGTAATTACAAGAAAAAAGTTTGATTTCTTGAATCTTACTGAAATAATATATGTTAAGACCGGCGTTAGAGGTAGATTTTATTTATCAGAAATAATTATTAACGTACCTATGGTAAAACGGGAAAGTCTTAAGTTTAAAATATTCTCTGCATTTTTTATACCGATATATTGAACGCCCATGTAAGTAGGTATTAGGATCTAGAATAAAATTTGATTTATTTAAATAGGCCGCAAATATACCTATCAGAAATAATAGAGCGCAATCCTATCTAATAGGTATTACGAATATTGCTTCTCAATTTTGTAATTATTTACTAAGAATAATTTTCTTAATATTTTTCTTGATGAGTTAGAATAGTTAGATCGTAGTCACTCGCTTATGACTTAATCTCCGTATGCGAGTCAGAGGGCTTAACGCGAACCACGTTCGACGTGTTACCTCCCTGTCACACTTACGTACGAATTTACAAGTGCGACAGAGAGGCAACACGTCGAACGTGGTTCGCGGTAGCCGCTCTGATGCCTGAGCTAAGTGAGCAGGTACTTACCCCACGTCGGTGCCTTGCGCAATCTCTACTTTAAACGTTGTTATATACTTTCCGCATTGGCAAGATGCACTAACATCAAATCAAGATCGTATTTTTTCATTTGGATGCGCCTGCTAGTATCCATCGTAAGTACAAGTTCGTCCGTGCTACTTCTTATAATCGGTTATTACTTATAATCTAAGAAAAAGGTTATTCATGGATTATATAAGATAAGTAAAGTCTACGTCACAAAAAATTTACTGCTGTCCTTATGTATTTGGACCCTGTATATGTAGGTATAAATAATTTTAGTAGTATGTATGTTTATGTATTTTACCTATTATTGTTGTAGAATTAAAATTTAAAGGTATTCTTTCTAGTTTAAATTTAGTTTTTTTGCACCTCCTAATTATATCATTTTTCATTTCTCCACTACCTAAAGGTTGTCTGGAAGAGATCGCTCTTTAGCGATAAGACCGCCTGTTGTTTACCTCTGTCTTCATGTATTATTTGTGTTTCCATGTACATTTATTCTGAGGTTGTGCAATAAAGAGGATTTGTATTGTATTGTATTGTATTTGGAGTAAGGTTTACAAATAATCAGTCGAACGGTACTGTACTGACCTTTTAGCACATTACGTCGTATGATGATGTTTGGGGGCGATGGGTTTTACGAGTGACCCCGGCCAAGATGGATTCGGGGGCAAGATGTACAGTACTTACCTGGGTCGTTGGTGTCTAAAAATTCAGTTAGCACAAAATATATGGCGCCGCACAACACCATCTATTTCAGCTATCAAACTGGGCGCACGATTAGTTCTTTATTTCTTTCATCACACAAGGTCCATTGACCTTGCGCGAAAGAAAAAGAATTAAGTATTTTAACGAAGATTCATTAATCTTCGTTAAAATACTTAATTATTTTCCTTTTCATAAAAATAATAACAGCCACCGCTAAAATATGACCTTACAGTGTACGCTGATGTGAATTCTCTTGCTGACCGTAGGCGGGACGCCGTTGCCCGCGATGCACAAGTATGTGCCCATTTCCGAACGGGATATCTTGGTAAGCTTGAGCACCTCGCCGTTGTATGTGAGTACTGAGAAAACAGTAAAAACAGTTAGTAAAAAAGTACATATTGGGAAACATAATATGTCCCTGTTAAAATATTATACTTCGATACAAGTTTATAATCAAAACTGGGTTCACGGATTTAATTTGTGTCATTTTATTATATATATCCCAAATTCACATTTCTACATGCCACTCATTTTGGACTACGAAAGTCACCTATACTCTCCTCTTCATCGGGTTGGCCGGAAAAGTAAGGTAGCAAAATTACAAACAGCGAAAAGTTGCATATCTAGAATATGTTCACAAACGTGAAAGATACGAACTTGTGCTTCTGAGAATAATGGAAAAAGTTGATTGTAAAAGAAAAACTGGCGGTCAAAAGAAATTGTGTTTGACCGGAACCATCGGGAAAACACATTGTTACTGAATACTAAAAATCATTGCACAAATAATTAATCTATAATCTTACTGGATATCATTTATTAAATAAAATTGCAATAAGTATTGTATAGATATTATAAGTACTAGTTTCATTTTATTTAAAAATATTTATCAATTTTTTTAATTTATTTACTCTACGACGTAAAAGTATGTCAAAATGACTGTAAGGATTTAATAAAAAAATGTCTGGTGCATGAACCAGTACTTAGTCAATCTCGAGCGGTGGCGGGTCTAGTGATAAATAATGGAGTTTTCGCGAAGCAATACTGTCAGTTCTGGTACCGCGTACATGTGTTCTCGCACAGACAACGCTTACTTTACTTTACGCTTACTTTAAGCACAATAAATCATTGTTTAGCTTAAATAATTGGCTGTCACTGTTTCGTACGCAACCTGCTTAAAATACTCGACGGAGATACCCTCAAGTAATTAGACGGAAAAACAGACTTCAAAAGTTCCAACGGTTTCGATGGCGCTTCAAATTTTTTCAATTAACCATTAAAATGGTTTCAGAGTTCACACAATGAGACCTAGGACTCCATTCAGCACGGAACTCTACTAATTACGACAAACTTTAAACAATACTGGACGAAACTCATCCCGAGAATAGTCGCCGCGGTTCATTGTGCCTTGAATGCGGTCACACAGACGTTTTATTATACATATTCGTGAAAAACAATGCACTACTTGCAGCTCGAATAAACAACGACTAATGAAATAGTTTTGTTTTGTGTTTTTTTAATCGCATTGATTATGCTGCGTATTTGTGAAACAAAACCTATCATTCTTGACTAGTTCATACAGTATGTAATAATAGGTAATCAAATCGGAACCGTTGTGATACTATTGGTATACCTCCTAACTCCTAACAGTGTATCAATTATAAACTGAAATAGATATATTATCATACACTAAAGAAAAAGTGACCAAGTCCACCGGTGGCCGAGGTGGGAATCGAACCCCACCTCAGCTTACTCCAAGACACAATATATAAATCGAAAGAACAATGGGATTACGTTTTACGCCTATTCTAGTGTCCACCAAGGTGTTAAATTTATCAATAATCACATAAATATTTATTAATTACGTAAAAATCTGTATTAAAATTATGTTCAGTGATACCTCTTACAAACTGGATTTTCTCTCCTATATTTCAAAATGTTCACTGTAAGCACTGCGCCGTTTACCAAGCAGCAATTTATTTCCTTACATGTAATATTGTGCTCTCGCAGACTTCGTAATTTATGGTAACTATGTTAATATATGTATCTGTAATATGTATTGTGAAGTTGTCATCATATATGAGGTTTCAATTCAATTTATTATTCTGAGGTTGCATGCCATGCCCCAGTGTTGATTTTATCGGGGATGTTTTCTGCTTATTTACGACGAGTCAGATTGCTATTTTGGCACCAGTTATTTATGAATCGAAATAATTTCTAAAGGGAATTTCGATCAGCGCTTTAAAGTTCCAAACAAGTCATTGTCATTTTAGTCAAATCAAAATTTCATGAAATTGATGAAACTTGGATTAATTTCTTCGTCGATTCCTTAAAACCATTGTGGCTACCAAACGAGTAACTATTATTCATTAATTAAGTAACACAATCTTACACGTTTTTGAAATGGTGTGTACAGGTATATACGTATTTTAAGTATGCATCTCTTATACATTGAGTGTGATTGATTTTTGAGTGTTTTAGCTTTAAAAAAAAATACGTTTAATCTGGCAAATTCATTATTTATTAGAACTCGCACACGTGTGCAATGTGGATTCATCATAGGAAACAGGAACGCTCGCATTAGGTGAAATTTGTGAAATATACAATGAGTAAGTTGACATCGACATGATGTAATCAATCGGGTAATATAATTTGTTCCCACATTTCAGTCCACGGTTTTTTGTATTGCGGTATCTCATGGATATTAGTTTTGCTGATTTTATTAACATCCAGACACATTAATATCAATTTGTTCACATAAACGAGCTGTTAATATTCTTTGTTTATATAGATAAAAACACTGTATTTATTACAGTGACAAAATTACCTACCTGTATGCATATATTATGGAAAATTCCTTAGGTAACTATTTCTAGAGAATTAAGACAAACTCGATTGTATTATAATTTGAGCTAACTAAATGGGAATAAGAAATGAATAGATAGGTAGCTAATGTATTTAATAAACATATTTCTTGAAACAAGAGAAGATACCACGGTTTCAGCCTAGGACACATTACTGAAATAAGCTTTGAAAATCAAAGCAGATAAGAACAGAATATTACACGGAATAATCCGAAAATAAAACAGGATTTCCTTAAAAAATCCCTTTTGTGCCCCGTTTTTATTTAGGTAAAATATAACGGCTAATGTAATGTGAAAGTTGTGCTGCGAAGAAACGGAATAAATCTATATGATCAAATTAAAGTGAATTGAAAATCTATGTAGATAGAACGATATATAAGATCTTTCCCGGATCTAGCCACTCTTTCAATAGGGTATTCACTTTACTTAAAAAGTAAGTAGTATACATATCTAAAATTAAATTATACCTTTTGTCTTAGACCCCGTATGGTCTCGCACCACGATTTCCTGGCCATCCTCGCGTTTCCACATAACCCGTGGCAGCGGCACCCCTCGGGCCTTGCACGCCACCCGGGCAGTGCCACCTTCCGGCACCATCGTGTCACCAGAAGTCTCTTCTGGCACGAAGTCTGGTGGTATTACCACCTCTAGGAAGCCCATCTATAAAGTGACTTGTGTTAGTTGTTGCATATAGCCGTACCACGACTTAACACTTTACGTTTACGTTAGTGACTGCGTAAACTCATCGCAGTCCATCTCGCTCGCACCGATGTATCGGTGCGATAGAGAGGGAATGCGATGGAGTTCAGGCAGTCACTAACGTAAATGTCAAATGTCAACTCGCGGTAGCCGTGCTGTACTGGCTGCACTATAGTTATATTACATGCAAGTTATTTTTATAGTAAAATACACCTTGTAGGTATTGTGCTTGAGCACACAAACTAGATACATACCTAACAGGAAAATGATTACCGAATATAGTATCGTATTTAACATATAATAACAAATTGTCGCATTACTGATAATCATTACTTGAATAATATATAGGTATATCTATTATGTAATATTTCATGTGAAATGCCTTTAAGTACAAGTGCCAAAGAGCCATCATACCTACACGACATTACGAGATACGAAATTCTTTTAAAGCAGGTAATGAGCATATGTGTATGTAGTAGTTAATGGACTTAACTGAAAGCACAGGCATTTCCTTTGTGAACCTGCTTGCGCGCGCATGTTGGTAATCAATTAAGGCAAAATATAATGTTCGTTGTAACTTCTAATTGGGAAAGTCTATTCTCAGAATAAACATTGCCCGCTTCGTAAACAGGCACCAGAAAATATGATTTCGTAAAAAGTGACTCCGTATTCCATGTTAGTACTTACTCTAGTAAGTTTTGTCTTTCATGTATGCAGTAAATTAAAGTCGATGCGTGCACAAAAAGAAGAATTAGTCTTTCATCCCCTTAGGATTTAATCCTGCAGCCACAATTAGCCAATTCTGAAATACCGGACAGAGCTCTTCTCCTCGTTAATAGACACCTATACGATTCATGCATCGAAGCAAAATGATGAATAGCGAAAGAGACCCAATTTGCTCCACAGCGCTTGAATACGGCTTCACTTTAGCATTTTTGGGATATGAATTTCATGTTAAACTTCTGACGTTTATCAGCACTGTTTTACTCGTATACTCGTGCAACTACAAGTACATCATATTTTAGAAACATATTACTCAAAATCCTTAATTCAGCGTTTATATTTAGGGCAGGTGTCAAAGAGCTTTGTAATCGCTTCGATACAAAAAAAATCCATAGATGTAAGGTTATTTCTATTGCCGTTCGGCCGCATAGAGAGTGTATATTTAGAGATCTACATTTCACCAGCAAAAAATCACATGCTAAAACAAAATGTTTTAAACAGACGGACTGGGAACGGACAAAGTTTAATTCTAATTGGCGGGTAAAATTAAACAAAACTTATGAAATCTCATTTGGGATTTCCGGTGAAACTTCAAAATGGCGAAGTTGTCTCGATGATATTTTTTTAGTTTTTTCGCTCATAAAATGTTGTTCAAAGTGTAATGTTGATAGCTTATTACGAGTATGCAGTGAACTAAAGTCGATGCGTGCACCAAAAGAAGAATTAGTCTTGAAGCGCTTTTTTCTCTTTAGTCAACACCCAGCAATCCATCGTGGCTATTAAAGTCCAGCTTTCATTTTACTAAAAGCAACTACCTAACGAACAACGTCATGTTCTACGGGCACACTTTTATCATAAATTTGATGAAAGCCATTAAAAAAAAAGAAGAATATGAGTATCTCACTTGACTCTTCATAGGATCCGTGTTGATCTGGCACATGTATTGCCCCCGATCTTCCTCTTGTACGCTCTTGATGTGCAGATACCACGTCGAGTGGTCCGCGTGCGACACGGACACGCGGGGGTTGTGTGTGATCACGTGCTCGTGAATGGCTTGGATGGCCTTCGTGTCTGCTTTCACCCAGCCGACCTTAGAGAAAAAAAAAACAAATATAATATGATTAAGAGGCCGGTATCGATTTTAGTCGCAAAAATGTAAAATTGATAGATTTAGTCGATGAAATTGTTTACCTTTTGTTACGTAATAGAAATAACAACTACTGGCTACTGGCTATCTATTAGCACGTCTTCTTATCTTGCATTTGTACAGATATTTTTTTTGAAAACTGACTCACTAAATTAGAAATGATATATTTTCTGAGGGACGTTTAGGTAAACGCCCGTAAAGCACTGATTTAGTCGATCTTATTTGTAAATTTCGTAAAGTTTGGACTGCTAAAAATGATAATTTTGTATTACACATATCCTGTACTCTAACTTTCATAGACTACATTTTTGTTATATGATATTGAACAAGAGTAAATGAAAGTTAGACGAAATCAATTTTCACTAGAAATAGCTTCAAAACAAGTGAACATTTTTCGTGAAAATCGACTTAATTTCAACGTAATTTTGATAAACAATTTCCTGAAACTGTTCTTATACATATTTTTTTTTATAATTTACCACTATAATTTTTTGATATTTTTTTAAAAATTGCCCCTTCTCATCATATATTGGCGGTGACGCACGCTCGGGACCTCATTATTAAAAGGCAAGATAAGAAGACGTGCTAATAGAAACCAATACTTGTTATTTAGATATTACGTAACAAAAGGAGTACAATTTCAACGAGTAAATCTATCAATTTTACATTTTGGCTCTAAAATCGATAACGGGCTCTTGTGTACTTGACTACTCGCCGCGACGATTCTAGGGGCCCGATTCGGATTTTGTAATAGACATCTATTAGATATATTTTAGACATCGCCAAGATACGATAACGATATGTTTAAGATCTAACCTGTCAAATTTGACATTTCCGCGATTCTGGAGATCGAATTCACATCTAATAGATATCTAACACGATCTATCGTAAAAGTGACATTGGTTGCCCGAATTGCGCTGCAAAACAGAACTAGTTGAAATCTAAACTATAACGTATCTAGAATGGATCTAGTACGTGTCGTCTCTTGTGAATATCTTGAAGTTCGAATACGGCAGTAGTTCGTTGACAACTCGTTGAAACGTACACTGACATCAGGATGATATCTCAACAATGTCATTTAGTTATCGTGCGTCTCGCTCGCGTCAATACATGTACCGACAAGTACGACCGAAATGCACACTATCTGAATGACATCATTTTGGTTTTATTAATTTTGTAGCTTAATATTGATAACCGAAAAATAACTAAGTAGTTTAACACAGAAATATTTAAACATAAAACTCATGTTTACAAAAATCTAACAAAAACGCGATTGTTGTGACAAGTGAACTGGTATTGCCACTATATTTTGCGTTTAAGTACTTAGTTATATTTAATTTAATTTCTACAATTTCATAAAGCACTATTTAGGCTTGTAGAGCGTTTACGTATAACGCCATTAGATTTTGAAAATAAAAATCACGTAGATCTAGAAATTATAAGTGTCGAAATTGAAAATGTTACATTCATTACCAAAAAAGGCAATAATATAAATTGATATTCATATTGTAATAATTTAAAGCTTTTAATTATCAATTATCATTTTTTAAATAAGTATGACACAAGGCTTAAGCTTATTTAATGGTACAGAGTTAATCCCAACACAATATTTATCGTTATTTTATAGCTTTACAAATTACTGTTTTGTGAAACCTATTGGTTTATACATTATGAATGACTACACAATTGAAACGGGTTCCTTGTTATTATTGTGAGCCATTGATTTCTGTTGAACGTGAAGCATGTAATTATATTTAGACAATAAATTGATTATAACTTGTACTCACTCTATAGTTGCCAAGGTTGACGACAATACATTTGAATGTAGCGTCGCGCCCTATAGGTGTCGTTAGGTTTGTGATCGGCTCTCCGAATTCTGGCACTTCTACTCCGCCTGTAAAGAAAGTCCAGGATGTAATATGTGCATAAAAATATTAAGTAGCTATACTAGGTATAGTTAGGCAAGAGTCGCTTTTCAGTGGAGCATAGGCATAAATAATCATACCCTAATTCCTTTTCATTTTACTAATTACTGACAAAATACTATAAGTAATTATGTAGACACATAATCAAAAACATTACATACTTGATCCCAATGAAAGTAATATGTAATGAATGTCTTGAAAGTAAAGTGGGCAAAACTTTATTCTATCCAACAAGCAGTGAAATCGTGACATTGAAGTAGTAGTTTTGGCGCGAAATGAATAAATATCTACTTATATGTAAGTGTATAAATAATTTTCTTCTCACTAGTGACAGCGACGCGAAGTCGCTATATGCTAGACCGAATGGGTGCATGAAGTAAGTATACATGTATTAAATGAAAAGAAATTAAATATTTTAACACGAATAAAGTTTACTTATTTCGAACAGACTTCCTTTTGCCTTCGTTATAATATAGGTACTTATATTATAACCACAAACGCGAGTTTTAATCTATTAAATAACAACCTTAACCAGCACAGCAACCGGTAGCTCTGATGAATAATAAGAGAATATTATTTTATCCATAGACCACCTATCAATCGAGCGTGCTGACGATAAAAAGAAAGCTGATTTTACGAGTATAGGCAAAAGAAAAAAATCGCTTCTCTTTACCGGTAGAAAAGCACCATTAACGTATTTAAAGTTTTCTTTCTACACTGGTTACTCAGTGAGAGTCTAGTCATAGCCCCTTCAATTAACTACCAACGGAACTTGCTAATGTTTTATTAGTTTTTGCACCGGCCAGGCTAGAGAGCGTTTTGCCGCTTAATTTCAATTTTACATAAATAATCCGTGGGTTAGCCGGATCTGGAATGTTCATACGCTAGTGTAAAAGGACTGGTTCAATTAAAAATTTAATCCTTAATTTACAACAGAAGTCAACGCATTAGTAGAGGCATAAAGTTAAAGTGATTGTAATAATCGAATTTAAACTGTTGTGAGACATAACATAACACACATGCAATGCAATTCTGTATTATATTTGCTGCTCATGTTCGCGACTGCATATCAAATATTATACGCTATGCGGTGCGAATTAGTTCGCAAGACAATCGTTTAAATTGCACGCCCGCAGAGACTGATGAGCGACGAACTAAGTTTCCCTGACATTAGTTTGTGGGGCGTACGCTAGTGGGGCTTATCGCGAGAAAACCGCCAAGTTGCCGCGAGCTCGTTGTCGGCGCTCGCGATACTGTCAACCACAGTTGCACCTCGGTGCTAAAACCTTGCAACAAAGTGTCAACTATCCACTTCAACTTGGACTACTTGCGTAACTTTAGAAATGTGACACGAATATCTTCACAGATTGTAAGTAGGCCGGACGCCGCGCCTGTAATTATAGTGCTGCTTATTTACATATCAATTATTCAACTGTTAAAAGCTGTGCAGCCATTAATGTGTAAGAATAGTCAAATTTGTGTATGGTTGAGTTGTACCTATATTCCGATTACAGACATTATTGTTTGGTTTGTCAAATGGAAAAGTTGTTCCATTATCAAACTTGATTATTTAGGTGCGCTTCGACTTAATTTATATCAAAGGGTTATTGATTGTAATAGAGAGGTAAAGTTTAAGAAATAAACGTAGTTTGATAGCCAAAACAGTTGGCGCTGTATAATATTGCGCCGTATGTTTTGTAGTCATTTAATTGTCAAACGTAAACTTTTGACAGCCAGAGTTACTGCTTAATGTACTGAGCTGCGTAGCGCCATCTAAGTTAATGCAACTGTCAAATTTTAAACGCAAAAAAATTTAGAATAATCTCCTCTTCTTCCTTAAGTTGTCCCGGCATTTTGGCCACGGCTCATGGGAGCCTGGGGTCCGCTTGGCAACTAATCCCAGCAATTGGCGTAGTCACTAGTTTTTACGAAAGCGACTGCCATCCGACCTTCCAACCCAGAGGGTAAACTAGGCCTTATTGGGATTAGTCCGGTTTCCTCATGATGTTTTCCTTCACCGAAAAGCGACTGGTAAGTAAATATCAAATGATATTTCGTACATAACTTGCGAAAACCTCATTGGTACGAGCCAGGGTTTGAACCTGCGACCTCCGGATTGCAAGTCGCACGCTCTTACCGCTAGGCCCTCAGCGCTTAAAAAATTTTAGAATAATATTAAAACCTGACAACTTCCTATGTACATGACCAATTTAACTCGATATAAAACGACATTTTAATTATCGTGCATAATATTGCATATTATGCCATATCAGAAGAATGATAATTTTACTTTATGCTGGCACTTTGTTCCCAAGTGCCGTATGGTAAGAACATGACCAGGTCGGCCATACCATAATATAACGTGGCTAAGTAATTTTGCAGCTGTGTCCGAAATATGGTGAGAGGAAACTAGATATGGCGCTATGTCGCTTTTATGACCGTCCAGAGGCAGCGAAATAGCGCACCTCGTGTGCCACCATTCATTCCGCATTTTTCAGACATTCATAAGGCATGTTCTAGAGTTCCCTCAAAAATGGAAGAAGCTTATAAATCTTGTTAGTCGACTTTAAAGTGATCGACTGCATTCGTAGAGGTATACTCCACGTTCAAAACCGTGGAATGTGTGTTAAACTATGGCTGAGCAGTAAATACCCAACGGTGAACCGCATCGTATCGAAAAATAAATATTTGTAGTGTAAAGCGAAAAAAGCGGCCAAGTGCGAGTCGGACTCGTCCTTGAAGGGTTCCGTATTTAGGGGACGATGGGATTTATGACGTATTAAAAAAAAAACTACTTACTAGATCTCGTTCAAACCAATTTTCAGTGGAAGTTTGCATGGTAATGTACATCATATATTGTTTTTAGTTTTATCATTCTCTTATTTTAGAAGTTACAGGGGGGGGGGACACACATTTTACCAATTTGGAAGTGTCTCTCGCGCAAACTATTCAGTTTAGAAAAAAAATGATATTGAAACCTCAATATCATGTTTGAAGACCTATCCATAGATACACCACACGTATGGGTTTGATGAAAAAAACATTTTTTGAGTTTCAGTTATATGTATGGGGAACCCCCAAAATTTATGTTTTTTTTCTATTTTTGTGTGAAAATCTTAATGCGGTTCACAGAATACATCTACTTACCAAGTTTCAACAGTATAGTTCTTATAGTTTCGGAAAAAAGTGGCTGTGATATACGGACGGACAGACAGACAGACAGACATGACGAATCCATAAGGGTTCCGTTTTTTGCCATTTGGCTACGGAACCCTAAAAAGAAAAGCCATATGTTTTTACGTTATTTCGTACTTATGTTATAGAGATTTTTTCTTTTTTATTCGGCAAACGGCCCGTTTTATAACAACTACCAAGATGTGAGGTTAGTGAACGGTCATGGAGGGCAGTAAAAAGTGTCGTTTTGCCCCGAGAGCGTTCACAATATCGTCGCAGACTGGGACGCAGTAAAATGTTTACAAAATACCTCGCTTTGTTGGTGTCCCTGGAAGTGTTTCATATTGCTTTAGTACTACCGTTTTAGTGTAAACTGAGTCAGCCACTTCCCGCACCTGCGGGTAATCCCTATTTTGAATGGCAAGTATTTGGGCGATTTTTTTTTGAGTTCCGTACCCAAAGGGTAAAAACGGGACCCTATTACTAAGACTCCGCTGTCCGTCCGTCCGTCCGTCCGTCCGTCCGTCAGTCCGTCAGTCCGTCCGTCCGTCCGTCCGTCCGTCCGTCCGTCCGTCCGTCCGTCCGTCTGTCACCAGGCTGTATCTCACGAACCGTGATAGCTAGACAGTTGAAATTTTCACAGATGATGTATTTCTCTTGCCGCTATAACAACAAATACTAAAAACAGAATAAAATAAAGATTTAAGTGGGGCTCCCATACAACAAACGTGATTTTTGACCGAAGTTAAGCAACGTCGGGCGGGGTCAGTACTTGGATGGGTGACCGTTTTTTTGCATGTTTTGCTCTATTTTTTGTTGATGGTGCGGAACCCTCCGTGCGCGAGTCCGACACGCACTTGGCCGGTTTTTTGTTGTCCCCTACACGTTTTTATCAAATTTGGGATTTTTTATGTTATTTCTACTCAGCTCTGTCTATCCTAAAGCCGGCCACACACACTAGGTTATAACCGATGGTTATGCCTGCACAGTTTACTTGTGCAGGCATAACTGAACGTGTGTATGACATGACTCCTTGCCTGCGCAAGCAAACTCCTTGCCTGCGCAAGCAAAATTGAAAATATCAAAATTTATATTTTTTGCCTGTCGGTTGTGCTTGCGCACTTCGCTTGCGCAGGCATAACTGAACGTGTGTGGCTGGCAGGCTTGATAGGCTTCAGTTATCCAGTGATTGCCGAGGGGATAGGTCGCAAGTCACTGTGCAACAATGTCGTCTCGCAAACGAAATGCAATTGTAGAGGATTTTTAGTAGATTTTTAGGGTTCCGTAACCAAAGGGTAAAACGTGACCCTATTACTAAGACTCCACTGTCCGTCCGTCCGTCTGTCACTAGGCTGTATCTCATGAACTATGCTAGTTAGACCGTTGAAATGTTCTCAGATGATCTATTTCTGTTGCCTCTAGTACAACAAATACTAAAAAACCGGCCAAGTGCGAGTCGGAGTGGGGCTCCCATGATTTTTTTTTCCGTTTTTATAGATAATGGTACGGTACCCTTCGTGCGCGAGTCCCACTCGCACTTGGCCAGTTTTATTATTTTTTAAGTGTGGAGTGGATTCATGGTTTGTATGCGTGTATGGCTGACGAAATATAAACCTAATAGCGCTATTGCGTCTACGACAACCACCGCTACCGGTGCCATGTTTGAACTGAGAGTTTGTGCAGGTTTGTCGTTACGTGTGTGTGCCCTATGGAACTCGGTCGTGCCTGTTGGTTTTGCTTGCACAAGCAAAACCGACACGCAAAACCTAGTGTGTGTGGCCAGCTTAATAGGAAAAAAAAGTGTCCCAAAATTTCCATACATTTTTCGATCTTTCCATTCTGCGACCGCCATACAAAGTCTATGAAAAATGGTGACGTAATGGAAATAAAAACCATAGGACACTTTTTTTCTCCTATTAGGATAGAAAGAGCTCGTGATTCTGAGTAGAAATAACATAAAAAATCCCAAATTTGAAAAAAAAAGTGTAGGGTACAACAAAAAAAAAACGCCCATTTACTTGTATATGCTTGCTGTCCTTGTGTAATTGAAAGTTAACAGTTCTCATATTTTAACTTAACATAGGATGCATGTTACAACATGTGCTTTAATTTTATGCAATTTGATGTAGGTACATTTGATTCAAGATGACATTGACATGAAAACGATATCTGAATGGTGTATCTGATGTCAGGGTACGTTCAAATTGGCCCGGCATGCGCGAATGATATTTAACTGACATCATTAAAATACAGTGAAACCTGGTTAAGTGGGACCTGGATAAGTGAGAAACCTCTATAGCTGGGACTCATGGTGCGGTCCCGACACTTTAGCACTGAATTACCTCTGTTAGTGAGAAAAAACGAACCTCTATAACTGGGATTAGTTGTTGTGATTTTAAAGTCACATTTACCTCTATAATTGAGACAGAGAGTGTATTTTACCTCTTTTACTGAGACTGTATTTATAAGATCACATTTTCCTAATTTTTTTTTTAGAATTTAATAGGAATTGACCTCTGTATCTGAGATAACGTCAATCTATGACCTCTCTAACTTGGACTTTATTGATCAATTTCCGTATTCTTACTAAATCTTAGTCTATCCACAAATTCCGCATTTGCTTGTGTCTAAACGACTTCAAGTTTCATTTAGGTACTTTATGTAGTTAAAACTATCGAAACGAAAGCTGAAATCTTGATAGTAACACGAATAAATAAATTTTCATTTAATAGATTTCTAAGACGCAATGAAGTCCGTATCAAATTTAATTGAAAAAAATATAACCTTTGGAGAATCATTCAAAATAAATTCGATGAAATATGTAAACAGATTTAAAAAATATTTAGGGACAAGGATTATTTTATCTTATTTATTTTTAAAGATAATTACAAAATACCTTATTAACCACCTCTATAACTGAAATATATCCTCTATTCTCACCTCTATTAGTGGGACCCTCTGTAAATGAGACAGAAATTTATTTGTACCTGGCTAACTGAGAGCCTGGGTAAGTGGAATACCTCTTTAAGTGAGACAAATCTGCTCGTCCCTTGAGATCTCACTTATCCAGGTTTCACTGTATATCGTTTTGATGGCAAATGTACGTTCGAATTGTTTATAAATACTTCAACTAGCTCTAGCTTATAAACAAAGGCCCGCATAGGTATACATAATAACATTTACGTATTCTCAAGCTTTCATGAAACAGGGTATAGTTTTTTTAATCCGTATACAATCTTAAATACTCGTACCTACTATAATATGTCTATAAAATCAACGGGATCATAATAAGTACTTATATTTGTCAATCGGCGATAAAAGCTTGTATCAAAAATGACTTAGGTCTTATCATCTTCCTCGCGTTGTACCGGAATTTTCCCACGGCGACTTTTCATGGGAGCCTGGGGTCCGCTTGACAACTAATTCCAGGAATTGGTGTGGGCACTAGTTTTTACGAAAGCGACTGCCATCTGACCTTCCTACCCAGAGGGTAAACTACACCCTTATTGGGATTAGTCAGTAATTGGGATTTGTTGCACAGAAATTTGTTTTGTTTGTGTAATTGGGTTAATCAACTTTTTCTTGTCACACGTTGCTATGGTTACTGTCTTCTGAGTCACTCTTAAAATTCTAGGTTTTTCGTATTTCAATGAACCAAACTTGCATTTTATGGTAGTTATAACTTATAAGACCTTCCCATAATGGGACATCTACTGAGCATGTTAGTAGAACATGGTACAGCAGTTCTTCTAACAATCTATGCTACTATTGTCTCCTCGCTGATGGGACAGAATAACAACAAGAAACAGATAGTTGATTGACCCAATTAAATATGTGTACAAAACGCGAGAGTTTAAAGTGTTATATTTGTTGCACAGATTGGCGTTTCCGAGCCTAAGAAAACAGTAGGTGGAACCTAAAGTCGTCATTCTAACCTCATAATGTAATAGAGGTTTAGAGGTCGGCTGGTTTAGTAGGTTCTGAGACGAAGATCGAGTAAAGTTTGGCTTGCCAATGTGCTGTTACTGCCAGATGGTTGAACATTTACATTAAGAACTTTCTATTATTGGACTTGTATGTTCGGTTGTTCTTACTAAGTGGGTATGGTGTATGTACAAAGAGAATGGCGAGTAAGCATAGGTAATATACATATATTAGATAATTATTTTGGTTAATTGTAGATAGGTTTTTTATTTAAGCGTATGGCGTAACATTGTAGGCAATAATCTAATTTAAACTGTTGTGAGACATATTACTAACATTGAATTGCAGCGTGCGACGCGGCGGCGTGCCGCAGTACCTAGGTACGCGATACATGGCCGTCGTGAACGCTGCTCGCACTGTTAGTGCTTGAGAAAGGAGACCTAGGCTCTCCGAAACATGTCGCGCGAGTGACTTAAAACAAGTGAGCCTAAACCGTAAATTATTCAATTGTAGGCAATTATAACTAAAATAATTTATTATAAGTCCACATTCATACCATTAGTTTTATTACTTATTGCGTGTTACTAGCTAGGTGGCGACAACGCCACGCGCGGCCACTGAATAAATAATAGTACTAAGTACAGAAGACTCACTCTCTAACAAAACGCGTCTGTTATTTACGATCAGCACAGATATGGCCGCTAGGTGGCGACAGCGCCACGCGCGGCCACTGAATAAATAATAGTACTAACTACAGAAGACTCACTCTCTAACAAAACGCGTCTGTTATTTACGATCAGCACAGATATGGCCGCTAGGTGGCGACAGCGCCACGCGTGGCCACTGAATAAATAATAGTACTAAGTACAGAAGACTCACTCTCTAACAAAACGCGTCTGTTATTTACGATCAGCACAGATATGGCCGCTAGGTGGCGACAGCGCCACGCGCGGCTTATGGCTTTCCCCAAAATTGGGGCCGAACGGATGTACTTTTAGCTACCTGTAGCAAAGCGACGAAATCGCGGAGTGAGACACGCCTGGCGCGGCTTATGGCATTCCCCAAAATTGGGGCCGAACGGATGTACTTTTAGCTACCTGTAGCAAAGCGACGAAATCGCGGAGTGAGACACGCCTGTTGATACCTAGTAACACACAATAAGTAATCTGATGATTCACTAGGTAGGCTATCTACATTTGACGTAACTCACGCGTTAGTGAGAACAAGAGGTAAATTTCATAAAGCACCTACTAATCATAAAGATAAATCTGAATCGAAATATATGTGATAGTATTATGAGTTAGACGCTGCTGGTGCTGCGTTATTTTTTGGTAAGTATTTCTTGAGGAAATAACTCGGCATGAGACTAGGTAGGTTTACCTACTTAAGGATGATCAATTTGGTATCTAAGTATGTTAAATATTTACTGATTTATATAAATTGTTAAGTAACATTATTTTATAATGGTTCACGTCCGAATTTTGAAAGTAATTTTAGCGTTGATACGATCATAAATTCAATGAAATTACCCATCTTTTTGCGCTTCAAAGAGGCCATATATTTCCCCGTGGAGACAACGCCTAGCTATGCAGGGCATCACGCGAATGATAAATCAGTATAAGAGCTTATGACTGGGTACACGTTGCGGATATATACATACATATAAGTTACAAAATACCTACCCATACTATGTGATAGAGGACAGAAAGATTCGGATAAGGGTGTGTAATGCTTAATATAATTATAAAAAAACTATCATACATTTGTTATAACGCCATTTGATATATTATTATACGTTATAATGTAATTTTTATTATACGTTTCCTTTGTTATATTGTGATTTCATCTAAACCGTCATTGATATAATGCCTATTGTAATATATTTTTTAATTAGTATAAATACATGTTTTATAATGACATTTGTTATAATATATTTTTGTATAACGTAATACTTCATACAATTTTATCAAATATAAATACGTATATTGTATAACATTTTTTGTCATATTTCATTTAATGATAACGTAAAGTTTTACAAACTTTTTAAGTGTTTATTCTACGGAGGTCGCAGTTCTAACCTAACCTAACCAATTTTTTCATGGTTTTCGATTCTGCGGGGGCCGCAGTTCAAACCTAACCTAAACCACTTTTTTGCTAGGTATTTCATTCTACGGAGGGTCAAAGTTCTAACCTAACCTAACCCTCCTTTTGCTAGTTAGTTATTCGTTTGTGCGGAGTCGCAGTTCTAACCTAACCTAACCCATTTATGTCATGCAACTATTATGCCATACAAATAATTATGTGATATCACTTGTTATAACAAATAATATGCTTTAGAGTATGTAATAATTATTAATTAAGCTAATTAGCTATTACAGTAGTATGCCATTTATTACGTTATTCAAAATAACGATATATCAAACTATAATATATGAAAAGCAGAGATGCGATTTATTTGAAATACTTCTATTTAAAATGCAAATACAAAATGCAAAATACCTATTTTGTATTTTGCATTTAAATGCCTTTTAGTAAAAAGCATTTTGTATTTTATTTGAAATACTTTTCGAGATGTATTTTGCATTTTGCATTCATTTCAAAATGCAAAATACTTTGTGATTAAGTTTAGCCAACATTACCAGTCAAACAAAATGAAATGAACGAATGACGCTTGTATTGCCGAATTTGACCGATAGAGGCGCCTACTGCTAGCCATGCCAGTCAGAGTGCGCGCCTTATTCGCTCCGTGCAAAGCACCCGTAGGGGAAGCCGAAACGATCGCAGCGCTTGATGTGGCCAATAATGACAAGATTGGTATCAGTGTTTCTGTCAATTCCCATACTTCTCAGTTATTTTAGCTTTATAATCATACTTACGATAAAAATTGGTCACGATAGCTATTGTGTGGTAAACTGCAATAATACTGGACGAAACCGTAATAGTAAATTTTATATATTTTCAACGCCGAGCTAGATATTAGCTTTTTATACCATATAGTACTATTCCAGGCTTAACAACGTAATGGCTAAACATTTTATCTAGTCTATGTCAACACAGAGTTTTTCTTGTATGTTAATAAAATAGCTAATGCAGTGTACCAACATTAAGTGATTGTAATATTAGTTATTTAAAGCCCGTCAAAAGCACACTTTACGACAAAGCACGTAGGGTTATCTGTCGTCTGTCACAAGTGTCACAACAGACATTGTGCCTTAAGCGGGAGAACATACATTTTTAACATAAAATGTGTTGATTAAAACCTGTGAAAAAGGTCAAAGTTTTTATAATTGCAAGCATCGTACGTATCCCCAGGAAAAGGATCACTAAGTGAGTAATCAAAACATAGTGAAACATGCGTTTATTCATTGAATTTGTAACGAAACAACGAAGGATATTGACCGAATAATATAAAATACACAGATAATTCTTACTATTTTCACTAAAGCAAAAACCAAGTGTATTTAACAAATACGAATAGATTCCGCACATTGTTAAGTACATTATAGTAAATATTTTTAAGGAATAATCTTTATTTTGCTGCGCTCGCTATTTGACAGCGCCGACCACGTTGCGAACGCTAGGCGGCGCTGCCATCGTGCACGGTCTCAATAGTCGTTTAGACTTGCGGCTCGCGGCTCGGCTCGTGGCTCGCCTCGACGCACTCGCGTTCGGCTTGTCATTCGGTTATAAACCTTATGCCGTGCCGTTAGTGTTTAAATTATATTAGCTCGACGAGCTTGCGAGCCACGAGACGAGCCGCGAGCCCACCGCTTACACTCGCGTTTCGTGGCGCGGCTCGCGGCTCGTCTCGTGGATCGCGCGAGAGTCTAAACCGGCTATTATGTCTGACTAGTGTCAATGTCAAACGAAAACGACGAACATGATCTATGGCTATGAAACGCAACGCCGCTGACGCCGACGATTCGATTTCACTGGTGAAGTGGTTACTGATTTGATTTGATTACCTACTTTTGTGATATTGAAGTGTTGTTGTTATCCCTACAATACTGGAACGGCTATGTACTGTACTACAACAAGATAATGTAAACATTTACATGATTTACATTATTGATACGCGTACCTACTGATAAATATGACCAAAATGTCATGCATAAGGCGCCATGTTATTAGACGTTTTTGTTCGGCTCGGCATTGTGGCTCTATTTCTCATGATAAATAAGTACCTAAAATAAATAAAAATATCTGAGATTTGGTCAAAAGGTATTTTATTTTGAAAATACCTATTTTGTATTTAGCATTTGAAATACAAAACGCAAAACTATTTGGTATTTTGCATTTGAAATAGTAAATCTGAAAAGTATTTTGCATTTTGTATTTAAATGCTTTTTTAAAACCATTTTGTACATCTCTGATGAAAAGCAATTATAAAAAATGTAATGCAACCTTCGGATAAAATAGGCTACTCGCAGTTTTAAATTTAAATTTTGAATCGAAGCATAGTAGAAAAAAAACTCATCCACTGACTGAACTGATTTTGCACACATTGCAAACCTCAAACCATCGAATTTAATCGGTTGGTCAATAGAACATACCTACAGTCAGTACCCCTGCGTACACAGCCAGTAAAACTATTAACTCAGCACCCCTGGCTGAGCTAATAGTTCTGCTGAATGTACAGTTGCTCAATTCTTCTTAATATAAAGAAGTTTTCGAATGAGGTAGCATTCTTACTATGGCTTTAGAATCTTTAAAAGGAGGAAAACTTAACTTTTAATATAAGTCTGTTCGGAAAGAGAAGAGTCGTGGAATGTATTGGGCCCCATACATTCCACAACTCTTCTCTTTCCGCACATACTCTACATATAACATTCTGAAAACAAAAGCGTTCTCGTATTTAAGGCCCGTTTCAAACAATGCTTATAAGAGATAAAATGTCACAGCGATACGACGCTGATCTGTCAGTGTCAAGAATGACCTTTTTAAACCAAAAACGTCATTTTTGACAATGGCAGATCAGTATCGTATAGCTGTAACAACTTGTAGGTAAGCATTGTTCGAATCGAGCTGTAAGTTCTAACAGAGCATAATCGCTTAAACTATTTAATACATTACTATTTGATATAGGTACTTACCTTCTAACTCTAGTAAAATTAACCGCGATATTAGTTCAAATTATCGAACCTGATGTCGTTTATTGTATCAACTGTATGTGTAGGTATGTATTTAACTACAGGTCATTTATTCATAACAATGACTGTTAAATGCAATTTAGAATCAGAGATTTCCAGCTTAATTCACGATAAATAGCGAAACATGCAGTATCGGGCCGTTTCCTTTTGCAGCGGAACAGCCTGCGCTACCACATTAATAATTTATCAGCCAAGTGACGGTTGTTTGCTAATAAAGCCTGGATTCGCTGGAAATATTAATAAAAGCTTGCACCGGCGTCGCTAGACCAATGACAAATGACCAGCTGGGAACTACCATTTCATTTTCAGTTAAGCATACAAAGCGCGTTGAGTTCGCTTAGAATTACTTTAAACCTGTATTTATTTTTAGCTTTCGCCTTCATAAAGATGATTATTTTTCGTACAAATACATGGTGTCTCTAACTATGGGGCTTTAAATCTAGGGCTTGATTTTACTGGCTAAACTGAGCTACTTTTACTATGGGACCAACCCTAAAATCGGGGATTTTTTTTTGGCTTTTCCATAGAAAACGTCGACATCTGATCAGCCAAAATATATGAAAAAGTAAAAAAAAAAATTCGGGATTTCGGGGTTGGTGCCATAATAAAAGTAGCTCAGTTTAGCGAGTAGAATCGAGCCCTGGATTTAAAGCCCCATAGTCAGAGACCCTGTATAAAGTATTGTAGTAATTAAGTCGTTTTGATTGCAAAAGTCAGATGTGCACTAAGAGAAAGCTTGAATGCCTAAGGATAAAATGAGAATATTAATATTTCTATACAGTTGCAGTAGGTATTATGAATTCACTTTCAACTTGAGATTAAAAAGCTCTGAATTTTCGTAAATGGTGGGCTTATTTTATAAAGGTATTGTAATGAAAGCGTTTTTTTTAAGTGTGAGTCTAACTCGCACCCTGAGATGTTTTGCAATTAATCGTTATTCTAACGCACGTTTGACCAGTTTTTATTATTTGCTGGTTACAGTTTTACTAATATTTACATATTAATTATGTACCAAGTTCGGGGTGTGCATGTATAATCATTATAGTGATAAAAAAAAAACAACGGGTTGCACTCCGGGAGTGCCGACAGAAGTGAAAACTCAATGACATCTTACGTTTTAAGTCTTAATGGGCTCACTGATTACCAGTCCGCCGGACGATATCGGCCTGTCAGTTGTTCGGAGCTGTCAACTTTTTGTCCTAACTGACAGGCGGATATCGTCCGGCGGACTGTTAATCAGTGGGCACTTTCACGCTCTCCCGAGTTTAACATTTTTTCCCCATCACAAAAAGTGCACAGCGCCGCTAAAGAAGTTTTCACTTCAAAAAACAATAAAAATGGTTTCACCTATTTAGTAAGTAATATTTTCGTTCATAAATCATGAGATCAAACCCGATACATGTCTCTTCTTAAAAATCACCAATAACCAAGTTTTTGTAAGCTAATTTGCCTTAGACTTTACACATCTAATACTATGAATAACTGTGAGATACGTGCTATGAATAGTGTAATATTTTCGTATAATACATTTTTGTAAATGCACACAAGTGTTAAATGTCCAGCGCAACATTGTACATATAAAAAAAACTGTTCGTTGATTGAACCGCACATTTTGCCTTCAATATTATGTACCGGGTATTATTTCATACCTGTCACGGTTTTTGTCTGGAGAGGTGAACATGCCGGCAATATGCGTATGTCAAAATCAATGACGAGGGTTTAACACAATGTAGCGTTAGTGATTACAATAAGGCTTACACGCAAAGGTTGTATGATACGCCAGTATAAATGTACCTAGCTTAAGAAAATATTTTGTGAGGAGCGTAGATAGACTAGGAATCCTCTAGACTGAGTTTAACTAGAGCAATTATTTCATGAAACCGATGCTGCCAAAAATACGAGGTGCGCCAATCCCGTGCCGTGATTGGTCCGTTCAAAGACACGGACCAATCACGGCACGAGATTGACTCGAAGATGGAGTAAAACTACCGTATAAGTGGCAGAGGGGGTAGCGTTACTATGCTCAGTCTATACAGGATGTCTTGTCTGTGGGAGCGTAAACGTGCGGTGGTAATGTGATCACCCGCTTTTGTGTAAAGTAGGATAAGACCGCAGAGAGCAAGCGGAGGTAAATTTTATCCTCGTGTCATAATTTCTTTTTACATGGCGAAATAATTTTCCTGTTCTGCGGGTGAAACCCAGCGCGTAATAAAACAAGAAAGTAAAAAAATGGCAAAAAGTGTGTTGTCGTGTTGTTTAAGTGCTTTATGTTGTTTAGATTCCGTGCGTAAAATATTAAATAATGATTACGGTTTCATATTCAAGTAACAATCGGGAAAAAGGCTCAACATTAATATTATCTGGATAACACTAAGCTAGCAGAAGCGATGAATGTGATGTTTAATAGTAAAAACTGTTTCTAGTTGATTTGTATAAGCTAAATTCTGTTGCGATTTTATATGATAATTTATGTGTAAAATGCTATCCTACGTTCTTCTCTGGGACTAAAAATATATCTGGCCATGAGGCCAAATACTTAAAAATGGCACATACTCGTGTACAGGTAGGGCAGAGATTTATTATTTCACAGTGTAACTTTCTGAAGCATTTATAAAGGTTGCTAACTAAGTACTAATAAACTCGAACGGACTTATATCTTCTCTCTACGTAATGTTACCTAAATTTGTATTAAAATGCAAAATCATTAGGTATTTTATAAAATGAAGTCTGTTTTCCAATATTTTTGCTAAACGCTATATTCGTGACAAACGGGTAACAAAAGCTAATTTAATTTAGACATTCATGCTCTGGTGTCAAACTTCAAACATTTATTAGTGGGGTAATTTAGACGGGGTAATTTTGAAAATGGCAAATATCTACTAAACTAGAAAAGCTTTCTACTGTGTAGCAACAGTTGCAGTGGCATAAGTGTAGCTAAAGTATGAAGTGTTTCTAGTTTAGCAGATATTTGCCATTTTCAAAATTACCCCGTCTTCGGGTTTACCCCAATGCACCTATCAATTTAACCTAACTTCTGAAATGTAACTATGTTTATATTGAAACATAACTTCACAATGATTACTATTACAATTATAAAATGAATATCTATTATCTATATGAACAATTAAAATCAATGAACAATGCTCACCTTCATCAACAATGACGGCTGTTCCGTAACAGAGGGCCTACCGCGAACTACGTTCGACGTGTTACCTCCCTGTCACACTTACGAACGAATTTACAAGTACGACAGAGAGGCAACACGTCGAACGTGGTTCGCGGTAGGTGCTCAGTCTTTCTGAGTTTCCGCAAACAGAGCGCCTACCGCGAACCACGTTCGACGTGTTGCCTCTCTGTCGCACTTGTAAATTCGTACGTAAGTGTGACAGGGAGGTAACACGTCGAACGTGGTTCGCGGTAGGCCCTCTGAGCCGATTATTGTCGCCGCCCGTGACATAATTTAGTCTACGCGTTTGTTATTTAGTTGAGTTGAGTTATAGATGCCTGAGTTTCCCTCGTTATCGACTATCAGTTCGGTAGTCTGGTTCCTGTTGTCTAGCATGAACTAAGTTCGCGAGTCGCTAGTTTATGCGGTGTGAAGGCAACTTAAAGCGGTGAATTTCCTCGACTGGATCGCGATAGTACACGTTCTAGGTGATATTTTTAAATTTGATAACAAAGTGCTTTGCGATCGGAAGATCTTGTTCAGCAGAACATAAAATGAGATGGTCATCAAAGTGAAAAATAGTATAAGTATTATATTACTGTATAAAAAACAGTATAAGTACAATGCATATTTCACCTATTTGATTTTTAAATCGGTAACAAGTCTTTACTGGAAAAAGTACAAATACAAACCAAGCTACATTAGTCGGAATCGTGCGTCGACTCTATAACCCACTGCCGTATTCGAACTTCAAGATATTCACAAGAGACGACACGTGCTAGATCCATTCTAGATACGTTATAGTTTAGATTTCAACTAGTTCTCTTTGGCAGCGCAATTCGGGCAACCAATGTCACTTTTGCGATAGATCGTGATGTGAATTAGATCTCTAAGTGATATCTTATGGAAATCGTTCAAGAGTATCTCCAGAATCGCGGAAATGTCAAATTTGACAGGTTATATCTTAAACATATCGTTATCGTATCTTGACGATGTCTAAAAGATATCTAATAGATGTCTATTACAAAATCCGAATCGGGCCCTTAAGCCCACAATAAGTAATAATATCGTCACTTCCCGCCGACACACCAAGTCATACTAGCTAGAGCGATTGCCACTCAAAAATGTAATTGTCGCAGCAACCATCGAAAGAAGCGTAAAGTAAATATAAAGCTTCTTTCCTCTAATTTTCTAGTAAAAAACCTACACAAATATTAAATAAAAATGATTAAAGAAAAGTTAATTGTGATATGTTTAACAGTGTAAGACCCCTCTCCAGAGATCAATGGCGCTGGGAGGAAAGCCTATTTGTATAGTTAATTACGCTTGCCAAGGAAAGAAGATTAAACAAAACCTGATCGCAGTCTCAGAGCAGTCAATAATTGAACTGTTATGTTTTAGGCGGAATATTCCTTTAAGTAAACTTTTATCAACGAGTACCTACCAACTAAGGCGAAAAAAAGTGACTCAGACGAACTATTGAAAAACCAGTGTTACCTTTTAAACAATCTAGTTAAAAGAAATTATAAAATCCTACTCCTTCTATTATTTATCTTGATCTACTGACTGTAATTTATATTTAAAAAATATATTTTAAACCTAGCCTATATAAATACATAATACTTAATTATCTACAGGCTCCGCTAAACGGATATTACATAATTAAAATCCATCTAGATATATACTCGCTGAGGTTGGAGAAAATAAGGAGACCCGCACATAAGTGTCTATAAGTGTGGGGAAGCGTACATAATCTGTATAAATTTACATATCTATACAGATTATGTACGGAATATAATAATAATATTTTGTGACTACGTAGCGTAGGTATGTGTAATCCCAATAAGATATGTATATTGAAGATCAAAACAGCAAGTTCCAATATCACAACGAAGTAGGGCCATTCCCTCGCGGTTGGAATCCAATGCGAACTCCGAACCGTGAATTAACTTAATTTTCTTAGCGGTAATAACCTACCTGCTCTGTCATATCAAAGGTACAAAATTAATGTTAGCTCACGCCTAAATATCTACCTACCGAATTTTTTCGTTATTCGTCTTTTGATCATGAATATTAGTCGCCGCCATTGGTTTTCGTAATATCATAACGTAGGTGTGTGTAAATAAAAATTGCCGTTTATTGATACAATTCGTAAATAAGATCTAATTGTAGGTATGTAAATAGAATCACTTTATTTAACACGATTACATTTCGTTAGCCTTTGAAATGTATGAAGAAAAACACAAAAGATACAAACGCTAAGAGGTCTATACTAGGGCTCGCGGTCGTGTCCGTGATTCGTGAACCCGTAGCCGTGCGCCCGGTTTCGTGAATCACGGCAACGGTTTTCTGGTCCGTTCCGCACGTGACATTCGGTTACGTGAAATTAGGGTACGTGAATCCGTGTAGATCCGTGTAGGCGTGATCACGGCTTCACGTATCTTAAGAACACGCCGGTTCGGTCCGCCCGCGACGTTGAGTGAAAATACGATGCGGTCTCTAAGAGCTACGAATAAAAATGCATCGTGAGTTTTTTATTCATAGCTCTAATTCCGTTTCATTACTTTTGAATTAAATTTTATTTCCAATAGTACGGCCTTTTAAATATTAATCAGTAATAAATTAAAAGAACCAAACATTAATTACAATGAATAGCTACTTTAATAAATTCTAAAGTGCCCGCCCCCTCCAGATTAAATAAAAAAATACCACGAATTTGTAAAACAAAACATCGCGGTCACTTCTTTCAACTTCACAAACAAAAGGTAAAGCCCACAGCTACTTACGTATATTGTTTGTTTCATTTTAATAAGTCGCTCGCAAATCTTATTAATCTTATTATCTTTGTCTGCACGTGCAACTGCACTTCTTATCTACAAAAAAAACCCGGTAGGTTGGCTAGCTTGTTAGTCATACAATAAAACACTCTAACAATAATTATTATTAAATAATAATTATTATTAAAAAAGGTAATAATGACATATTATATGTCATTATTACCTTCAATCTAGAAATAAACAGTACTCTTTAATGTGCCGAAAGTTCGAAACTGATAAGAACTTAAGAACTGCAGCTGTGTACTTTTTTTTCCGTGGCCCCGTACATGTGTTTTTGTTGAATTTGTTTACCTGTATTACCTTTATCATACCTACCGAAGATTTGCAGAAATTTACCTACCCTTTTGTTTCTTTGAATTAGGATTGCCTTGTTAATATTTAGGCTACGTTATATTCTTTGATAGTAGCAAGCTGTTACAAGTATTTTTCATTCATTTCATTAATACTTAACAGAAAAAATGTCTTCTCTTGATTTAATAATAACAACCAGTAGCATAGCGTTGCTTAAGTTCATAATTATAATGATACTTACTAGGGAGTTTTACACCTTATATTTATATTAGTGCAATGCAACGGGCAGGTCTCTAGTTTTGACTAAAATCAATAGCTGATTATACAGAAAACACAATAACCCCATAAATTATTTAGATATAACCATTATATTCTAATCGATGCAAAAAATACAATTTAAGTTTAATTCACACGTAAATGTTTGTCCGACGAACGTCCCGTATTCAATATACTAAGTGGTAACTCAATTCAATAATACTTAGTCCTTATTTATTTTTCTCCCGGGCGTGTCGAACCTACGAGACGTGTGATAAGTATCCAATCCAACGGAACCGAGCCCGAAGCTCCGCACACGAACGCAGGTAAGTACGGGCTACGTATCATGGCGTGTCACGGCGTGTCACGTGAATCCGGACGCGAACGCAGGTACGAGGTACGTACCTTGCCGTGTTCGTGAAATTCGTGATCTTAGTACCGCCGGGCTTAAGAACCCGTAGCTACGGATCGGCGTGTATCACGGATATCAGGAGCCCTAGTCTATACCAGTTACGTGTAACCTTTGAGTAATTGAGTAGCAAATTGGAAATAATAACATGAGATTAAGTAGGCATACAAAACATTAATAATATTTCAAAACGAAATACTGGAGCAGAAACAACCTTTTAACAAGGGTAAAAGTTCGAATTTTCAATATTAGATATTAATGAACTATATTGATAAAATAATCTTATTCGTCTAAATTTTATAATCTTGATGTTCTTCTTTCTGCGCCTGTTTAATATATAGGTAGTTATATAGCAGCCATATATGGAACAAGCCAGGTTCCGAGATTATAATACATAATTATATAACCTCCTCCTACTTAGTCCAACAGATATCCCTTGCCATCCAGCGCGGTAATGCCGCTAGTATCTTTGGCACTTTTGGGCTGGGTGGGGGTCGGAATGGGGGCGATAAGTAGGTTAGTTTATTAATAGTGTGCTTTTTTATTTTAAGGTAGTTTTAGTGTCTTTGTTTGTGTTTTTTTTAATTGTATTATTGTATTTATTAATTCATAAATGCATTGTAATATAAAGGTTATTAAAATAAATGGGAAAACATATATAAATCTGATTGATTCTTATTATATAAGCAACACTAATTTAAAGTTAATATAACAATTTTAGAAATATATCGAGTGCACACTGCACTGTTATTGTTGAACAATAAGAGGATTTGGATGAAATTTTAAAACATAATTCAGTATTGGGTTCACATAAAACTAAAAAATATATAATTCAGAATACATTTTTACTTATTGACTTTAATCCTACTAAATTTTTTCCTAGAGTTCGAAACGAATACTTTTAAGTATTAATATTAGGTGATTTCGTTGAGGTGCTTAACAACAATACTTAATGTACGATTTTATATAGAAGCGAAACGATTAAATATGTAATTAGGAAAATTACCTATTTGATATTCGTAACACCCCGTATTGCTTTGTTTCTGATTGCGGCACAGTAAGGGTTGGAGCTCCCATTTTGTTTACACCATAAACTTTTTCTAACAAATTCGGAATAAAGAGGTGAATTAATTTTTCATGTCAAAAAAATGAGCCAGCCGTTTCAAGCTTCATTAAAAAATTTTGGCCACAACTCGATGCCGCCGGAATTAACTTTTCTCATTTCTCATTTCCGTAATGACTCCTAATTGAAGAAAAGATAAAAGTGGTTTAGCTCGACTAAGCTAGACGGAGCGATAGAACTGAACTGTGGCGCCAGACCGGATTTGCAAATTACCGCTGTAGGTACTTAAAATCGAATTAGTTTTTATCTAATTCATATGTGACAAAATTAAAGCACCTGATTAAGAAGACATGTTTTTATTACCTACATATTTGAATTATCCAGAACGAAGAAAAGTTCATTGTAAGCGTTTGCGCTTGCTTTTTTTACGTCTCTCTATCTCTTTCTTATTATACTTATAACGCTAATCTGATTGTATGCTGAACTCCTGATTCTGAGCTTTATTTTCATACCTACCTAACGTAACAATATTGTCCAGAATTATTCTCCGTGGAGGAATATTCGTCTAAAGACTCAATTCATGTTCCATGATTGCGATTAATGTGTCAATGCGAATTTGTATGCAATTCATTAGCTGTGAGCAAAGTGTGTGTCGTAGAATTAAATGCGATGATCGTGCTAGACGTGCCACGAATATTGCCTTTGTTGCTCACAATTTCACACCTTCTAACTGCCAAATATATAATTGTATTATTTTAGCCACCTGGCGGAGGCCTATCATGTGCAAAATCAATACAATTAGCAGTAGAACTTGCCAAGCGAACAAAGTACTGCGATTCTTCTCTAAAGGAGGCAAAAATCAAAATTATTAATTAGGTAGCTTACACTCTGACTTCTGTCAGAAGTTGTTAGAAGTAATAAATAAAAAAATTACATTTGCTATTACATATATTAATCTTAACTTCAAGCTTTAACTCGTAGAGAAAATACAATTATATTTTAAGATCGTCTTGTAAACTTTTGCTGTTAAGATTTGGTATAAAGTAAGCATCACGTGCCAGTGAGTGATATCACGTCTACGGCTCATCAGTGGGTGCACGTGACGACTTAGCACAAGCAGATTTCGCAACATGACCATTTTAGCGAGATCTCTGCGAGTTCACTGCCCTCCCTCTTTTTTCACCCCAGGGTTAACGCAAAAGGGGAGGACGGAGAGCTGTTATTATAATGGTGATGTTATACGCAAAAGAGCGGCCTGCTACGGTGGCGCTACAAAGTTTTCTTTCTCCCAACTTTATTAGCCCATTAAGAGATCCCATGACTCGCAATTGTGCTTTTTCGTACTTTTTTGATGTCTTTATTACGAACAGTTTTAGTGCTTAGTGAAAGATTGAATACAATACCTGTATAAGTTATGAACATGTTTTCTTTATTTACTGGGATTAGTGAAAGGCCCGAGTTTGCAATATTCTTGCCCTCGGATTTACACACAATGTTTATCATCACACTAATGTGAACGAACAGTCTCATTTAATGTTTTCAAATGCTCAATCAAGACATTATATTATCTAGTTGAGATAACACTTGGCTGAATAGGTACTAAAAGAGAATGGAGACAAACATTAAAATATATATCATAAAATGTGTAGTACGAAAATATACAATCAACCGGGCTAATGAGGATTGACGTTAATATTATCACAAATCTAGCAACGTTTCATTTTATAATATTGATTTTAGCGAATACATATACTAATATTAAACGTACCTATAGGCACATACCTACTTACGTTTGTATTTTGATGTAGGTACCTTAACCTTTTCGACGCCGTGTCAAACACAAAAGATGTCACGCAGACGCCACGTCACCAAAGTGTCAAAACTGAAATTGATCTTTATGCATATGCACGTAGGTCTATGTTGCTCTGTGGTCTGTGACCGATTAATCGTTCTTTGGCGTTGAACCGGCGGTGCGGATATATCGATCATTGGCGTCCAAAAGGTTAAATGTTATTTCAAGATAAAAAGGATTTTTGACAGCTTGGAAGGTAACAAAAACGATTTATTAAAGTACCTAATGCAATACAATTGAAGGCTAATAACAACCTAGTGCGTAGTCGGCACTAAATATTAGATGTGAACTTCTCCGAACAGATGACAGTAGTCTTTACAAAAATGTAATCTTATTCATAGGCAGTAAGAGTAAGCAACTTAAGCGTTGCAATTTCGTGATTTTATTATTTTTCTCTCAAGGGGCGTAGTTACCTTATAATATTCAAAGTTCGCGAACAAGCTAAGGGAATTGAAATAAAAGAAGTCTGGTGTCGTCCCCCGCGGCACGAGTTTATTACAGAGGTGATGCATTCCAGTCGGCTTCCCCTGTTTACTTTAATGTTGCCAACCGCCAACTTTCCTACGGATTTTCGTAAATGAGATTTCACACGGGCACATCGTGTTTGGTTTGAATAAACTTAGCCAAGTTCCTTGTGTTTTGAACCGAAAGTTCCCAATTAAAGTTTATGAATGGCGCAATGTTTGTTCTATTTATTTTGGGCTCATGTGTACCTACCTAATTGTTATGTCTTCTCCGGGTTGGAATCTTGTGTTACTACCATATTAAATGACGTTCAAATTCGTCAAGCAGAATAAGACGTTGTTTTTCATTAAGTAATGCCGAACGAAAAGGCATAATTTTCAGAGCTCCGTACAAAAATTTGTTCACGGAGCTCTTATTTTTTTATCAGATTGCTCTATTTGGACTAATTCTTGCTTATCCATTTGGATTTATTTTATGATAATTATATGATGAGATGATATCAGACGTCATATCAATATCGTTTCACGAAAATATTCAAGAGTATCAAAACTTAAAATAATATTGACGAATGACGAAGTTCTGAAGTAACGAATATAAAAAGAAACATAGGTACAGTCCGCATCAATAGTAGTAGCGGATGAAACAACACACCAAAAGTATCTGCCACTCTAGAATAATTCTCCAAATGGAGATATACGAGGGACGTCTGAAAACTTCTAAGCCTAAGATACAAAAACACAATTTTCAAAGGTAAATCACTGTTTATTTTTCGATATAATCTCCTCCCAAATCAATGCACTTTTTACATTTTTTATATAGTGCTTTTAGCCCATTAAAAAAATATTCTTTATTTTGCCCTTCAAAATGCTCCTCTACGGCCGCCTTCATCTCTTCGTCACTAGTAAATCGCTTTCCCCTCAACTCTTTCTTCAAATTATTGAATAGAAAATAGTCGCTAGGGGCTAGGTCGGGGCTGTACGGTGGGTGGTCGATTTCGTCAAAGCCAACTTCCTTCAAAGCACGCCTCGCAACATGAGCGGTGTGGACGGGTGCGTTGTCTTGCAAAAACAAAATTCCTTTCCTTAGTTTACCTCTCCTTTTTTCAACTATTGCTTGTCGTACCTGTCTTACAAGATCTGCATAATAAAGTGCATTTATTGTGGAACCCTTTTCTAAATAATCGATTAAAAGAATACCATCACAGTCCCAAAACACCGTAGCCATTAACTTAGAGGCCGACTTTTGCACTTTAAATTTCTTCGGCGGCCGTTCCCCCTTCTCAATCCACTGCATTGATTCGGACTTACACTCCGGGTCATACTGTCTGATCCATGTTTCATCGACAGTTACTATTCGGGAACAAACTTCGTCTATATTATCTTCGCACAAGTCTAAAAACGCCTGGGAAGTTTCAACACGACGTTCTTTATCGAAGGCAGTAAGCATTTTCGGCACCCAACGAGCACTAACTTTACTCATGTGCAAATGTTCGTGTAAAATTTCTCCGACTCGTTCTTTACTTATACCTAGGACCTCAGCTATTTGCCAAACCTTAATTCTTCTATCTTCCAATACCAACTTTTTGACTTTGGCTACGTTTTCTTCGGTCACTACCGATATTGGCCGCCCTGAGCGGGGGTCGTCTTCGATGGATTCCCGCCCGAGTTTAAATAAGCGACTCCACTTTTTGACTGTGGCATAAGAAGGCCCAGAAGCACCGTAAATAATAGCCATTTCCTCAAAAATACACTGCGGTGATTTTGCACTTTTTGTAAGGAACTTAATTACAGCACGATGCTCAATTTTCGTAATATTCGCTGGTAATTCACACATTATGTAGTTTCTAGTTGAATATCTCGAAACAGAATAATAAAAATCTGACATATTGTTTTCTTAATAATTTATTTTTAAATGGCCTTTCTAGCGGCCAGTATCATAAACACATATACAACCTCGAAATACCTTAGGCTTAGAAGTTTTCAGACGTCCCTCGTATGTCTGCAGTTTACATTAAAAAAAAAGTATTTGTGACAGTCTTGTTCTGCTGCAGAACTTCTGCATATAGAGACATTATACATATGCCTAAGTATTATATTTTCCTTAAGTTATTAGAGAATGGCAGGTACTTTTGAAGCGTAGTCTAATCCAGTACTTTTGATGCTGACTGTAAAATCGAATTGAGAATCTCCTCCTTTTGTAATCTTCAAGCCTGTTAAAATATGAAGAAATATTCATAATGCTAACTACTACTATACACATACAGTTATTTTCCTATTTTCAATAATACGTGCCCAAGTGATTACCCACAGATGAGTACCGTATACAAACCTCCTTTTTTTAAAAGCTCGTAATCGATTTACAATGATTGTATTTGCTACAGACACAAACTTAAAGATCCGTATTGATTTCCCGTTCAGACAGTAAGAAGTAACAAGTGGAAAGGAAAGGTTTAGGTTTGTATGCGTCATTAGTGAGCTTCCGGTGCCTAATTGCGTCGATGGTGCTACGGCCGGAACTCAAAAGATTGCGTTCAAATAGCAAAACGTTTTCGCTCCGATCGCCAACGGACAAGCCCGTTCATTCACACTCATTCCCAATCGTATCCTATGATTAGATGTCTCTATCTCTTTCATACCAAGTCAAAAAGATCAAGTTTCGTAAAGGATAGCTCTAGTATTCGTATAGGCGCCAGCGAAATGAGATTTGAGCCCTAAATAGGTACCTATCTATTTGAAAAGATGTATTGGCTTTCAGTATCCTCTGCCAGTAACGACTGCTCATTTAAATTCAGTGCGATTGATTTGGATTTAAATATACAGTTGAAAATATCAGTAGATACATAGGTATATGTTCATATTTTGCTTTGTTTGTTAAGTTCTTTGTGTTGTAAAGCTGTTCACACGAATATATTTCGATTTCCAATTACGAAATACAATAGATTTAAGTATGTACTATACAGTAGTATAGTTTCAATTGTCAATAACACTAGTTTGATACGCCGTATATTTTATAAATGTATGAATAAAAGTTAGGGTAACTGAGTTTTGTTTTTCATTCATTAAGGTTGTAACGAAATCATGTCTGCTACCCTTTTCAATGAGACCGGTAAATTGTTTCAAGAGTTTTTCTACTTTCTGTTGGTGTCCAGTAACAATGTGAATGACGTCGGGTTCAGAGGGAACGTGGCAATGATTGATGACGATATTAATTAATACGCCACTTTCCTTTTCGCCCTTTCAAAGTTACTAGGAATACGGTATAAATAGTGATTTCTTTGTTATGACTCCTTGTGATTTGTCGAAAAGCTAAGGAGAGATAACTGATATATTTTTGGCTTGTTAATATACATTAGATATACTACTTAATCATTATTATGTTTATAATATTTTAATGAAATACTAATGCAATTTACATTAATTATTGCGCAGTAAATTTCATTATAAACACTCCCCAAACAAGAATAATAAACAGCATTAATAAACGTTGCATAATGGGGTCGATTTTAATATTGTAATTTTAAGGAAAACAGGATCTGAGGGAAATTTAACAAACCCACAGAGTCATTATTATCCGCCGAATGCCATATTTCTCTACCCTTTTTCTCCAAAGTTTTAATTAGTGCCCAAGGACATTATCCAAGCTCTTGTCTTAACTATTCAGGCCTGCGCCCAAATCCCTTCTTACTTTAACTTGAGAGAACTTCAGCGTTATCTTAAACTCTTTTTAGATGTAATCACAGGAGCAATATTAGCTAATTCTTACGTATTATATATTGAAGTAATTTAAGTTCATATTATGTTATTTTTTAATCGAGGGATGAATATATATATTGCAGCCATCATTGATTGTATCAAGCCAGCTCGCCTAGCCGGTTTTTACTACCTCGCTTTTCACTAAATAACTACGTTTTCCACGTCATCTTTTGTTTAGATATTCGTCATAGTACTCAGTATAAGAACGGAGCCGATTTTATAAATGATTACTTTCTTGGCGTGTATATCAATTGGCCGCTACTGATCCATTGTTTTCTAAATAAGTGGATCAGCCTTTCTTTGTATAATATAACGCCAAGATAAATTCTAGTTCACTCTTTAAAAAGGTGGTTTAATAGAAATTGTTGTAATACTTACTTGCAATTTGTAAGAATCAAGTATAAACCCATAAAATCATGGGCCATTTACTAAATATGTTATTACGTTTCTATAAACTGTATAACTGTCGCAAATGTTTAAGTTTGATTTAAAGGACGGAATAGTAATAACGAATACAGTTAATTAAAAGAAAAATTTAATAGGTAGTAACTATACCTACCTATATTTCAAAATATTCATCTAACACTGTAAGTACCTATGCATATTGACGCAAAAATAGTTTCCAAATATACCTCTCATTGTAATTAGCAAGGATTAAAGTTCACAGAATGCCAGCTCGCTGGAATAAGAGCCTTAAACGGTGTCGTCTGTCGTGAGCGCGCAGTCACTAGATGCGCCCTCTTTCGCTTAATCCTCGGCTCCGTAGGATGAATGGACATAATTTTCTGTACTTGACACCGACTTCAGTGCTGTCATCGTGGGGCTCAACTACTCGCTGCTTTGTTCCTTTTTATTGCTGTCACTTGTTACGTTTATCCCACCGACATAATGCTCATGTTCTACTATTGTCCTTCGTTACAATGTATTCTCTCAATCATATGTATTATTTGATTATGGGCGGGTGAATTGTAGCGGCAATAATGTTGACGTTATTGAGTAATATGGACGTAAGTTATCGCTAGGGAATGCAATCTCGATCTCGCAATTTCGAGATCTCGCGAGATCTCGCACGAATTTGCGAGATTCAATCTCGTTGATAGGGAATCTCGATTTATGTAATGTTGGTCGAGATCTCGATTAAAATTTTCGAAATCTCGAACGAGATTGAAATATTGATCTCTGTGAATTACTTTGTTTTGAGCAATCTTTTTACCTTAGATTCATGTTGTTCAGGCAGTACTATTGTGTGTAGCCAGCTTTAGCCGACGATAATAGTACTGTGGCGCACTCTGTGCGGAATATATGCGGAATAATGAGCGAGCGTTTTCTGCTGTTGGCCTTTTTGCAACAAACGCTTGGCCGACAATACCTTGAGCACCCTGTGTTTTTTACAAAATCATTTTCAAAATGCATAGTGAATTAAAATGCTGATTTTCTAAGTCAAACACGTTACAATTATGTATAATTAAAAATTATAATTACCACTTTTTCTTATTAACATGGTTACGTTAGTTACTTAGAGCAAAATAAGAATTATCTTGTTTAAATAAAAGTAGTTTTTTTGTTAAATGTTGATTAAATTTGTTGTTTTTATTTACAATACATAACATGGTGTACCCTAAATAAGTAGTGTTTACAGAGTTTTTTGACCAGATTAGGACATTTTTAATTACTTTGTATAATCTCGATCCCGTCGAGATTAATCTCGATCTCGAAAGTCTGACGGTCAAGATCTCGAAATACCCTATCTCGATTCAGATTTTTCGTGTGAGATCTCGAATCGCCAATCTTGGTGCGAGATTGCATTCCCTAGTTATAGCACAGTAGAAGCAAGTTTGTAGATGGTGGATAGCTTTCTAATTACATGTATGGATAATGTTTTTATTAAGTTTTTGTTTGTAAATATTACTAAAATTCAAGTATGTACTTAATCTGAATAAGAATCAATTAATTTTTTTATTCAACACTAACTAGAACTATGATTTATAGGCGACGTTGTATAATTAATTTTAAATATTCAAAATATACTTTTAGGGTTTCCTTTAAAACGTTTACTTTGACTGCGGTTTCAGCTTATCTGGTAGCCTCTCTTATAACTATTACATAAAACACGACATTTTTATATAACAGATACGCACCTAAGAGATTAACGACTTCTATTTTCGCAGTTCTCATTTAAAACAAGCCTACACATTTCATACAACAGGTAGGTAAGCGCTTCTTTTCAACTGAGCAAGTGACCAGAGCTCTTAGAACTATGTATAATGCGAGGGCAGTTTTACAAAATGGAGTGGCCTGAATGGTCACTGGGAACAATGATGGGAACTAGTCGCCAGTCGCACTAAGTCAAGACTAGTCGTTCTTCTTATTCTGCATCGTCGTGCGTTCTTAATGTATTTTTTCTACTCCCGTACTTTTATTTGTCATTTAAAGGGTCGTGCACACACCTTTAAACCCCTATCTTATAGTTGTCAAGACAAGTCTTTAGTCTATTCCCCATAAAAGTTTTTGTGCATACACGCAGTAGGTATCTTTTTGGCACTTTTACGATACTCCGTGTAATCACCTCTTAAAATTTTTTTGTATGAAATACATTGTTGCCAACCTAATTTAATTGTCATCTCTGACAGATGAGTGAACCATAGAAATGTTTTTTATTTTATTTCATTCATACTTTTCCCGTCTGTACTCTCCATTCTTTGCTATTTCTTGAATGAAAAATATTTGTTAAATTTACAAAAGTAAGTGCTTGGTCGTAGAAAAAGTATTGTATGCAACGTTGTTTATCTGAGTCAAAAAATGCTTGTGGCGTCTTTATTAACAATTTTCGGCTTCGCCTCAAATTGTTACTCCCGCCACTGACCTTTTTTGACCTCTCTTAAACAACGGTTGCATAAAATACTATTATGAGCTAATATTCTAAGGGTTCATAACAAGAAACAAATAATACAAGGTGTAACACCTTTGCTAAGTTAACTTAGATTTAGTATTTAATACATTAAAAAAAAATGTATTTTAATATGTTATTTATAATAAGAGGTGAAATGAAAACCAGCGCTGTGACAGCTAGTCTGTAACACAGCAAATGCTGAGCCCATCCCTTTTGTCACACCATTGTTATAGTATAGTTAAGTCTATCCTAAGAAATTATGCTATGTTAATTGTTGTTGTTCTCCTATCAACATGTCTATTTGTTTGTTTTTCTTTTATCGTTTTTGTATTCTTGTATGTGTGTGGCAATAAATAATTCTTATTATTATTCTAACAAAAATAGTGGGAAACGTTTTAGGGCACATTCGATACCGTGTTCTGATTAGGAAAAATAGAAAAAAAAATTGACTAGATTTTTTCCAATTCAGCCATCCTCCATACAAAGGCCAAAAAAATTTAGCGTCAAAAAATTGTTCTTCTACTTTTTCCTAATCAAAAGACGATACCGAATATGACCTTAAACGGATTCCCACTATTTTTTTCACCTTGTATTTCTTAATGTGAATCTTCCTTAATATGAATAAATAAAAATAAAATTCCTACATCATAAGAATTAATTAATTATTATAGGAATAACATAATTTCGTGATGAATAAACCCCAAGATTATTAATGTAAGAGTTGGCTTGAATTCTCTTAGCTTTTTCACAACGGGACAACCCAAAATATTAAAATAGGCAACCAGTCATTTAGGGTTGCCACGTGTGAGAAAAGCCCTACCTCGTGTGTTTATTCCGGTTTTAGCTACTGCTTCTGAGTACTGGGTCCTCATTGTACTTGTGAAAATTGTGAATCTATTATGTAATAAAACATACTGAATAGGCGTTGTTTTAGGCACGATATAATTATATGATACAGTAGAATAAATTAGCGAGGGTAAGATAAATTCCGTTCTTACTAAAATTCTAAAACGCTGAAAGAGTATCTCATTGTTTTTATTCGGAGAGAATTGGCTTATGAAAGCGATTCAAATTTGCAAGAGATTCAATTTACATAACGAGCGATTTGTACCTCTCAGAGATTAAACCTTCTGCTCCCGTTTTGTTTGCAGATATGCCTTCGTTTTTCCTTTATGTAGAAACGGCGTTTTTAAGTGAAACCTTCCTACTAAGAAAGGCCAATTTTGCAATCAGGCACAAGAGCCTCAGCTCGTTTTCTACTTTATAGGATCCTATTGAGATTATAATATAAGAGAAGCTGTTTGCTTTGTCGAAAATAATAAGTTTATAGAATGTAATAACTTTATATGTAATGATTTTATACACCCAAGTAAACAAATGATATGGAAATCACCGCTCAGCGGTATACACGATACACGCGTTCATTAACAATACGTTCAAATGTTCGGCATTTCTTAGTTATTATCGGCAAGGCTCATTTTATAATCCTACAAGGTACCTACCTGAAAAATGTACCTGTATATAAGTAGGTACTAAATCGTCGAATCTACTGCTACTAAATGTAAAAAAAAGAAAAACAACTACATTTATAACCGAATAATAATCACATTCGGTGTCAATATATGTACATACAAATAGCAATATAAATTGCATATGTAGTTTTTGTCATGTAGGTGTGTCACATTTTGTTTTTATTTGTGCCTTGAATATATATTATTATGGATTTATGAATTAGCAAATATAACAATATATGTATTAGTATATTTTTAAATAATAAAAAGACTTTTCAACCCAGTTGTTGTTGTTTTTATTATTTAATCGTAATAAATAGAAAGCATGTGTTTGTTTTTATTTATCCTTAAAAGTAAATTGGTACTTTGTTTTGAGTTTTGCACTAACCGTATTCAATCAATAATTTTATCGATATTTTTTGTTCTTATTTTTATGAACTTGAATGATTCACGTAAAATAGACTAAGCCTAGGTTGCATGTCAATTTTCGAAACGCGCTCAAAGGAATAAATTGACGCTTCCCACCTGGCACGCTGAAAATAAAGGTGTCGCTCCACAACGACATGCAGAGCTGGAGCAAGCCATGCTGAATTAACAGTTTTTAATGGACTTCGCGAAAAGGTGTTTTTGCAGTTCAGGTATTTGTACCAGCTTTTATATAATTTAGGGATGAAAGCTACATTATAAGCCGAGTAAGTCGTACGTAGGACGTAATTTACTTCCTATAACTCTCGCTCGCACTAATTTGCAAGTACGAGTGAGATGCAAGAATTTAAATTACGTTCTCGATGGCGTACATGTCAGTTTTGACACTGTCAGGGACTCATGGTACGTTGTGTTACGTTATTTTATGCGAAAACTTTGAATGTCCGCTTTTGGCCGTTTCAGCCCATAGTGCCTGGAAGCGCTAACTTCGCCTTTGTTATTTAAAATTATTTACCTATATAACACACAGTTTTTTTATGGCATTATGTAAAGTCAGCTGCAGATAGAGGTGATACCCCCCCCCTCAACCCCCCAATACATAGAGAAATTTTTGTGTAGCTTTTTCAAATTGTACTAGGTATAAGTACCTAACGTTCTATCGATTGCCTAAATATTTATGTAGTAAATACAGCGCAACTGAAAATGTAGGTAGGTCTACCCACGCATCTACCCACGAATTCAGTATTTGTATTCCGGGCAGACATTTCGCTCAAGCTCCCTAAAATATTTGAAAATGTATAAAACAACTTCAGACGCTCTGTATTTAGGGAAATTGGGGTGTTCATCAATTTTAACAGAATAAAAAAATAATTTAAATGCATTTCTAAAACAAAAGTGTTTTGTATTCAACAAACGAAATACTTTACATAGGTATTTTATAATTACATATTCAAACTAATATCATAAATTCGAAAGTAGTTCGGTCTGTTACCTCTTCACGCTTTAACCGCTGAACCGATGTAGACGGAATTTATATAGGGACCGTGCGCGTTGGAGGGTCTGCCATCTTGTGGCCTGAATCGGAAACATATGTGCACATGTACATTGCCAAAGCAAGTGCTACCATCTACCGTTCTATCGGTATGTTTCCTTGTGCATAGTAGGTTCTGCCATCTTGTGGGCTACTCTCTCTCTCTCTCTGCCTAGCCTTATCCCATCATTTGGGGTCGGCTCTCCTAGTCCTTCTTTGCCAGGACGCTCTGTCCCGGGTTGTCTCAGATGTGACATTTGCATCTTTCATGTCTTTATTTATGGTAGCTATCCATGCTTGGCGGGGTCGCCCTCTTCCTCTTGTTGGCGCCGGAAACATCTCGAGTACTTGTCGGGTCATGTGTTCGGGTGGGCGACGCATTACATGCCCGTTTTGAGGGGCCAGCACTCGGCGCCATACGTTAGAGCTGGTCGTACGGCCGTTTTATAGACTTTGCCTTTAATGTGTACAGGCATTCTCTTGTCGCACAACACTCCTGTTAGCTCTTTCCATTTCACCCATCCTGTGTTAATTCGCTGTGTTATGTCTGCGTCGATAGTTGCATCGGTGGTGATGACTGAGCCTAGATATTTGAAACAGTCGGCCCTATTCAGGGGTGTGCCTTCAAGACTAATTGTGTTACTGTTGCTATTGCCGCTGAAATTACAGTGTACGTATTCGGTCTTTTGTTTTCTGATTCGTCCGGCTTCCTCTAGCGCGACTCTCCATTGCTCCAGTATTTGCTGTAGGTGTTCCGCATTTTCACTGACGAGTGCTATATCGTCAGCGTAAAGCAGGTCCCAGGGGGGCGGCCGTTGCAGCTTCGCTGTTAGATGGTTCATTACTAGATTAAAGAGCAAGGGGCTCAGCGCTGAGCCCAGGTGAACTCCAACCTTAACTTCGAATTCATCACTTACACCAGCCGGGCAACGTACTCTTGTTGTCACGTCCTTGTACATGTCTTTGACAACGCTGATGTAATATTCTGGTACGTTATGTGCTCGTAATGCCCGCCAAATCAAGTCTCTTGGAACTCGGTCGAAGGCTTTCTCTAGGTCGATGAACACCATATGTAGATCAGTCTTTCTGTCCCGATACTTTTCCATTAAGATTCTTATGGTATGGATGGCGTCCGTGGTCGACTTTCCTGCGACGAAGCCGCACTGGTTTTCTGTGACCTCTGCGAGTTCAAGCAGTCTCCTGTTTATTACTCGTTCCCATATTTTAAGGGTGTGCGATATTAATTTAATTGCGCGGTGATTTCCACACAGCCTGATATCTCCCTTTTTTTGTAGAATGGGACTAGGTAGCTTTTCCTCCACGCCTTTGGAATACCCTTGGCCAGAATTTTATTAAAGATGTTGGTCAGGAACGCTATACTATCCGGCCCTAGTTTCTTCCACAACTCAGCAGGTATATTATCGGGTCCCGTAGCTTTGTTGTTTGGGTATGTTTCATTTAGGAGCTGAGAATAGTATTCCTTCCATCTTTGTTGGATGTCTTTATCTGAGGTAAGTAGCTGGCCGCTTTCATTCTTAATGAACTTAACGGTATTCAGGTCCTTGCTGTTGTGGTGCCATCTTGTGGGCTACATCGGAAGCATAAACGACACATTTACGCCTCGCTCCAAAAATCTGACAGCTCCTATGCTGCCCCCTATAGTACCTGCACGGGGCCTATAAGTGCCTATATATAAGGCCTGCAGAAATACTTATTTATGACCTTTTTTTATCACGGAAATAATCATTATATGCAGTCGAAGTCTCTGGCAGAAACTAAGTAGCCTAAATAATAATGCAAGCAACTAGTACATTGGATACTCTAGGTATGATGTAAGGTATGTTGGGGTAAGATAGGGCTATTCTTTGATCGTTTGGAAAAAAAACTCAAATAAATCACAATACAGAAAAGTCGAGCCGGACGCTAAATATTTTATATTAATATGTCGGAGCGAGACTCCAGAAGGACGTATTGCAGTTACAGTTCATAGCTTTACTAGCTTTAGACGTCTGTATAAAGTCGATTAGCAATGTTTGGCTACGTATTACTTGGTTGTAACGGAATAATAAAGTTGCGTAGAAAGTAACGCCATCTATTGGCGTATTGTTGCACTAAGATGACAGGTAGAAGGCTTTGGAACGTCAAGTAGTTTAACTTGGGTGAACGTAAGGTGTGGCATTTTTGTTATTATGATGGTAGACTTGTCGAGCAGGTTTGCCAACTGGACTTCGAGGCGGGAGCGGTGAGGCTCCGCCGGCAGAATTGATTTCATGATTTGACCGCGCAAGAGATCAGACGTTAGCCAACCTCGTGTCTAATTCGCCACGTTCCTGAAGGCTTATACCTGAAGGATTATTCTGAAAGCTTATAGATTCTCACGTTCTTTAACCATTTAGCCAAGTGTTTATTTCCAAGTGTTATTTTGATTTCTTAAGTGTCATTAGAAGCTTACTTTTGTAAAATAAAGAGAAGACGTGTTGTTTTGAAAAGATGTGTCCCGCCGAGTTTGTTGCCGGTCCCATATTGGGATACCCTTCTCCAATTGAGAAGGATTTAAATCTTCTCGGGTCAGAGGTGTACGGTTGGAGCCGGCATAGCTTGACTTAAATAAAGTTTTGAACGATTTTATGTGATCCTTTTATTTGAGCTCAATTCAATACTTCCCAATAGTGAGAAGTTAGACACTGGTATGGTTAACGAGTCCGAAAGTTTATTTCATGCACTGGTAGCATATTATTTTAGCTGTGAAGTAATACATCGAGGTACCACGCCCACCCGCAAGGCTTCCATCCGACATACATATATAGTGTCACTTTTATAGAACAACTTTAGTGTATAATAATTAGCATTCTAAAATTCAATAGTGAAGATACGCGAATAAACTGATATAAGTATTATAAATAATATTAAGTAGGGTTAGTTGTTGATCAATGAAACACTAAAAGTTTAAGCCTTCCTATCTCTGGTGTTTTTAAAGTTATGAGTGTGATATTTCGTACAAAGATAAACAATTTATTTGGCTATCATATGGCGTTCTTGGTTTCTACTTATTTCTAACAGTTTCTGTATTATAAAGCTTTTTTTGAAAAATGAGTTTTGTTTCATTGTGTACTTGTGCATGTTTTCAATGAAACACTCTAATTTTTACAGTGAAACAGATGTAATATATATAGTCTACCATGAAACATCCTTAATAAACATTGAAACGTTGTAATAAATAAGTTACATTAATACATACATCCTTTCAATCAATTAATGAGAAAGGAAAGGAGAAAATAGTGGTGGGCTGAAATTTGTTATTTAAAAGGTTTCCAAAATATGGAATCGTTATAAGATTGCTAAAATATCTAAAAGCTAAGGACTTGTGTGTCATTGTACGCACACCTAAGTTTCATTGTGAATCGAAAATCTGGTCGGCACTTATGGCATGCTGCGAGAAAGGCGCCTTTTATGTCCACGGAGCATGATTGCCAACTAGGTGGACGCGGGAGGGTTTTAAGCATCTCCATGCTTGATATCATACACTTTCTTGCAACATAGTGATTATAAACGACTGTTTCAATGTTATACATGTGACCTTAACCTTGCCATCAATGAAACATTCAACATATAAACTATCCTATCTCAGCCATTTCTAAAGTTAAGTATCTTATATTTTGTCATATGATAGACAAATTATTATCAATTTTCATGGTATTTTAGTTTCACAAATTTCGCACATAGTCTTTAATTAATTAAAAAAATAATGAGTTTGTTTCATTGTGTACTAATACTGGTGTTCAGTGAACATCATATTTCATTGTTTACTACATAAATATGTTTCATTGTGAGACTAGGGGGTGTTTTTTGAAACAATAAAAAAAACTGCACCAAAGAGTGAAAGAAATTTAAAAATACAATTTAGCTCCAAAGTAACTTTAATACACATAGAACACAACAAAAAATTAAATGACGCCAAACTAGACTATATCTTGGTAAAAAATTGCGAAACATAAATGAAAAATATTACTTTTGTCACACGAATTCACAATAACGCTCGTAGCAACGTGCTCCTTCTCCGAGGCGCGCTCGCGTATTGGGGAGGTGCTGGGGGCCTTGAGCCTGCCCTTGCTTGACAGACGGCACTAGCTGATAACACCTAGTTTCCGAGATATCGCAAAGTTTCACTGTGTACGATTGTTTCAATGTTCGACAACTGACAAAAGTAAAATATAAAAACACTTACAAAACAATAAAAAAAACATATAAACACATTATAAAAAACCTAACCTAGGGTGCCGCCAGCAGCGGGGTAGGGCCCAAGCTACCGGTGGTCAGGGCCGCAGAGAGAGGAACCGGCGGACTATCCGCGCCGTGTCCAAGATCACCGCCTTCTGTATCTGACCCTTGATCCAACCACCTAGCGAGAGTCTCTCAAGATGTTGGTCGAGACTCTTCGCTATTAGACCGTTCACTGAAACGACTATCGGGACAATGATCGTCGAATCAACATCCCACATGGCGGTTATCTCGTGAGCCAAGTCTAGGTACTTACTGGACTTGTCCTTCTCGGCTTTCACGAGATTCTCATCATGGGGGATGGTACTAAGTACTTATTATTAGATCTGTTTTATTAATTGAATTTATTCAGTTTTATTAATTTAAAGTTTGCTGTTGCATGAACCTCCGCACAGGTACTACTTAACTTCATCTTAGCTGTGATTTTACATGCCACTTGAGGGGTAAATCATGGAAACAAGATCCATAATTTTGGAACTCCATTCAACCGCTTAAAATTTCCTTTTATTTTGGCGAGCACACACTGACATTGCCGGTCATTTGAAATATTTATTGCCGAATGTATTTTAGGGCTATAAACTATAAAGTATTGTACTCGTCATAACGGTTCATTAAGCGAGAACCATGAATCAATTAAAATCATCACGAGCTTTATTAGCTATCGAAGGGTTGCCAAGCTATTTTCACTAAAAATATTGTTTTTTATATTAAGAGTTTAAAAAAAACGCTCTTGACCCGATCTAATCATAACCTAACATCCCCTACCAACGGATGGGCATCATGTTTGCCGTCACACCAATTAATTCATTTTTATTCTATATTACTATTAAAAAATGGAATGGAAATGGAAATGGATTTGCGATGTCCTGGTAAGCTTCCGTAGCTCAATTGGTTAAGAGCAACACACGGATTGTGGAGGATGCGGGTTCAAGTCCTGCCGGAAGCGTAACTTTTTCCATCTTTTCCTTTAATATAAAATTTTAATAATAACAAATGTTACAGAAATGCGATGTTATTTACGCACAATTTGAGATTCGTTACAACAGACATTCACATAGAATTTTCCTAAATAACTAAAAACATTCGCTGAGACAAAAAAATAGACAGATGTTATTATGATGAAAGACGTTATTTTAACGGGGTCCTTTCCTTTATTACTTTCATAACGATTCCTTAGAATTTTCCGCTCGACGAGGCTCGCTAGAATCAGCGTTTACGAGTATAGGTTGATGTGGCGGCGAAAATTAAATTTAGACTACAACGAGGCAGTTTTCTTTAAGCATCTATGCTAACAAATAGAAGTACTCGTAGGCAAGAAGTCAAACTGATGATTGTGGATTACTAAACACATTTATTGCCAGGGGCGTGGCGGTCCCTTTTCCATACGCATCCAAGGTGCTCCATTATTACGTTGGAAAATATAGGAACAATCGGAACGAAATGACAAAACTCGTTTAAAATTAATTAAAAAGCCCTTTACGCCTATGACGAAACTTGCTGGGCGTCTGTAGGCACCTACAGTTTTATTACCTAATTTGATTGCGAGATGAAATAATCAATTTACCTAGGATATTTTTATTTTGTTTCGTATGGTCCATACAAAATTTGAAAACAAATAGAAAACTTATATGATTACTTACCTATATCAGTAAATGTATTTACGAATTCCACGCAGATTTTTTTTTATGTGAAAATCGGGTTAAATGGAAGGTAGCTTATTAAACGGTAGCAATACCATACAATATTTATCAGTAAATTTCATTTTTATGTTTGTTTTTCTGGACCCGAATATAAATCACAGTCAAATGAAACAATAATTTCCCAGCAGCAATTAGTCAAAAGCGGCCAAGTGCGAGTCGGACTCGCCCATGAAGGGTTCCGTATTTAGGCGATTTATGACGTATTAAAAAAAAACTACTTGCTAAAGATCTCGTTCAAACCAATTTTCGGTGGAAGTTTACATGGTAATGTACATCATATATTTTTCATCATCATTTTTGAAGACCTATCCATAGATACCCCACACGTATGGGTTTGATGAAAAAAAAATTTTGAGTTTCAGTTCGAAGTATGGGGAACCCCAAAAATTAATTGTTTTTTTTTCTATTTTTGTATGAAAATCTTAATGCGGTTCACAGAATACATCTACTTACCAAGTTTCAACAGTATAGTTCTTATAGTTTCGGAGAAAAGTGGCTGTGACATACGGACGGACAGACAGACGGACAGACAGACAGACAGACAGACATGACGAACCTATAAGGGTTCCGTTTTTTGCCATTTGGCTACGGAACCCTAAAAAAAGGCTTCACCTTTGTTAGAGCTCACTGTGCCTAATTGAAAGGAAAATGTCAGTATTAAATCCACAAAATTATTGTCGCCATTTTCTCGTCAACGCATTGACTGCTCGCTGATAAAGCATCCATGCAACAGTGCGCTTGAATCGGCCCGTGGGATAATTTGAATTTTAAACCGTGACAGGCGGTTGTCAAACTCACTCGCGCGAGTGGAAAACGCGCGTCATCGATTGCCACTAATTGGATGTAACTTTTTACGGCGCCGCCTAGCTGCCCGCCGATGGACACCGTCCAAGCGCGTGAATGTTTCATACGCCACTGCCTCACATCATTCAGCCCGAATACGATGAATATTGTATTAACTCAGTCATGATCGGCCAATTAATTAAATTTTTGCTCCCTTTTAATTTTTCGTACCTGACTTGAACGCTTAACATACAATTTTATAACGTGAACGTGGACGTTTGTTTTGAGTGGTTTTAAAAGCCTATCGGATCGGATCGAACATCTATATATTTATTAAAACGAAAACTATGAGGAAAATCAAAATCAAAATGAAAAAATGTAGTTTAGTTAGATGCCAATGTGTACACTCTTATATACTAACTTCATAAATAGTTTAATGAAGACACACTTATTTAAAGTTTGCGCTGAAAATCCTTCTGCTCAGCTTAGGTATTTAGGAATTTGTGCCTAATGGTCACACATACAGAGAATTTCAAATTAACTCAAAATAACTTAAATAATTTACTTCATCCCAGTCTTAGGTCTTATTTTCATTAGAGCCAAAACATTGCCATTTTTATAAGTTACTGCCCGAAATAAGACGTTACTTGCCATTTTTGTATGTTTGTTATGAAAACAAAAATACCCCTAGCACGTCCGTTATTTGCCTCTGGGATAAAGCGGAGCTACTCGGCGCTGTCCTTTGATATTTATATTTACGAAGCAGGATTATTTCTCAACAGAAATATAAAGGTAACGAAATAACATTTTTGTTTTTTTTTCGTCGCATCGACTTATCACCTGCGTCCAGCCGGCATGTGAGACTAAGGTAAACTTGGGGTGTTATTTCATAAAGTAAATATTTATGAGGGAAAGGAGTTTTTCGCGCGCCTGTGCCGGTAAGCCGCCTGATCCGAAAATACATAAACCTTAAGGGATTCAGTTCTTAGTTCACAGACAACGCTTCTTTATTTTGTCCTTTTTTAGAATGTTCATGGATGTGGCAAAATCGGTATGATGGAAAAAGTTCAAGTTGAGGTGACTTATAAAATTCATATCATTTTTTTATTACAGAAATGTTCGAGTTACCTGTAGCCAATTACTAAAAGTTTCATGATGGGTATTGGCGATAAGTCTACTTTAAAACTAAACGAATTTTAGTTTTCGACAAGTTGATAAAAAGATTATCCAACATTATTCTCTCATTTTGCTAAAGTAGGTAATCGCTTTCATTCGAATTAATAAAAAAACAGGTGAGACAAAGAAACGTACGTTTCGTTTTAATAAATTGAGTTACGGCCTAACCGCGTAAGGGATAATCTAAAGAAAAGTCAGAAAAAGTGAACAAGCTCCGCAAGGTTTACGCAAATTTTACACGAAAATTTTCTTAAGTTACCAACTTGGTATTATTATTACGCAAACAGGGCAGAGTTCGACTTCATCCAGCCCACGCCTTGGAGATGTTAAATTTGATGATAACGATTTATGGTGTAAAGTTACGTTGTGCTGTTTATATCTGACTTCCTTCATGGAGCCAAACATTTGGGCGGGTGTGTGATAAAACGTCGATAGGGACTCACCGTGCTTCCCGGTGGTAGCTGCCGCGAGGGCGGTGCTAAGTACCAAGAGGTGCAGCAGCATGCTCCCTCCCCCCTTTCCGGACGCGCATCGAGCTGAAAGCGCACAGCCGACACGGACCACTGAAACAAAATTAATATCCCTCATTAAAACATGCCTCCGGCTCCACTAAGATTATAACAATTTCACAATTTCAATGTTTAAATGTTTAAGCGATCTGACTGATCTGAGAAATGACTCAAATTGGACAGTTGTTAATAGGTTCCCACGCCTTCCCCGTTGTGAAATCGTAAAACTGTAGCCGAGTAAAACCAGAAACAAGTTTCGCGTTGCGAAATAAAATATAATTCCACCGAGGAACCGGAAGCGGTTTGAATAACAACTCTTTAATTGAAAGTTTAGCAATTTGCTGTACCCTCTCGAATGGACCCGAAGGCGCGAGGGGCAACTTTCATCCACCGCGTTTCAAAATTGAACGTAGGCAGATGCGCTTAATTACCAGCCCAGATGCTAGCCTCCGCGCCCGCGCCGCGCTCATCTCGGAATGAACCTCCACCTTAGACCCCGCCGACAATATTTGCCCGCTTAGACGCCTCCAAATGCTTATTTCAGACTTTTATTCTCTGCTCTATTGTTAGGAAAATTACAAAAACTAATTACGGAATTAGTTACCTGAATAGAACAAAATTACCTGAATATTAAATCGGTAAATTTATCATCTTAATCTAACAAGTAAAACTCTGACATAAATTTTAGTCTATGTAAACCTATATACATAATTATATTGATGTTCACAGAGCATGATTTTGTTTACAATATTGGGACTTTATTTGTATAACGTTGATAACATCCGCGAGTATCATTGTACCTGCCCATTGAACGGAATTTGATCTTTGGAAACCTGAAGAGAGGTTGAGTTTTCCAATATCGTGCCACTAAGTACCCTCTACGCTGAGATATGTGATATAAGATGAGTCGTAGTCAAATAGAGAGATAGCTGGCATAAAGACGTCGTTTCGGAGGTCTGTTGCGGATCGAGCGCGGGGCCCGAGCGGTTGGGGAAGTGACGCGCACGGTGTCACACGAGTGAATCAAACTTCCCTTTACATTTTATCTAACTGCAAGGGCGGTCGAGTTTATGTTCCCCGCCCTACTTGATTTAGTTTTGATGACAGAGGGGAGCGGCTTTTAGATAAATTATTTCGAACCACCTCATACCCGTCGACACTGAGAAGTAATTTCGAGCACGGATTTGCAACAATGTTTTAGTTTATAGGTTCTCGATGCTCTGTTGGATTTAATGCAGCGTTTATAAGAAAAGTAATGAAATGGATTTCGTCGATAAGGGGTGGTTAAGTGGATTAGATATTATTGGTTACATAGCGGAACCGGGACGTTAGATAATACTATTTAGAAGAACAAGTGCCTTTTGTTAACCTTGAATATAATTATATGTATAAGTAGCTTCGAACTCTTCTACGCCCTAATAAGATAACAAAAGTGCAAGGTGCACGGGTGATAGATTTCTTTCTGTTGTGCCTATATTAAAAAATCGATTAAGCTCACTTGCTTGAGTTTTAATTTTAGCTAACAGAGAATTTTCGCTGTACTTCAAGGTAAAATTATATTAATATTGATATACCTATTAATAAACTCATAGACTTCATATAAATTAAACTAAAAACTAGTGCCCACGCCAACTTCTGGGATAAGTTGTCAATCATACCCTAGGCTAACATGAGCCGTGGCAAAATACCGGGACAACGCAAGGAACAAAGTCAGACTTCATATATACGGTGGGACTGCAGTCACACATTTTTTATCATGACAAAAAGTTGTAGGGTGAACAGTGAAAAAAATGGGGCTCCTAAAATAGTCTATATAGCGGTATATAGATTATAGGTTACATCCCTTCAAAGTTTTTAGAGACTGAGGAATTAGTACGGATATCTCCATACAATGGACCGCCAGGTTACTTTGTCTATAATAATAATACTTTCTATATATTTCTTAATTAAAAGTCTGCTGACAGGCCAAGCAATGCACATGTTTTGAATCCTAAGAAGAAACAAAAAATTAAAACTTGACTGATTTCATAAATCTTTTAACCTACGCCACTCCAACTGAGCTAATACAGTAGCAAGGTAACTAGACAAAGGCTCTCGAAACAACAAAGTTCGAACATTCTATTGTGCAATAAAACAGTCTCAAGATTTTGATGACACAAATAGATACGTACGTAACATAAGGTCGCCTTCCTTGAAGCTAACCGCACATACTCGTAGCTTAAGCGAACCGTAATGAAGATTAATGACGATGAAACACATATTTGTTACTGTAGACACTATTACCCTTACTAAATGCCACACTTAATGTGTGACTACGAATTGTTTAAGAAAATATTAGCATTTAATTTAATTCTTAATCGATATAAAGCTTAACTTTATCTAATATATGTATTAGACCAGTGCTGAATCACCTAATGACGTTTAATATCTGTTATCGGTAATATAAGTTCTTTTGCATTGGTATAAAATTAAAATAAGAAAGTGTTTACTGTAATATGAGTACCTACTAGGTAATAATATAAACTGGTAATTATTTAGTTTAAGTGATTAATTACCAGTACAGTAGATCAGAATCATTGATCCTCTTCTGGCCAGAAATAAGTATAAAAAGGGGGGATTTAAACTCTAAGAAGGCATTGGCAGTGAAATACCAGGTGAGATACAAAATGTAAGTTTAATAATAATCTTTAAATTAATGACAGAAAATATCATACATATCATTAATCCTCGATTCTTACTAAAAAACAACACCGAAAAAACTTAAGACAATTTATACGAAACCCCTACTGTGCTTAATGGAAAAAGAGAACAATTCAAAGTTACATCAACCAAGCATTTGTATTCTTACGGCGTTCTTACACGAAACGAACGAAGTCATAGCGAACTATCCTTATCCCTCGGAAGTGTCGCGTGTCCCTTTGTATCCCGTAACAGTCGTAATCGAGTGCCGAGTCCGTGGCTAACGACTGCTTGATTAGAAGTAACCATTAACGAGAGGCCGCGGGCCGGTTGCTGTACGGCTACCATCAGTTTGGCACTGACATAAACGCCGTCGAGAACGTAATTTACTTTCTATTCGTCTCGCTCGTACTCGCATATTAGTGCAAACGAGATGTACTTATAGAAAGTAAATTACGTTCTCGATAGCGTAAATGTCAGTTTTGACACTGTCAGTGACTCATGGTTACGGGTTCTGGAGCCAAAGCGAAGTTAAGTATGCGCCGGGCCTTTTTGGAATAAAGTAGGTATTCAAGTAGTATTTGCATCCCACTTAAATATAATAGGTTATTCGTGTTACTTATTACATACGTTTAAAAACGAGCTCTGCAAGGACATACATATATAGAGAATACCCCGAATTAGGAAGAGTAAGTAAAGGGACAGCAGTTTTATGAATACATTTTTAGTATAAGTTTCTCGACTACCAATCAGCCTGTATATTGGTTGAGAGAGTACACATCCTGCCAACACATTCACTGTGGCTTCGTTTCTGCTGATTCCTAATGGAATATACCTCTAATTGTCTAGTGCCTGGCGCAAGGTACTTAAATGTAGTTTGTTTATTTGCATTTTATTTTGGTATGCCTTGCAGCTATCGCTCATAATTATGATAATATATGTGCGAAGTTATGTGCTACGAGTAAATTGATCACTGGTATCGTATTATTCGACGATTTTCAACCTTTTACGGTTGAAAATCTGATTTTTTTTTATTGATTCTGAATTTTCAAAGGAGTCAGACTGCGTTTAAATAAATAGATTGATCACCAATACACTACATCAGTTTTTTGGAAATCAAAGCTTGGGTCTCTTTGTCCCGTCATCCCCTAAACGCCAGCATACTATAAGAGCCGGTACCATGAGTCACTGACAGTGTCAAAACTGACATATACGCTATCGAGAACGTAATTTACTTTCTATACATCTCGTTTGCACTAATATGCGAGTACGAGCGAGATATATAGAAAGTAAATTACGTTCTCGATGGCGTTTATGTCTGTGCCATACTGATGGTAGCCGTACTGGTACCTGATTACCTTTCCTTCACTTTGACGCCACTACGAATAAACATCAAACAGAGGTAAATTAAATGATACACAGATAGTTTAATAACTCGAACTAGTTAGTGATAACAAGCGTACTAATAGTATACTAATTACTCCTTTGAGCAGGGTCTAATTTACGGCAATGTTTTGCACTTCATCGGAGCTCAGAACCTACATTAATTTCGACTCAATCCTAAATCCGAACTACAACTATTTAAGCGAAAATCCACAAAGCGTGCTTGTTACAAATGCGAAATTAATTCCAAACGGCCAGCTATAAATCTCAAGAGATTTAGGGTAATAAAACAAAAAAATGAGATTTACCAGTTTGATAAAACAAAAAGTTTGGCAAGTGCCCCATAGGACAGGCAGTAACCGAGCTACGATTTTGCCTGTCTTTGGATCTGGCATCTGAATTCCGATGGTGCTGTTTTTGTGTGTTAGCAACTCATTCATTACATATTATACATGTCCTTGGAGATTGTAAGTAATATTAATACAATGTTAGATCTATATCTATACATCAATACAATTTGAGCAGCAAATACATTTTAAACTTTATTCAACTTAGCTTCGTAATCTTAACTAATTGTAAGCTATGCTATGTACTCGCCGCCCACGCGACTATGCGTCCCGGCACACCCGGACCTTTTCAGGCTTGTAGCGTTTGACTGTTGATGAAAAATAATGTTCTTATCTATTTATCTTTAATCTATATATCCATGGATTTATTTACCTACCTAATTCAAATTCCACCACCATCGTCGTAGTTTTTATGCAGCTTTATTTTTACTTATTAATGGCTAAATTGCAGTTAACCACTGCAATTGTAATCAAGTAATTAAATATTGACGGACCAAATGAGAAATGCGGTTTGTGATAACGTAAATTATGATATACCTACCTATTTGTAATTTAGTAGGTACCTATCTATTTATGTTCTGAAACCAAAACAATAACTAATAAGGCATACCATATTTCAAATATAATGAAGACATTGATCAGTTTATTTCTAAAATAATTAAAGTATCTTTTTCTACGTAAAAATAATTATGGAACCTAAAGAGTATTATTTACCATTATATTTCTACCGCGCGCGAGGGCCATTGCATTGTAACTTTACTCGAGCATCATAGATATTTTAATAATTTCTCTAAAAAGGCACTACAGTCGTTTTAATAGGAACTTATTGCTGGTAGTTAGACTGTTGAGAATTAGGAAGGTAATTGAAAGCAACGACTTGGAAGGCAGCTTTGGCCGCGCGACTTGGAACGCATCGTTCGTAACTTCGTATAGGTATGTTGTTAATGACCGTCGTCGCGGCCCTCCCTCTCAAACGGGCCCCATAAAATTTTACGGAGACTACGTTTTGTAAAATAAAGTAACACCCGACCCATCCCTTCACACTCCAAAATAACCATGAATTCTAAGTACGAGCTACTAGTTTTCATTAAATTTCATTTAAACAATTGTCAATTAAGCAGTGCGGATTATTTAAAGTTTAAAGGATTAATTTAAATGTTCCGAAACTGATAGATACAAGTTACTCTTCAATCTCGGTATAGGAATGTGTATGAAGCTTTTACCGCAGATTGACTATTCCGTAACTAGGAAAATTCGCAACCCTATTAGGTATCGAATTTCAGTAGTTGCTGGGAAGTCGCATTCATAAGCCACCAAGTTCCTAATTGGGCCGGAGCAATGGCAAGTTTCGTTTCGATTCATTCGTACTTACGCAAAAGAAACAAACTAAGATTTACTTATTTCGTTCAGAAAATGACATTTTTCAATCTCGCCCCTCTTTAAAATATACTGTATAAGTACTTGTTTATAATAAGTACGCAGTATTCTAGGGCCATTTGCTCTGCCATAAACATGAATGGCGCCAAAACGTCTCTCTTATCTTGGACATTTCTCGGAAGGGCGGAAGCGAGGCCCTAAAGGCGGTTTGCCGTTCTTCAAGTGTGGCCCTAAAGGATCTCGAAATAAGGGCCGAGCAGATCCCTTTGAGGAAGAACTACGTTCTTGGAGTAAATGGATTGTGAAAAAGAAACTCGCCATCGATTCCGTTATTGATTTTTATTTACTTGATAGCACTCGGCTTTTCCAAAGCCTTATTAATTTAAATCTTGAAATACTTTTCTGCAAAACGTTATTCAGTTTTCGGTCAGTAGGCATTGGCTTACCTACTTTGTTGTATAACGGCATTCGAAAGCAAAACAATGTACAAAATGTATGTATGTAATGTACAAAAGGCGAACTTAATACCATGGCATTCTCTACCAGTCAACCATAGAGAAAAGCAGAGAAGATTTTCATTTTATTCATAAAAAAAGCACTTAACCTGCACCAATAAGTAAAACATATTTAAAGTGGGTAATATTGTAGAAATGTCTTCTTTATAGATAATACGAGTAGTACGCCAATTTGCCAGCCCGCAACATAGATAAACAATAGCGAATATTACGCAAATCTCTGCGTAGAGGGCGTCATCACTAGCACAATCGAAATTTCGATTTATGCGTTGCGCGGTAGGCCACCTGTAAACAAACCGCCTTGATGCATCAATGACATAGTGAAAACTGTTTAAGGCATAGTATGTATAAGTTACTCTATGTTTTAGGAGGTGCACTAGTACTGCACAGACCATAAAAATTTAAAAATACGAGTACTTGAATCAGCCCGGTACTTCAACTAGCTGAGGTAGAATATTTAGGTACTCACATAAATTCTAAAGCACCTATATTTATTAAATCATGCAAATTAATTAAGACAGATACAAATAAAAATAAAAATTATAAATTTAGACAGACAAAATGCTTCATGTCGTTCCTGGTGCAAGGTGCCCATGATTGCCAGAGGTAGTAAAAACAAGTGATTATCTGTAAACTATATAAACGATACACACACAATACATCACTAGCGTTTCCTCGCACTTGTCCCTGTGGTGTGCGTGCAAAGGTGTTAGTATTGTTTAATAAGTAAAATCTAGCAAACACAACTTATCATTCAGTAAATCCCAGGAAAACTACACTCATTCCTTTCTTTTGGGTGCTAGGACTAGCGTAAGACAAATACAGTATGATTCTCTCCGTCTGTGTTTGAAATGAGACAGTCCTGGGCCAAACTATCTTTATGTAACTAAATACTTATGCTAGAAACGCAGGGATGTGAATTCTCGTCGAGTTACTAATATCTTCAGAGTTTTACAAAATTAATAAATGTGAAAACGCTGAAATTAACGGTAAAATTTAATAAAGGCCGCTTATTGTTTGCATAGGTTAAACAATAATATTGTGTTTTCATATTATTATCCGTACAGCGCCGTCTTGGAATAAAGATATTTTGTTAACATTTTGGTGTGCAGATCATTTACTTCAAGCGTTTAATAAAACCAATTTGTACGAGTCAGGATTGAAAGCAACGACTAAATTTAATTCGACCGCCTGTTCATCTCGACAACCGTCCTAAACTTAGTGAAAAACTTATGATCTCATAATTTTATTATACCTCATATCCGAAGCGTTTTAAGTTGAAGCCGGCAAAGATGGCGCTCTCGCATGACTACATATTCATGGAAAACTCGATGCGGCTAAGTCGGAATTCGTCACCCGTTTCACTTGCGGAACTTTGTTGCTCATGAATATTAAGCAGATAATGCAGTTATAATATACGCGATGCCAATATTAATGTTGAATTTATGCTCACTTGGCTTCATTTTCGGTGTCTGATTTATGCAGTGAAGTTAAGACAAAGGGAGTATCCACCTGCTTAATTAAATGGTGAAGCTTTAAGTTTTTCGTCGCTTTGCTAAACTGGATGACGTAAACTTATTTGAAAGTGTTATTTTTATTTAATTAGGTCATATAAAAGTTGCTTTTTAGGTTTCGTACCTCAAAAGGAAAAAAAGCGGCCAAGTGCGAGTCGGACTCGCCCATGAAGGGTTCCGTATTTACGCGATTTATGACGTATTAAAAAAAAACTACTTGCTAGATCTCGTTCAAACCAATTTTCGGTGGAAGTTTACATGGTAATGTACATCATATATTTTTTTTAGTTTTATCATTCTCTTATTTTAGAAGTTAGGGGGGGGGGGGACACACATTTTACCACTTTGGAAGTGTCTCTCGCGCAAACTATTCAGTTTAGAAAAAAATGATATTAGAAACCTCAATATCATTTTTGAAGACCTATCCATAGATACCCCACACGTATGGGTTTGATGAAAAAAAAAATTTGAGTTTCAGTTCGAAGTATGGGGAACCCCAAAAATTTATTGTTTTTTTTCTATTTTTGTGTGAAATTCTTAATGCGGTTCACAGAATACATCTACTTACCAAGTTTCAACAGTATAGTTCTTATAGTTTCGGAGAAAAGTGGCTGTGACATACGGACGGACAGACAGACAGACATGACGAATCTATAAGGGTTCCGTTTTTTGCCATTTGGCTACGGAACCCTAAAAAGCTCCTATAAACGAGCTTATTTTAGAAATGATAATATATTTATTACCTACACATATTTTTTTTCATCAAACCCATACGTGTGGGGTATCTATGGATAGGTCTTCAAAAATGATATTGAGGTTTCTAATATCATTTTTTTCTAAACTAAATAGTTTGCGCGAGAGACACGTCCAAAGTGGTAAAATGTGTGTCCCCCCCCCCCTGTAACTTCTAAAATAAGGGAATGATAAAACTAAAAAAAATATATGATGTACATTACCATGTAAACTTCCACCGAAAATTGGTTTGAACGAGATCTAGTAAGTAGTTTTTTTTATACGTCATAAATCGCCTAAATACGGAACCCTTCATGGGCGAGTCCGACTCGCACTTGGCCGCTTTTCATAATATCAAATCGAGTGGAAAAGAGCGAATACTAAACGCGGGTTGCTAGAATTATTTCTAATATTCCAGATATTGGGGTTCCATTTTGAAACTCTAGTGGCCACTACGGCGCCGTACTGTACTTAACCGCGACTGTTATTGGAAAATGCCATTTAAAGGTATTCATCTTCACATATTTGTTGACTTCGTTGTTTTTCCTGTCGATAAAATATTTCAGGATATTGTTATTGGAATACTTACCATATATTCATCGAAATGGAGTCCATCATCTGTTGGATAGAGGTACTGATAAAACATCCCTTTCTTATTTCTTTCCTCCTACCTTATAGTTATAGTTTCAGAGAATTCTATGTCAGAAATTGTATTTAAAAAAAGTTAACATGTAGGTAGTTTATTTATGTAGGTATCATTAAAATTTGTGTAGGTTTATCATTTCCTCCGATATCAGAATAATTTATCAGTAAGTATGCAATTTTATGTACCTATCAGTTAACAGTTGTAATGTTATTTTAGTTTTATATACCTAGCAGTTGATAATTTAATTTTTCTTTCTTTGTGAACTTAATAATTATTATCTAAACGTTTAAGACTTACAGGCAATGTAAGACATTTACATTATTTTAAAAATAATACATTGTAGTCTAACAGTAATATTTTGTAGATAGATAGTAGTGTTTGATAATTCACTTTGGAAGGGGCCTAGATTACAGAAAAAAAGTGTAATACGTTCAGCATTTAAGCCGAAAGTCTATTCGTATTTAATACCCATCAACGCAACGCAAAGGAGGGTACCTAATGTGTTTAATAGTCTATATGAGTATGGGCCCGATTCGGATTTTGTAATAGACATCTATTAGATGTCTTTTAGACATCGCCAAGATACGATAACGATATGTTTAAGATCTAACCTGTCAAATTTGACATTTCCGCGATTCTGGAGATACTCTTGAACAATTTCCAAAAGATATTACTTAATAGAGATCTAATTCACATCTAATAGATATCTAACACGATCTATCGTAAAAGTGACATTGGTTGCCCGAATTGCGCTGCAAAAGAGAACTAGTTGAAATCTAAACTATAACGTGGTGAATCAACTTTTTAGTGTTCACCATCACACGTACCGAGTCCCTGATCGATAATACAAATTTAAATAAAAGTAATGGGTTTTTTAGTATTCCGTTATGTTTCTATTAATATTATCTAACATTTTATTACAAAACATTTTATTTTGTCTACAATTTACCCGTTCTATATTGGTTGTCCAAAAGACCAAAAGTTGGTTTTCAATAGTAGGACAGATTGTCCCCGTGCAACGGTGCAACATAAAACTTTGTATCATAAAAAAATACTGTTGTGGAATTGGTATTTAAAGACATAATCATGTTTATGGATAAGTATAACTAATAAAACATACCGATTTATTATATTTGCGTTAGTTGGTTTATGAATAAATTGCCTTTTAATTTTGTCCCTTTAATTATCTACGCCATGCAGGTCAACTGGACAACCATAAATTAGTTATGAAATCTAAATATAGATAACGTGGTAAGATACTTGACAACAAGTTCAAATTTCTAGTAAGCAGATAGGCCTACCCGTCATTTTGATTACACGAAACTCGCGGCGTCAGTCGGTCGAGTACTGATGGAGAGCGTGGGTGGCTTTATTCCATGTCCATCGGACCACTGGCACAAATACATAAATACTTAACATATTACAATAAATGACATTGTACCAGATACTATTTTATATATATTTTACCGTAAGGGTGAAAAAAACACAAAAAATCCTTAATATTTATTATACGGCTGAAAGTTTTAGAAAAGTCCCTCAGACAACTAGTCACTTGGACAACGGAAGTGGTTGTCCGTAGGACATTTTGGTTGTCCCTTGGACAAAAACGATGAGATAAGATTTTTTATAAGGTATGAAACAAATTTAATTATCTATCAGAAAGCACTAACATACATATATATGTTATTGCTTTCTGATATTTTATTAAATTTGTTTCATTTAGTACCCTCTTTAAGATTTATTATTAATATTTCCATTGGACAACCAGATATGTCTATGGGACAACTAAGTTGTCCCTTAATTGAAAACCACATATCATTATTTTATTTCTTTTTAAATTCAAGAGCAGTTCATAAATGTTTAAAGATACAATAACACAATATAAAAGAAAGTAGCAGGAGCAATTTTCTTACATTACTATAACTATTTTGCGTTTAAATTAAAAGTTCCGATTCTGTTAAATAAGAGTTGTCCAGGGGACACTTTTAAGGGATATATTGTGAGCTTTCGTGAGATATATGTCATATATAAAGATAACATATTAAACAGCATTGTTTAATGAATGTAAGTATAATAATTTTTCAACAATAATTGACATCTAGTTTGTTTAAAAATACTTTTGGAGAGTGGCCCAGGGGACAGGGCTGATCTGGGCTGGTGAACATTTTTAGCCAAATTCACTAAATTCTTAAAGAAACAGCTCTGCTGTATGCATAATCATAAACAAGAGAACATTATCTTTAGAATAAAATATATAAATATGGAAAATAAGAACTAAAAATAAAAATCCACAATTTCATCATGTGGACATTTAAAAGTTGATTCACCCATCTAGAATAGATCTAGTACGTGTCGTCTCTTGTGAATAACTTGAAGTTCGAATACGATGTGTGTGTGTATTTCTTTGTAGCACTCTACACACCACGTGTTTGATTACGTCAATCGATCTGTCTTTATTGTCCGAGTGTCACTAAAGACATGAAAATAAATAATAAGAAAACATTATTATGGCGGCCATCAGGCACCATTATTATTATTAAAAAAGCGACGCATTATGTTTAGCTCTCTGATTTTTAAAATATTTAAAATAAGTATGTATTTGTCCATTTAAACTTACTTTTATCAGTGAGAGCTATATTAGAACTTCTGTACTTGTCCGTACCGTTTCGATTAAAGGCACTAGGTATAGTATAATATATGTTTTTCAACATAATAAGTCTTTTATTAATTGTTTACCCGGATACTATAATAAAATTACGGAACAGGACGAGATTGTTTGCAAACAAGCAGTGTCGGCTTATTAGAAGGGCCAGTGTAATAAAAACATCGCCTTATTACAACCAGGGTCCCGCGCCCTTTGGGGAACTCGAAAATTTAAATTTGAACATAAAACGATTTGTTTTTGTTTGAGCAATAAACATAATATAAAGTTTAACGGCATGAGATTTTATGCGACAAATAACTGCTTAATGTAACGGAATTGAGATCGTCACTGCCATGGTTTTTTTCACCCCCGACATGAACAGAGGGGTGTTGATTAAAGCGTTTGTGTATTTGTGGTATCATTACTTCCAAACGGACGGATTGAATTTGATTAAAATTGTTTTTAACAGAGTGCGCCGAGCCCTTAGGGAATAATTGTGTATACTAGGGAATCGACCCATGCCTCTGTGACCAGGGTGGCCAAGCGGTTTTAATCATCTGCCGCGATTAAAGAGGACGCTAGTTTGATTACAACCTTGGCACTGGAGGCCTTGGTCACTTGGTCTTCAGTATATGACATTTATGTCAGCTTAAAATTGTTTCGTTTAAAAAATAAGATAACCGAGTTTTTTTTTTCAGATATTAAATAAAAAATAGCAATTATTCTTTCAAGTGGTAAAATACACTTAATATTAATCAGAACCAAAACCGACAATTTCAAATCTGCGTATATTATTATAATATGCATGTAAAATTCATCACCGGGTTCTAGTTAAAACATATAACGAAGATTTGCTTTCGACCCCGGACTTATAAATATTAATATTTCCTATCTCAGCAGTTAATTACCCAGACAACTACGGATGAACACCGCCCTGTATTCATTAGGGCAACCTAATTAGCACAAACAAACTCTTGTTATACAAGGGAGGCATTTCTTTGTCACCCTCTACCATTGAACGTTGTTCGTAATTCCTGCTTCCTAGAATGCGGATTAATGCGACTCATTTTTTAACTTTTCTAAAAGAAAGAGATGAAACTGTTCGTTGGAATAACGTAATTCATTCAAAATCATTTATTTAAAACGGTTTATGGATTAATAGTGGCACCCGGGTTCTGTTTTTGTTATGATTGATGCAGCATTATACTCGGTTTCGTCCTCTATATTAGCATAAGAGACACATGTAGTATCGCGTAGCGCATGCCATTTCACACTATTTTGAGAATCATAAATTACTTTTTTTTTTTTTTTTGTAAGGTAGTTTGCCTACCAGCTCCCGTCTACCCGTACTTCATTCGCTTTTTAGTGCCCCGCCGTTTCACATCGTGCTCCCGTGTTAAAGTGATAAAATATCAGTGATTAACGTGTTAAAAGATGCCTAAACGTAAACGTGAAAAGGATAAAGATAGTTACGATTATCTTTTAAAGAAAATCAAACGGCTCGAGAAGAAATTACGATCACCAGATCGTGACAAACATCGTGACTCGTCGAACTCGCAGGATGAATCAGGTATGCGATAGGCAACCTTATTTGAATCGTATTAAGGTTTACGTAAATAACGTTGTTTAAACTTAATTGCTTATGAATAGCAGATTAAATTGATGTTTTTTTTTTTAAAAAACACACTTTAAACCTTAAACGTTTGAGTAAATAGTTATATTACCAATTTACATGGTACCTTATACCTACCTACTTATGTTTGAGTTGCGGGCAGTACAATGGGACTGTTTCTTCTTGAACAAAGTAGATAATTACTTCACTCGTAAATATATAGACCAGGTACGGGTATATAAATGTAAACAACAAAGTTGACGGCTACGGACAGTACTTGCTATGCATTGGGACTGTTCTGCCGATAATTTAACTTGTCAATAAAAATACCTTGCAATTTTCTTTAGGCGTGTTTATTTACTATCACGTACAATGGTCGTAGTACACTAAAAAGTGTGGAATAACAGTTCGGGGGCAGTTCTTGTTAAACAAACTTGCGACTGCCACTTACACAGTTATTATACTACACCGTGGACATAAGGCTGTGTCTCCTTTTCAGACACGGACCTTTTAGACGCATGGGCGATTCCTGAGGATGATGCCTATCATGCGTCACCGGCACAGCAATACTCGGGGTCGGACCAGTCAGATACAGGCTCCGTAACCAATGAAGTTTCTCCGCCTGTGGCCGCAAGCTCGAAGCATGCCGCCGTTGTGCCTCCAGCAGACCCGCAGCCGGCTCCTGCCGCGCCAGCTAATCCCGCTGCATCAGCTGCTCCTGCCGCGCCGTCCCTGGATTCTCCAGCTACTCCCGCCATCGAGAACATTGACAAGCCGTTACCTGAAACAGAAGAAGAGTTAGATGCTGATTTGATGGAAATACTTGGTACTGATCCCAATGCTGTAAAACAATATGGAAAAGACATACAAAAGGACCTGTCTATTAGATTAGAACATTGCGCAACAAACGGGTTAACGAAGGAGTTGCGCAAAGAATTCAAAGAGAGATATTTGACACCCGATAACTGCAGATTGATAGATCCTCCAGAAATCAACGCGGAAGTCAAGGCCGCGGTATCGGATGTGGTAATTAAACGCGACAAAGCTATTGAAAATAAACAAAAACAACTTACCTCCGCTATAAGTTGCCTAAGTGAAGCTATAACGCTCCTTATGTCAAATAAGGAGAAAAATACACCTTTACTGAAACTTTTGATAGATTCAAGTAGAATCTTATGTGATTGTCAACATGCTGATACTATTACCAGACGGAATTTCTTATTGAACACCATGAAGAAGGAAATGAAGGATCAGCTTCAAAATACTAAAATTGACAAGTTTTTATTCAGTGAAAACTTAGCCGACACTTTGAAATCGGCAAAAGCCATTACTAAATCTGGAGCAGACCTTAAGATTCCGGCGCCTAAATCTCAGGCTAAAAAGCCTAATATACCCCATACAAATAAAAATTTAAACTGGAAGCCGGGCCCAGCTCGCAGGCAGCCGGGACCGTCACGAGCGAAGGAGCCTGCGACCTCGACACGTCATCGGCCCATGCACACCTCGAGGCCATCGCAGCATCAGCACTACAGGACGAGCCACAGACATCGTTAACAACGGTAATACCAGGAGGTAGATTAGCTAAATTTTATACTCAATGGCTAATGCTCACAGATGATCCTCTAGTACTGTCTTATATCAAGGGTTATAAAATTCCATTTTCTAAACCAGTTTCACAATTAGTACCACCAAGTACAAGAAACTACTCTAATCAAGAAAGAATACATATACTTGAATCTATCTCAGATTTACTGTCAATTGGAGCAATCTCACAATGTGAAGCGCAAGACGATCAGTTTTTGTCGCCAATTTTTCTTATACCCAAACCGAATGGAAAAATGCGATTTATTTTAAATCTTAAATCTTTGAACAAATTCATAGATACATCTCATTTTAAATTGGAGGATTTGCGCACTGCTTTAAAGTTAATTTCAAAGGACTATTATCTAAGTACATTAGATTTAAAGGATGCTTATTTCCTTATTAAAATACACAATAGTGACAGGAAATACCTCCGATTCCAATTTGAAAATAATATCTTTGAATTTAATGTCCTTCCGTTCGGGTTAAACACTGCTCCTTTTGTTTTCACAAAAGTTATGAAACCAGTAGTGAAGTTGCTAAGGTCATGTGGTTACTTATCTACCATATATCTAGATGACTTATTACTTATCGGCAAAGATTATAAGGAATGCCTCACAAATATAAAAAATACAAAAAAGCTTCTTACCTCTCTCGGCTTTGTTATAAATAAAGAAAAGAGCAATCTCACCCCTTCAAAGACTTGCAAGTTTTTGGGATATATAATAAATTCTAACAAATATGAAGTTACTCTGCCAAAAGAAAAAATATTAAAAATAAAAAATGAAATTAAAAAATTCTCAGCAATTAAACGATGCAAAATAAGAGATTTCGCAAGTTTTGTAGGTCTTCTTACATCTGCATGTCCAGCCGTCGAATACGGCTGGCTTTATACGAAACTTTTCGAAAGGTGCAAATATCTAAACTTAAAAGATCATGATAATTACGATATCTTCATGACTATCCCAAACAACTTACGCACTGACTTTGAATGGTGGAAAAATAAAATAGAAAATTCTAGTTGTAAAATCAAAGACGATTATTACGCGGTAGAAATTTTCTCTGACGCCTCAACCACTGGGTGGGGGGTAGCATGTGGAGACCAGAAGGCAAGCGGTCCATGGAATGCAGACGAACGCAAAAACCATATAAATCAGCTAGAAATTATGGCTGCATTTATTGGTCTCAAAATATTCTCACGAAACTTGTACAATAAACAAATTCTTCTTCGCATTGATAATACCACTGCTATCTCCTACATTAATCGAATGGGAGGTATTCAGTTCCCTCATTTGACAGAAATCACAAAGCAACTTTGGCAATATTGCGAAACTAAAAAACTATTTGTATTCGCCTCGTATATTCGCTCTGCGGATAATCTTATAGCGGATCAGGAGTCGAGGCGTTCGCATCCTGATATTGAGTGGGAACTTGCTAACTACGCATTTCAAAATATTGTAAATGAATTTGGCTGTCCGAATATCGATTTATTTGCTAGTCGAATTAATAATAAATGCCCGATTTATATGTCTTGGCACAGAGACCCCGACGCGTATGCGATAAATGCATTTACAGTATCCTGGTCTAACTTTTACTTCTATGCCTTTCCCCCATTCACTATGATCTTAAAATCATTAAGAAAAATCATTAACGATAAAGCTAGAGGTATAATGGTGGTTCCACAATGGCCCACGCAACCGTGGTATCCACTTTTCAAAAGTTTATTGGTGTCAAAACTTTTAGTACTGGAAGCAAATAATAATCTAATTTTGTCTGCTACTTCCAGCCGCCGGCAGGTGCGCTCACAGACTACCCTGGTGGCAGGAATATTATCCGCGAAGCGATGCTAAGAAGAGGTGTCCCACCATCTTCTACACATATCCTGTTGGATTCTTTATCTAATAATTCATACAAGCAGTATGAAGGGTGCTATAAAAAGTGGTTCGTTTATTGTATAGAGAATAAATTGAACATTTATGATGTATCAATTCCAGAAATCATACGATTTTTAACAATTTTGTTTACTAATGGTGCCCAATATGGAACATTAAATTCTTATAGATCTGCCCTCTCGTTGATTGCTAATGAAAAAATCTCAGATAACGATGATTTAAAGCGATTTTTTAAAGGAGTATTTCGCTCTAGACCTCCACTTCCTAAATATAACGAAACCTGGGATCCATCAGTCGTGTTAGATTTTTTGGAAAAATGGTATCCCAATGAAGACTTATCTCTCGAGCAGATATCTAAAAAGTTAATAACACTTTTGGCTCTCATAACAGCTCATAGAGTACAAACGCTGGCTAATATTAAAACATGCAATATTGAAAATTGCTCAGATAAAATTAAAATTAAAATTCCAGACCTCATTAAAACTTCGCGAATTGGTTCTACACAACCATTACTGGTCTTGCCCTTTTTTAATGAGAAACCAGAGATTTGTCCGGCACGAACAATTAACTCATATTTACAAAAGACTAAAAATATTAGAAATCAAGCAGAATGTCTTTTTATAAGTTTTAAAAAGCCCCATAAACAAGTCGGTACGCAAACATTAAGTAGATGGGTTAAAAATATTTTAGCCTTAAGCGGAATTGATACGTCATCGTTCACTGCGCATAGTACCCGGCATGCCGCCTCTTCCGCTGCTCTGAGATCAGGTGTCAGCTTAGATAAAATACGCAAAACTGCGGGCTGGAGTTCTACCTCGCAAACATTTGCCAAATTTTATAATCGCCCTGTTATTGATCCAAATGATGATGATTGCTTTGGCTTAACAATCATGGAAAGTTAATTATATTTAAATGTCAACTAAATCTTAAAGATTATATTAAGTAGGTAATGTAGATTATCTCTTAGTCAATATATACCTACCAAAAATCAATGTATACATGTATACATCTACTTATAAAGTAAATCAATAAAAGATGATTTATGAGTACCTTAAGGTATTTCATTCCATTATTACTCATACTTTTACGATCATTGTCTCTAAAAGTCTACATGTGTCTCTTATGCTAATATAGAGGACGAAACCGAGTATAATTAGAGATTAAACGAACTTACCTGTAAGTGAAGTTCTATCCTAATTATGCGAAGGTTTCGTCCGAAGATATTAGCAACCCCCCCTCCGCATTGTGTAATAGCATACACCCCATTGATCGTAAAAATATGATAAACCTGCTGGTAGCTATACTCTCAAAGAAATGAAGTACGGGTAGACGGGAGCTGGTAGGCAAACTACCTTACAAAAAAAAAAAAAAAAAGTAATTTATGATTCTCAAAATAGTGTGAAATGGCATGCGCTACGCGATACTACATGTGTCTCTTATGCTAATATCTTCGGACGAAACCTTCGCATAATTAGGATAGAACTTCACTTACAGGTAAGTTCGTTTAATCTCTAATTATCTGCATTCTGCAGGACTCGCTCCTCTGGCCAAACAGTCATGTCACTGAAAAGTTACGAGTTTCGGGTAAGCTTGAAAACCATTATCAGAAATGGATTTTGACAAAATTGGAAACAATATGAAACTACATAAATACTTAAAAAAATCCAAATCTAATGCTTTATTTTTATTCCAAATCTAAAAAAAAATGCTTTCTAATAATGAATATAATGATATAGTTAAGTGGTCCTTCACTGACAGCGACACAAAAGTTAATCATAATATTTTTATAAGTAAATACATTCGTTAAAAAGATTAGTTTACGTTTAGTAATCTTTTGTTTTTATTAATAGCGATATTATATTTTTCGAGCATTTGTATAATAATTTGAAATGATACCTGAGGGACAAATTTCGCTTTTCACAAAAGAGAAGGTAAGTCCGCAGCTGTGGCTTCAATAAAATTACGATTCGTTGGGTTTCTGTCAAACAGCCATCAATCCTGGCTGGCAAAACATTAATGCCAAGAAAGATATAATTACCCAGTATGTTCACAACTTCAAGGGCGCTTAGAAAAATTAAATATACTGGGTAATTTTATCTTTCTTGGCATTAAATTTTTTTTTAATTCCATTCAAAGATCTAACGATAGTAAATGTTACCATACTGAATTGGCCTATCTATCAGCTTAGCACACAAAAAAAATCAAGCATCTACCGTAATAATTCACGTCACCATAAATAAAAATCTCATCGTACTCGGCGATAGGTGAAAAATTAAAAAAAATCATAACTCCGAAAATACGAAAAATCGCGGAACATACATGGGGGTAATTCAGATAGCCCTGTAGGTCCTCTACCTCCCAGCTTCAGTATATCACTACTTCTTGGGACACCCATACCTACTAAAGATTTCACACATACTCGTACGAAACTGTTACCTCAAATCAAATGAACTCACGTAAACAATATATTTTAGCTATCTTTTCTCACATCTAATTGTCATTAAAAGTAAAAATTAAAGACCACCTTTAAGGTTGGAATTTGCGATTACGTGAAATAATAGATGTACCTACTATTGACCGTCCGATCTCGAGGTTTTCTTTTCTGTTTCATTTAGAAAATGAGCGAGATATTCCGCTCAGTTTCCTTATAATTCGATCCTGCCCCATTAAACTGCTAATTCAGGGTCAAGGTGTATCATTTAGCATAATTAACATAAATATTATAATCATGTCTCCGAAAATGATTAAGGAAAATATTGAATAACATTTTTTGGGAGTTTTAAAAGTGAATTTGGTAAATATAATTTAATATAAACGTAAAATTAGTGTTATGTAATAAAAGGTCCCACGAAATCGAATCTAACGAGGAAAAAATGTGACCCATTTATACTTATTAATCACGGTGCATAGAGCATTATGAAACTATTAGGCAGTTATTTTATTTTTGATTATTAAGGTCTACTAAAAGTTATTAGGTCTAATACTTACTTAAATAGAACCAGTAAAAGGAAACATTCAGTGATGCTTAACTAATTATAGCTAAATACAGCATTCAAAAGAAAAACAGTACCTATAAAGCAAAAGTTTATGGATAAATGAGAAAGTTAAGTCAAGGATAGGTTAATATATCGTATGTTTTTTTTTCTCGTAATGTGTTAATCATACAGGATTGTGACTCTTGGAGACCCTATACATCTCTAAGGATAATTTGATAAACTATGTTATTTTTTAGTTCTGACACTTAGAGACATTTACACCTCTAAATAAGTTTAGATTTTTTTTTCCATGTATCTGTTTTGTTTTTATTTTAATATTATTATTATAGTTTTTTTATGTAATTCGACATTAAGAGACCTTATACATCTCTAAGTAATTGTATTACGTTAGTTTGATTTGGTAGTTGTAGTTGTATTTAATAATTGTTGATGTATAATTATTATTATTTTGCTTGTATGTAAATTCAATGTTGACATGTAAAAGTGCCCTTGTGGCCTATTTGCTGAATAAATGTTGAAGTTGAAGTTGAAGTTGAATATTTATAAAAATTCGGAAATTATTCAAGTGATCACACAGTTAAACAATTATCTATAAGATAGTTACCTAAATCAATGTGTGCAATCTTTCAGCTTTAGATATTTGACTTTGCCGACGGCTAAGGTAATCCTCCATTAGGCCAAAAAGCCTCCATCTGTGACATCTGGACGATGTTTATATTTTAGGGATTCCGACAACCTTTATAACGACTACTCTTATCGTTGACTTGTCTACGAATAGGCAATCTTCCTTATCTTTCGACACCGTAAAATATACTCTAACGTACTTGAAAGAAAATTCACAGTATCTCACAAAAACGCAATTTTGCTCAAGTATCCGAGCGGAATCATCGAGGAATGACGAAATGATATTCGTTCTTATGACTCGTCAGTAAGGTATTTTCTTCTTTGGGTATTCGTTAACGAACCTTTAGCATTTGATTTTGAAGAAGCAAGCTTAATACGATGGTATTACAATTGAATTTTGTTTAAAAAGATGACACGACAAATAGAAACATGTCAAACATAGCACTGTTTAATGTCAGATCTGTCGGTAGAATTTAGAATTTGAACCCTTCCTCGGTGATTCTGTGAATTTGGCTCTGCAGAGAAATAATGCTGCAGGCTTCACAAGAGCGTACTTGTAATTAGAGGGGTTTAGAATGTTTTCATTGAGGAATCCATTCCAAAGAATCACATACTTTGACGTTAAAGGTGGGGCGAATAAGTGGGGATAATACATCCCTTATTGGATAATATAACGTCTGACCAAAATCGTCTGTGATATTATATTAAACCGTATCTTCTGGAGTTAAAGAATACTGACCTAAAACTTCCCTAGACCGTGTCATTAAGGTATAAATACAAACGCTATACCGACCAGCGACAATTTAACGACTGCACGTGCTGAGGAAAGTGAGTTAGGGTAGGGGTGTTCATCATGTGAACTTTCCCCGAGTTTATTTATTCCTCGACTCTTCCCTAGCTTAATGGTGCCTCAAGCGCTAATGTGTGGCTATAAATTAAACGATAATAAGTTGGGACAACAACACTGTCCGTTAATGACTGCCTTAAGCGCGTGATCCATTGGCGATAACTCGATTTCAAAAAGGGCACGGATGGAAGTGAGTTTTCGTTTCGTCAAAAGTCCAACGTAATTTTTACACGATGAACATTATTGCCAGTAATTGAGAAGGTAATGGCATAAGTAGAATTTAATGTTTGCCTCATCTGCGATGGAACGCGGGCCTTATAGTTAGCGCCCGGCACGTACCATGGACACTTTAATAGGGATTGCGTTCTTAATTAATTCTGAATTTAGTGGCGAAACCTAAACCTATTAAACAATCTTATGTTATTTAATTGTTCGAGAAATGAATAAAATACAATTTTCAACAAAGTTTTATCTCACTGGATCAATATCAAATTCGGTGTGCCCAGCCAGCTTTTAGTTAAATAAATAAAAAATAGAGAAACCAATGATCTAAATGTTGTACATTCGTTGCGTTACATTTTGTGTTGTGTATGGGGAGGTCTCGGGTTCGAATCCTGGTAAGGTATTTATTTGTGTGTTTTCACAAATATTTGTTCCTGAGTTATACCCATAACTCTATGTATACAGGCTGGCCCATTTAGATCGGTCAGTATGGGAAAATCTGAAACTAAAATACATACGACGATCTCTTCTTAGGAACCATGTCATCGATTTTAGTAACATGAAAAACTGCATTCATACAATTTAAAAAAATGTGTACTCAGCTCGGGAATCAAACCCCGAACATTTTGAAAAATAAAACTAAAACGATTTCTATTGAGATATCGATTGTGTGGGTCTTAAGCAGTAAATGTTACTATGAAACATGATGTCTGAAATGAATAAAATGCATTGTTTTCATATCCATTAATTTATTTTAGTAAGTATTCGAAATTATCACCATTTTTTTAAATACATTTTACATACATTTTTTTTAAATGTATGATGCAGTTTTTCTTGTTACTAAAATCGATGACATGGTTCCTAAGAAGAGATCGTCGTATGTCTTTTAGTTTCAGATTTTCCCATACTGACCGATCTAAATGGGCCACCCTGTATAAATATTTTGATGGTATATGATATATACTGTCATACTTTTGTCACGTAACGTAACTATTTATAATAATTCGATTTAGAAATTAGAGAGCGGTAAATGACTGGTGTGATTGACAAATGTAATATATTAGATAGGTAAGGAAGTTATATAAAGTATACAAATCATTTAAGAAATGAGAGAAGTATTAAAAGTTGCTTAATGAAATTTCGTGGTAACTTACTGATATACGAAGATATATTATTATTCATAACGAGTACTATAATTTTATATACCATTGAACATGGAAGGAACCCGCGCAATGTGGTCAAATAAATCCGGGGTTGTTCCGGACACGGTCCGACGGGCGGATGTTTTGTCGAACCCCACAATTCTGTCCGCAGTAAACTCTGCCAACTTTTTAGGTTCTGCAGACCATAAAATACGGTACGTAACGTATTATTCACATACGGCGTTCCGGTATCTACGGGCAAGGTTAATATCGACGGTACAAAGGCAGAACCCTGTAAGCGACACTTTGGTTGAAATTGAGTTATATTTTCTATATGTATGTCGGAGCGAGACACCAGAAGGACGAATTGCAGCGTTACAGTTCATAGTTAGACGCCTGTATAAAGTCGATTAGCAATGTTTGGCTACGTATTATTTTTGCTTGTAACGAAATAATAAAGTTTCGTAGTGAATAACGCCACCATCTATTGGCGTATTGTTGAACTAAGATGACAGGTAGAAAAGGCTTTGGAACGTCAAGAGATGTATCTTGAGTGAACGTAGGCACGAGTGGGCATTTTTGTCGTTATGTTGGACTGGTCAGGCAGGTTTGCCAACTTGATTTGGAGGCGGGAGCGGTTGGCTCCGCCGCTGGGGTTTGGCTTCCTTCTTCTTGATCGGACCGCGCTAGAGATCGGACGTTAGCCAAGCTCGTGCCTAATTCGCTACGTTCCTGAAGGCTTATACCTGAAGGATTATTCTGAAAGCTTATAGATTCTCACGTTCTTTAACCGTTTAGCTAAGTGTTTTATTCCAAGTGTGATTTTGATTTCTTATGTCTTATGTGCCATTAGAAGCTTACTTTTGTAAATTAAAGATTTGAACGATCATGTGATCTTTTTATTTTAAATCAAATAATTTTGGATTCAAATAGTGATCGGTCGTTTTGATTATTTAGTACTGAAATATAGTAGGCACTAGTATGGTTAATGAGTCTGAATGTTCATTTCATGCGTTGGTAGCATACCTACTATTTTGGCTGTGAAGTAATACATCGAGGTACCATGCCCACCACCCGCTATCAATAGCCCCACACAATTAGCGTTTTCCCCTCTCCCTCTTCGACATGTATATTATATTGATACTATAGATAGATAAGAAAAAAAAATTAAATAACAAGATATATTATTATATACAGAATACCACTGTATATAATAATATATCTTGTTATTTAAAAATAACAAGATATATTATTATATACAGCTAAAAGAAATTAATAACTAGCTTAAATCTAAAATAGGCCCTTGAGGCATTGTACCATCAAGGATGCTGGCGACATTTCCTCGCTGTATCGCAATGCTGATACGTTGTGCGAGGTAGCCGCCAGCTCTTCGGTCACCAGATAGATAAGTAATTAAAATACACTTTATTGCACACCTCAATAGAATACAAAAATTTAAAAAAAGGAAAGACAAAACGCTTGCAAATTTATTGCAAAAACCGATCTCTCACACATTTCACACAAGCTTTGTATTGCGGAATCAAAGAAAGCGAAGCTACTAAAGTGAATAGCGATGGGGTCTGTCTTAATCCCTAATATAGGTTGTTCTAAAAACACTCGCCCTTACTGTTTAGTCCCATTGAGTAGGTACTAGACGTAGTGGCCAATTGTCTAAAGAAATGATTGCTCTAAAACTGATTTGTCCTTAACATTTTTTCCAGCAAGATTTGATGTATTGGTTTTAGTACTAGATTAATAATTGGTTTTCGTGCTCTTAGTTGCAGAGATAAAATATTAAAGAGTAAGAAAAAGAACGAGCGCAGTAAATAGTAGACTTGGTAAAATAATTAATTAAAATGAAATTTAAACATTATGAAAGCAGCAAATCTACAAATGGTTTTTGACGACAATCTTACGTCCGCTCTTATTTAATAAACCGAGGACGGACACACGGGCAGACGGAGATGGCCAAACTATAAGCGTTAAAAGTTGACTACGGAAACCTAAAAATCAAACATCAACAGTATTTTTAAATATTCATGAGAATACGACGTATTTGGAGCCTAGGTATTCAACATGTATTTAAGGCGTAGATTATTAATAATTTAAATTTCAATTATTTATTTACTTCAAGATAACAGTGATCCCATTGTGTTAGTATTACATATTAAGACTTAAAAACTATATTAATACTTAAAAGTTATATTAGACTTAATTAATTTAATTAAACTTATCATTATGGGACAACAAACGTAATCAGCAATCATCCTTAGAATGCTGTTTGTGCTATCCCTGGTTCTACGCAGTAATGAGGCCACTTTCTTGCGTATGATTGCTGCAAAGGCATCAGTTCGAGCCTCCGCAAACATTGCTGAAGCGCTACAGAACCTAGGCAGCCCAACCAGCACTCTAAAAGCGTTGTTGTACACCACTCGCAGAGCATTATACGAGTTTTGGGTATAGCTGACCCAAAGGCAACCTGTGTAAAAGGATGAACAAAATGTCTTAAACAGAGTTATTTTTACCGCTTTTGAACATCTAGCAAACGGGCCAGCATATTCGCCCTTACACATAACGCTCTCCGTTCGTAAAAAGCTAAATAATATGAAATTACAAATTATATCTAACAAATCGTAAAAACTGTTAGAAAAATCATAATAATGTATAATGCTTTCAAAGTTTAAGTTATTTAATCTATCATAAAACTGAAGGATTATCATATTTACCATCAAAATGTGTAAATATTTACGTGGGTCATCAATTATTATCTGTGTTGATATTTACCCGCTACAGTTGCATTCGTCCCAGTTGACCTCAAACTGACTGCTGTGTCGACCGCTAGTTAATAATTACCTTTTACTTGATTAACCTGAGCTTCGAGGTCATGCTTAAAGCTTTAATAATGTAAAAGTTAAATAACGAGTCTACTTATATATTTTTGTTCAATCTTATCCTTTTAGAACGACATTTCTTTCATTTGATTAATTCTACACGCAAAAACTGTTTAATATTTAAGATATTCTAGTTTACAAAGGTAGTACAGTCGCTTTCAAATATATCGGAGCGGCCAAAGTGCTCAAAAATATGCGAACACGCACTCTAACACTTGAGCAATAGAGGTGTGTTCAGCAGCAGTAGTTGTCACCTTGGCCGCTCCGATATATTTGATTGCGACTGTACATAGTCCTAGATTGTTTAATATTTTTTATTCTGACACGCTCAACGCTCAGACATCTGAAAACAATTTCACGGCTTAACGGAAAAATTAAGTGTTGGTATTACGATTTCTTACTAAGTAGAGTGGATTTGAATGCTCAGGAGAACCAGTATAAATGCGCCTCTTTATTACTTAGGGCCCGATTCGGATTTTGAACTAGACATCTAAATATTAGATATCTTTTAGACATCACCAAGATACGACAACGATATTTTTAAGATCTAGCCTGTCCAATTTGACATTTCCGCGATTCTGGAAATACTCTTGAACGATTTCCACAATGTCTAAAACGTCTCGTTATGTATTTTTTAGATCTCAAAACGATTTTGAAACGATCTTAATACGATAATTTAACGTAAAAGTGACATTGGTTGCCCGGATTGAGCTGCAAAAGATATCTAGTTGAAATCTAAACTACCAGGTATCTAGTACATATCATATCGTTCTCTTCTCTAGAACGGATCTTGTTTTCCGAATATAGCGGCCAGTATAAATGCGCCTCTTGATTGCTTACAGTTTATTAAATAAACGAGATCTCATTGTATTGGATATCCAAGAATTCTACCCAATGGGCTGCTACGATCTCCGGCGTAGCACACGTAGCTTTGCTTGACAATAAAAGTATTGCCCGTCGGCACGCGAGTTAGCACCCTATGCATTTGGCTTGATCGGCTATCACAAACAAGCAGGCCCCTATTTCACCACGGTGACAGGTGCGACAATTGTTGACATCACTGTTACTGACGTCACAGGCTTCCATAGACTACGGTAACCGCCTACCATCGGACGGGCGGTGTACCTGTTTGCAATATATTAGTTAAAATAAAACTCCATTATATCGCCAATAAATAAGTACTTATTTTGCGAAGCTAATGACAATTGTCACAAGAAACACGACAATTGTTACGAAATTCCGACACAGAACTTATTTCCTGTCAAGAATTACCGAAAGTTCTATTAAATCGTGTGACAATTGTCATCATCATCATCATCATAAACTTCGAAAGAAAAATACCTGTTTTTTGCCGATATAATAATTGTCGATTTCGATTTTTTTAAATAATACAGTGATGGTGGCAAAGAGGAATACCGCCCGATGGTAAGCGGTAACCGTAGCCCATGGATGCCTGTGACGTCAGCAACAGTGATATTTGTCGAATTGTCGCACCTGTCGCCGTGGTGAAATAGGGGCCTGGAAGCAATTGAACTTAAAAATTACACTGGGAAATGAGAGGTTAAGAATTTGTAGGTATAGGGTTGACATAAGTGGAAAACGTTCATGCGGGTGTCCCAGATACCACTGGAGTGACGATGCCCTAAAAGACCTGTTCGCTCTCGAAGTACCCAACTGGCGTGAAGTGGCGCAGAATAGGGCAGAGTGGCGTTCTCTTGTGTCGGAGTCCAAGATCCTTTTGGGGGTCACTGAGCCAGTGAAGTAATTTGACGTTAAACCGCTGCAGGGGCGACTTAAGAATTTGGATAATAATTGCCTTCTTGATCGGGTGATTTAATAGATTGGTGTTGCGGCATTAACCATGAACGCATGATCTTCTTTACTTTCCAGATTGTCCCCATTCGGCGGTTATGCTAAAAAAGTTTCGACGCTTTATGAATTAGTCTTTCAAAAACATATAATTTCACCAAATTAATCGGGTTAGTTATATGTTTCGGAAGGATACAATTGGACACGTCTTAGAAGCTTTATTTACGACAGTTGATTGAAGCGAGAAAATTGTCGGTAAAGCATTAACTGTGTAACAGCAATGTAACCTATATATAAGTTACTAACTATTATTATATTCAATTAAAATAGCAATCGGCGCAACAGTGAAAACGTAAAACCCAATGAGACGAACCCAGAAATTCATTTTTAAATTTATAATTGGGTGAACGCAATTTCATTAAAATGTTTAAAGCCAGAAACGGAGCTGGAGGTATTCTGGTATAATATTTCAAGCTTATAATTGGCTTGCCCGTATTTTACAAGAATCGCTGTTTATTTTTTAGTTTAATGTGGAATGATACTCTTTAAAACTAAAATACGTTTTACAGTAACTAAAGCCCAGTAAATTCTTAAAAACATGGATTTTGCCTTAATTTTATAAAATGATCTGAAACTGACTGTACTTCACTTAAGTGGCCAAGAGTTTATACTATGACTAATTATTTTTTCTCTTTCATCTTCGACAAACTGGCAACATAAAGCGATTTCGACAATAGCCACGGCCTCTGTATAAAACAAAGGATCCCAAAAGGAAAATTAAGAGGGTTCAATGTAGACGTCATTGTCGTAATTCTCTTTGTTATGCTGACTTTGCCCTGGAAGTATTGGAGACGAATTCGGAGGGTCTCGTATAGAAATAAACCAACTGCGGGTTTGCCATCCGGCTCGGATATTTGCTTATCAGAATCACTGGGTGTTTTTGCTAGGTAATAATATTCAACTGGCATTTAGGACATATCTATGTTTTCAACGACCGGAAAATTGAAACTGAATGTCAATAAAGTTTACCCGTAACATTTTCCTGCTACGCGTATAAGTGGTAAAATAAAATATAAGTGAAGCATTTACAACTGCATAAAAACAAAAATGGAAAAGTGAAGCGAAATTAATATTTAAAGCTTGGCAAACATCGGAATGCCAATTTATTTTTGTAATTGAATAATAAATATGAAATAAACAAAACTTTTTATTTTGCCAATTAAATCTACGAAACTTTATTTACGAGTACTTACCTCGCACAGTTGACGTAGAAAGCTAAATAATTACTTTAGACATTCACATTTCATCAAAAATCTTTCAATACCGTATCCGAAACTATCTAATGTACCTATCCATTAACGTTCACTATTTTTTGTCCTCAAAGTCAAATATCAACGTATCATATCAAAGTTGTTCATTCGAAAAAAGTATTTGAGTTCGGAAACTTTTTGTTCGAGTATCGGATACGTCAGAGGAGCGTGGGCGGCATCGACGCGGCGTGGGACGTCCGTCCTGTACCGCGGGGCGCGTTACACTGAGCTCTCAGGCTCTTGACAAGACAATCTTTGCCTGAATACTGTACATAGTGGCCCTCAACATAACAGCAACTTGTGTGCTTTCATACGGATAACTCCCGTAACGGGAGCTTTGTCTTTCGTCTGCTTGCCGAGTGTCGTGCCGCTAATTGGCGACGTTTAACACCGTAAATGGAATATCAATAGTATATCTGCGCTCAATGAAATTCAAAGACATCCAATGTATAATTTGTTCTTGAACGGGTCCCACAGTTTATACAATCAAAGAGCAGTTCATTTAGGTATAACAAATACATAGAGGTTCTACCTACGTACTTATATGAAAAAATAAAGAAAGAAGAGATACAGGAGCTCTAATGTTTTTAGGTCTACGCTATGAAATGTTATTCAGGATGTTAAAAGGATTATCTAAATAGAAATCTGTTTCTATTTAGATGCTAAAGGAATTTTCTAATAACAGTAATAATAACATACCCAACATTTAAAGTTACGCGTTTTGAACACGTATTTACAACCGGGTCTACCGCGAATTTATTCAATGGTTGTAAAATTTTAAAACTGTAACGTGGAAAAAGAGTAAATAATTATTGGATGGAGAATATTGTACGAAATATATACACTTTAGCAAGGCACTAAAATGTTTAGTAAATAAAATGAAGAGAGATCATGTTAAAAATGCCCAAAATATAAATATTAACTACCTGCACTCCAGTGTCATTATGATTGCAATATGTAAGTACAATAACTTCGAAGCATATCCGAATCATACATTAACTGCTAAAATCATAATAAACCGCAGAAATATTATTTCCGCGGTCAGGTACAAAACCTGACTAAGCTTTGTAAATGTTTCATTAAAAATAAATATCTCAAATCTTTGTCAAAACATGGATGAGATGATAATTAATAAATAATAATAGAGTAAAAACAACTAAAAGCTGTCCTTGAACATATTTTTAAGTACTATGGTACCTAAATAATAAGTAATTTCACCAATTTTCTCTATACCTAATTAAGCATTTTTTTTTGCAAAAAAATAATTAACAAAGCCATTTTACGTGACAAAGGGATCACCGGACACGCATATTGGGGTGAGTAGTTACGCCATAGGAGGTGATTAGATACCACAAAGAGGTGAAAAAACACGTTTCGGCGGTGAAAAAATACGAAAAAAACATTTTCTGTCAAAGAACTGTTTAACAGATATACCTACATAATATGTGCCAATAGAGTATGAATATCATAATAATCAAATTAGATGTTTATGACAACTGAAACTGTATTTTTATATTCACCCCTTTCTTGTGTCTATCGACCCCATTATAAGGATATAGAGAAAACAGGTAGTTTTCTTTGATTTTCTCTGAACTAGGTAGGTAAAAATTGATTTCACAGATGCAAATTTGAAGAACTACGCAAGACTCAAATAAAGACGTCAAAATTATTACTTTTATTATTTAAACACTTGGTGAAAATTGTTTTGAAGTTGAAAATCGTGTCTATTCACCCCGTTTTACGGTAAAGACTTTGCTTTCAAAGCAAGACTAAATACCTACAGATTGAAGCAATATGTATAAAATAATTACCTTTCTAACGCTAACTAAAGGCAGCTGCAGTTAATTGCATGTCACACGAGAAACTATTTATGTTATATAATTATATCATTAATAACATCTTGCTTGGCTGACTCAAACTTGCAAATTGTTGCCAATATGATCTTATTTTGACGTTACTTACCCCTACCCGCTTGTATTTATACTTGGCGCGAGCGAAATGCACATGTTTTTAGTCTGTTAAGTTTTTAAAATTGGTAAAGTCGCCTTAAAGCTCTCCTTGACTAATCCTCTTTAACAAAATCCTGAATAAAGACGCGCGGTTACCAATTTAAAATAACTGTGTGCGCAGTTTATACTGTCCACAAATAAATTGGCTCCAAATAGCCAAATCAACACATGCAAAGTATCGGAAAAAACTTTGAAACCCAGAAGGGACCCTTTCTCTAAAATACGTTTATTTCCCGGGAGCGTATATAAAAACAGGCAAATCACGAAACAAGATAACATTCGCTAGGTCTTCCACTGCGGGAATCTCATTTTCAATATGTTTTTTATAACTTTCAGCGAGGAAATGAGGTGCTGCTCCCGGGCGTTCGCGGCGGCATTGTCATCATAAACCAACCGAGGCCTTCTCCATAAATCCGCTACAAATGTACCTTTATACGCATTACGCCATAACTGAAAGGATTCTTTTTTGTCGAACAATGCCTTTTAACTTAACAAACAATTCGCATGCTCCATATTGACTTTTTTTAAGTTTCGCTTCTTTACATCTCTTACTTGAATAACACACTTTTCTAATTTATAATTTTTCGTGATATCATACAGGTTTTAAATCAAGGTTATAAACGTTTTTCTGCAATTATAAGATCATTACATAAGTATTCTGATTTAAAAATTAATTTCGTCAGGCAGCATGATATTATACGATCTTAGTAACTTTTTGTTCCCGACAACAAAGAAGGATGCAGTCTTTTCGCTCATTTTTCGCCAGTCTCAACATAATAACCTCTTGTTGACTACGCTGGCCCGCACGGCCCCAAGCACTCCACAAGCAATAAGACGTAATAAATGCTCAGAACCAAAGGAATAAAAAACGAATATAATAAGTAGATAACGTTTAGAGCTCCGGCGGAGCTCAATATCTCTTGGTAATAGTCGGGCAGTGTATGAAATGGATTTGAGCATCTTTGATGGTCGTTTAACGGACAATGCTCAAATTTGCTACGGTACAATAAATATGTTGTTTAATGATTTTTTGTTAAAACAAATATGGTGCCAACACTAATAAAATAATTTAAGAATGTTGGCCGTGAACTAGGATTGTAAATTTTGTACCTAGGAAATATTATGCGATATTTTCCAGTTTCTCTTAGATAAAACAAAACATTAAAATATTTCAATACAGAAATTTATTTAATTAAATAATTTAAACAAACACAAACTGACTAAGCCCCACAGTAAGCTCAACATACAGTATTGAAAAACAAAATAACAATATCATTCCGTTGGAATGAATCTAACGATACCTGTAATGCGTGAGTATTTAGTACATTTTAATTTAGGTATGAGGTAATTTCTACAGTAGGCAGCTATACAATAAACGCTTACTTGTCATTTCTATTATTCAGTCTAACCGTAATATGTTGCTGAAGAGGAACTCGAATGATTTTAACAGCGGAGGCATTTAAACTAGTTAAACATAACGCGCCTGGGCAAAACAAGTATGAGCTTGGGACAAAATTTGGATATACGTAACATACACTAGAAAACCCCTAATTTGTATCTTGTCCTTCTAGAAATAATTCAAATACTTAATAAATATTGTTTGCTATGAAATTCTCCACTTATTTAATTGTCCTTTATATACCGATTCCATGATAAAGGACTATAATTCACAAACCACATAACTTAACCACATTTTAATATTTGTTATTAAATGTTGTACTCAACCGAAAATTTAAATTTGTGTCATACGTATAAACATGACTTTGCAATGAATAAATAATTTTCAAGTTGGCTGCGCGGCGGAGTGATTCTTCGTAGCTTCATTTCGAGCTAGCTGGATTATCCATATTATCCTAAAATCTCCGAACGGCAGCTAGCACGCTACAATGATCTCAGCTCATACAAAATTAGCTACTTCAATTTTAGATTGTTACTTTTTAATCGTAAATTAATGTCGAGTAATTGCGTCGTAGAATCACAGCTGAAAGATATAAATGTATAAGTAACCAGTTATTTAATGTACACAGTTATTTGTGATCGCTTATGGGCCCAATTCAGATTTTGAACTAGACATCTATTAGATGTCTATTAGACATCATCAAGATACGATAACGATATTTTTGAGATCTAGCCTGTCAAATTTGACATTTCCGCGATTCTATAGATACTCTTGAACGATTTCCACAAGATATTATTACGATATCTAATCTAATCTAATACCTTTAAACGAGCAATTCTTGTTTATTTATTTATATATATATTTCGGGGATCTCGGAAACGGTTCTAACGATTTCGATGAAATTTGCTATATGGGGGATTTCGGGGGCGAAAAATCGATCTAGCTAGGTCTTATCTCTGGGAAAACGCACATTTTCGAGGTTTTATATGTTTTCCGAGCGAAGCTCGGTCACCCAGATAATTTTAACGTAAACGTGACATTTGTTGCCCGAATAGAGCTGCAAAGTTGAAATCTAAACTACAACGTATCTAGTACATATCGTATCGTTCTCTAGTTTAGAACGGATCTTGATTTCCGAATACCGCGGTATATATCTTCTATACTTAATCATAATTTTGTTTAAATATATTGGACTGTATTGAGGGGGAATAAATAAATGAAACCTTATTTGTAGGAGAACTTATACATCGCAACTAGCTCATTGCGACACTTGATAACCATTAAATAGAGTCTCACGCCTTGCTTGGATAACCTCCAAACCCCATGAGATCCTTGATCATTTTAATCAGAATAAACTCAAATTCTTTCTTCTTCTTTTAAACTTAATAAATACAGAAAGCCAATTAACACATTAAGGCGACTCTTTTTAGTAACAATACAGTCGGGATTCAGTATCGATACAGTCGTGATGCTGTCGCCGGTCATATACACGGTTCTGCAACTACTATCGCGCCACTAAATCGCTGCAAACACTCGCAATGCTCGCAAAACTCGGTACTAACCTCCCTAAATGGCAATTGTGGCAGTTAAGAATAAGAAAAAGAATACCTAAGTAGTTTATTTTCTAAAAGTGTTACAAACATAGTAACCAGGGGCCCCCGCACTAGGTTACACCTGTATCGCGGGGAACCTAGTTGAGCAAGTAAATGTCACATCCCATCAAAAACATTACATGTAAAAAGGTGCAAGTCTCGCAACGCTTTTACTACAAAAAAGTTTTGAGATGTAATGTGAAACCAAGTCGGTTATTTTAATCAGTGCCAGGGGGTGTTTAAAACCGTATCAATAAGATATCTTTAATTTGTAATACGTATAATGACTTGGCCATCGCACGGCTGCATAATGACAAAAGGATCATCGTCACCTATTAAAAATAATTTTAATTGAACATAACGTTTGAGCATTACACATATTTACGAGTACGGTACGAGTAAAGCATTACAAATATGTGCGATTGCCAAGTCATTATATGTATTACAAATTAAAGATATCTTATTGATACGGTTTTAAACACCCCCTGGAACTGATTAAAATAACCGACTTGGTTTCACATTACATCTCAAAACTTTTTTGTAGTAAAAGCGTTGCGAGACTTGCACCTTTTTACATGTAATGTTTTTGATGGGATCTCATCTCTTTTTGTAGGCAGTCCTTCTTTTCGGGTACTCATACCCATACTATGTATACACATATCATAACTAAACATATCTTCATTCATACTCACATCGTACATCGTAGTGTACCTTTACTTTACCTACTATTTGTAGGAACTGCAACAGTAACTTTGTAATATCATATATTTATATGGGATTACAAACTTACTTATGCAGTTCTTAGATCTTTAAAACGTGACTGATATTGCAATATTTTTAGGTTTTCCCTTTATGTGGCCATTAAACCCTAACTCTGTACCAAATTTCAGCTCTCTGAGTTTATGGGAAGTACTAGTTCTATTCTGATGATCATGAGTGAGTGAGTGAGTGTCATAAATGCGAAACTTTGCTTTCGCTTAACTTCGGAACTAAATGACCTACAGACTTGAAATTTTAGATTTTAAGTATGTGATTATAGCTTACTGGATGACAAAAATTTCTGCGTTCTGGTCTTATCCAAATAGGGGCCTGAAAATGCGGCGAAATGGTTCCAGTAAAGGATGGTACGGCAGTGTTTGCTTCGCGCTCAACTTGGCGGGGGCACTGCCGTGCCCCCAGATATAATACGAGTACGATTAAAACATGACCATAACCTTTTAACCTCCCTTTAGGCCTCGCGTACAAATCTTTGTACATATTCCATAAAATATTTTTCACACCACCTATTCGGAAAAGAGCTTTTTCTTCCCGGCTAGGAGGGATCAAAGTGGCACTTTTCCTTCCTGCTAGGAGGGATCAAAGTAACACTTTTCTGTTCTAGCACACAATTTTTACATTTTTTGCACATTATTTTTTTAGCTTAAATAATCTGTTTAAGCATCAGATTGTATCCACTAAGATTTTTTTATTTTCCTCATAGTTGATGTGAAAAGCAGTATGTGTCACACGGTATCAAAATTATTTTGTCTTGGGCGTTAACAGTTGAATCCCTCATTACGCTCAGGATTCTACTTTAGAACACAGAACATATTGTGGAATCCATCGCTTCATTCAGGATTCATTGTACGCCCTTGTGTCACCTAAAAATATCACCTAACCGTATATTACCTGGGGAGATATTGTTGGGACGTAAATAATCAAGAATATTTAAATCTTAATAACAATTTATTTAATTTACCCTAATACTAATATACACTATCTCGTTTAAGTTTAAAGATAAGGTTAAATTTTCTAGAAGTAAGTTGTAGGTGTTAAGTTTAGATTAAGTTTGAGTCTAGCAATTAAGTTTTTAGCTTAAAGTAGTAAAGTAAGAGTTATTTAATAAGTTAAGGCTAATAATTATACTAGAACAAGAGTGGGTTCGAAGCCTAGATTCTGGGTCTGTCTACTAGAGAGTTGGCCGGTCTTCTAGTACAATACCCCACGTCCCTCGGATGTGCGTAGCGTGGTGGAGTTTGACTTAAGGCCAAGAGACGAGGCGCAGCCAAGGTCAAGGTCGCCCAAGGTCGACACGGAGGTAGCTCACGACGGTAGCTGAGCCGTCGGAGGTAGCGCTTAAGGCTTCATCAAGCCCAAGGTCATGGTGGCAAAAATGCCAACCCCGTAGGGAGTTCCTGGAACGCGTCCAATAGTAAAATTAGGCCTGTGTTCAATATTCGCCCTGGACTGGTAACCATCACACGCTAGCACTAACAAGGGTGGGTATTTATTTACAATGAAGCAATCATTGAGTGTGATGGGCAGTCCAGGTACATGAGAAAGCGGTGCGGTGAAACGAGCATCAGATACTGGTACAACTATACCACAGTATGGCAAGACAAGGTACTAATATAATTAAAATAGCGGTTTGAAAATAAATTGCGCAAGCAAACCCGCAGATAACGCTAGTATTAGGTTGTAGCAATATCAGATACTCGTAACATTACAAGAGGAAATCGGTGCAGCACAGTAAAATAGTGATTATATTTATGGTTAAGCGAACCTTTCCTTATAAACAACGCCTAAATGTGTTGCGAATTAAGCAGATATCTTTTATGTTCTAATAACAAGCGCTGTAGCACATCTTAGGTATTATTTATAAGCAAAAGCAATACGCAATTAAATCGGGCAAAATCATCTTGCGAAGAAAAAGCGGAAAAGAAAGAAATAGAAATGTAAGGATAGAAGAAACAAACAGCCCTTTTATGCAGGAGAAAAGCTTATGGTCTAAAATTATGAAATTAGTATTATTTCTACAGCACTACTGATTCACATTAATCAATACAAATAATTCCCACTATTAAACATGAAGAAATTTAAATGAAATGTATGGATAGCCTCGAATATTAACACGTGTACAATCTAGACAAAGAAAGTCCAAAGGTTACAGCTAGCGGTATTTCTCGGTTGCTACGTTACATCAATTGGCTAAAACAACTTAGGCAGGTTAAAATGATTAATGCAACACTTACCCAATATGGGATTCACTGATTTTAAGGAATAATTTAATTTTTAATTAAATATAAAACACGTCCGCGCAGTAGCGATCGCTCCGCGGACAGGATTTAATATAAAGGGACGCAGCCTGTGCGTAGCAATGCTGGGAGCGGAATGCCGCGACCCGCGGCGCCCGCGAGCGCGGGGACTCCCGCGGTGCGCGACGGAAGGGCGAGGTGACCAGCGGCCGGGACCGGTCGGTCGTACGTATATATAAAATACCTATCACAGCGTAGGATATCTGTCTGTGCGTTGAAGAAAGAAATAGTTATTTTATTATTAAACGTATGAGAGTATAAGTCAAAATTAATAGTAGGTTACAAAATATAAGTATTTGTTTACTATAAATACAAATACTTTTATTATTCAATGAGCGTAAGTAGGTATAAAATAAAGGTATCCTAAGGCGGCAAATAACTTTGTGAGCGTTAACTATTTTACATTCACGTTATTCGTGACAGTACCCCCTCTCTTCGGAATAGGATTTTTCCTAATAAAAATCCGCCTAAATCACTAAGTTAAATGTTTATAAGGTTAAAACTAGACGTCGAAGTCACCACCCGCTTCAGTTTGGGGCATTCTTCTAAGGGACAGAATGACTCTGGTGAAGGCTTATTAAGAGGGCAACCCAAAGAAAAAAAAAGAAAAAAAACGACACAATAAACTAACTATTGCTTAACTAAGACTAAGTAATTGTAAACTACAGCCTGGTTCTACGGAAATTTACGAACGCAGCTGCTCAGATCAGACGGCTCTTACGTCACGCTTTCTGGCGGCGGTAGGGAGACGTATTCTTCCACCCGTCCCTACACGGGGATGTCAAATCAGGGTGAATAGGCCTTATTAGATATCTTAAAATCTTTTATATGCCAGGCACCTAGATCGCGCCCTGACATGTCTTCTACTACATAAACTAAGGGGGACAGCTTTGCCTTCACACGACATTTCTGAAACTTGGGCGCGAGCTTTTTACTAAAATAAGCGCCCTTGTCACTTTGGAAATAATTACGCTTAAAAACTATGTCCCCGACTTGAAATTCGACATCTTTGCGTCTAGTATTGTACCGTGCAGCATTCTTTTGTTGACTTCGCCATAAGGTAGTCTGTACACGATCAAACATTACGGCTAAATGGCCAAGATTTTCCGCGTATGGTTCTCTGGGAGCAAATATCAACTCGTTTGGGTTGTCATTATCTATGTAATGCGACCCGCACGTAATAAGTTGACGACCATACACGAGAAGCGCTGGAGTTTGGCCAGTTACTTCATTTGTAGAAGTATTAATCGCGAACTGAATTTTTGGAAGGTTCACGTCCCATGCTCTCTGATCTTCTCCCACAAATGTTGATAAAGCGGTGACAATAGTTTTATTGTACCTTTCAACCGAGTTAATTTGGGGTGTGTACTTTGGAGTGAAGTGGACATTTGGTATTTTATACCTTTTAAATAAATTATCCATTTCCCGACTAGCAAACTGACACCCGTTGTCTAAAATAATAGTTTGAGGTACCCCGTGTACTAGGATCACGTTGTCCTCGAGTATTTTAGACGTAGCCTCAGCAGTAGCACGACGCAAAGGAAATATGAGGCAGTACTTTGAGAAACAACACATTACTACGAAGATGTAACTGTTTTGTTTCCTACTAGTAGGCAAAGGTCCAACTAAATCTACGGAAATAACTTGCCAGGGCCTGCGGCAGTCTTTAGGCCTGCCCATTTTACCAAGGGTTCCGTGCGTAGGGTCTTTATGAGCAAGGCAGACCTCGCAATTAGCGACATAATTGACAACATCCACGTACATTTTGGGCCAGTAATAAGAAAGACTGACGCGTTTGTATGTCTTGAAAACCCCGAAATGACCAGCAGTTGGTTCGCTATGACACTTAGACAGCGCATCTACACGTTGTTCCGAATAAAGGACCTCCTTCCAATTGAACTCAGAGATAAGAGGATTTTTGTTTTTCATAAGTCTGTACAATCTATTTCCTTCTACTATATAGTTCGGATAACTGGCCGGAGAGTTTAAACAACCTCTGAAGATGCCCAAGTACCAGTTATCAGTAGTGGCAGGTGGGGTAGTAGAGGCTGTTACAGCAGCTACGACGCATCTAGATAAACTATCTGGTATTACATTGTCTTTGCCCTTCCTATGCTTAATAATACAGTCAAAAGCTGATAACCTAACACCCCATCTGGCTAGGCGGCCTGTAGGGTTTGTCAAGGAGAGAAACCATTTGAGCGCAGAATGATCAGTAAAGACCGTAAAAGTACGTCCGTTCTCTAGGTAGCACCGCCAGTGCTCAAGGGCTGTAATCACAGCAAGGGCCTCTCTTTCCGTTACGCTATAATTTTTTTCAGGACCTGTAAGTGTTCGGCTCATGAAAGCAACCGGGTGCTCCTCACCACCTATAGATTGACACAGCATAGCGCCAATGCCATAATTACTGGCATCCGTGTGGACTTCAAAAGGATGGTTAAAATCAGGACAAGCTAGGACAGGTGCCTGGGCGAGGCATTTTTTCAGTGTTTCAAAAGCGGCAGCCGCATCAGTCGTCCACTCAAAGGGTGGTGACGACTTCTTAGTTGATGTAAGTTTATTGAGAGGCCCTGCTATGGTGCTAAAATTGGGTATAAAACGCCGGTACCAGGAAGCAGCACCTAAAAAGCTTCTTACTTCCTTTTTACTAGTTGGAACCGGATAGTTTACCATAGCTAAGACTTTGTCTGGATCCGTCCGCAGGCCTTGTTGATCGACAACGTAACCAAGGTATGTTAAAGAGTCCCTAAAGAATCTACTCTTTTCAGCATTAATAGTAAGATTAGCGTTCTTAAGTTTATCAAGGACACGCCCAAGGATAGAGACATGTTCTTCAAAAGTTTCGCTTATGACGATGATGTCATCTAGATAACAAAAGACCTTAAGCTCAAAGTCTGGCATAAAGAGGGAATCTACTAATCTTTGCTGCGTTGCCGGAGCATTAGTGAGACCAAAAGCTGTGACGTTAAACATAAAGGTTCCACGACCTGGTGCGAAAAATGAAGTTTTTTCCCTATCTGCCCCGTGGATAGGTATTTGCCAAAATGCCTTAGAGAGGTCAATACTAGTCAAAAACCTCGCGTTCTTTAAATTGTCTAGGATCTCTGTGACATAGGGTAAACCATAAGCATCTTTCTTTGTGACCGCATTTAGTTTTCGACTATCTAAACAAAAGCGCGGCTTACCGTCCTTCTTACGTACAACTAAAACTGGAGAAGACCAAGGGCTTTCACAAGGAGAAATAACTCCTAACGACAACATTTCATCGACCTGTTCAGCAATAATCCGTTTCTTTTCAGGCGACAATCGGTAATATCTTTGCTTGATGGGTTCCGCATTCCCAGTATCTATACGATGGGTTATTAACGATGTTCTACCAAGGCCCTTTTTCTCGAACGAAATGTCATTAAAACGTGTAATTATTTCATCTGCCACTAGATTTTGCGAGGGTTCAAGGTTATTGTATGAATGCAGGTGTATATCCTGACGGATAGAAGCTATTTCAGTAGACCTAGATTCATTAGGGGAAAGATAATCAATGTTGTCTAGCAATTTAGGCAGAAGTTTGAATGCTTTCCAAAAGTCAATGCCGAGGATGAGAGAATTTTCTAAATTAACAATTACATGTACCTTCAATACATGGGTTTTGTTGTTGAAACTAACGGGTAATGGTACATAACCGAGACAGTGTAACTTGTTGCCACCTTCTGCAGTAATGTTTGTTACGTTAGGTAGTAACTTTATGTCTGAATTAGTTTTAGAGAGATGCAAATAAGTTTCGTTACTAATAATAGTTAAAGCGGACCCGGAATCTAAGAGGCCGTACATTTCAAGCTCAGGAGTAATAGTTACTTTAATGAATGGTCGAGGATCGACCGTGGGTTTTGAATTGAAAATTGTTGCAACCTTATAAGTGTTAAAGAAATGACGAATGGTCACGAGCCAATTTTTCCAATCTGAATTCTCGTGTCGTGGTGTGCAACAATTTTCATCTATCCGTTTTTTGGAACCGTTTCGACAGACGATTCGATGGCACTAGTTTCCTTCTTCTTTGAGGGATTGCACTGCGGGCAGTCAGGAAAACGGTAACCTTGAAGGCCACACTTAAAACAGATTATAGTACGCTCTGCTGTACATTCCCTCATTGAATGCGTATTTACACGGCAACGGTAGCAGTACTTGTTGTCTGTAACAGCTGAAACGTTAAGCGTTTTATTGAAGCTAGGTTTAGCGAATGCTTGTGAGTAGCTTGCAGTGGGCTGGGTCTGGTAGTTAGTAGGGCCGGCCCTTGGGCTACTCTTTGTAATGTCCTTCCTAGGCTGGTAGGAGTACTCCGGAGCTAGTGTAGTTGAAGTAACCGCAGGTGGTTCTTTAAAATTGTCTGACCGAGCTTTAATTTGTTCGTAGTTCCTACAAAGGGTGCGCAAGTCTGCAAGCGAGCTTAAGTTGGGACAAGTAGCAAGAACGCTCGAGTAACAAGGGCGTATGTTATGCAAAATAATCTCAAGGCGTTCTTTTTCACTGGGCATTGTGTCTAATCTACTAAACATGCCATGCATGATCGCTAGGTAAACAGTGATTGACTCCGTAGGACCCTGGCTACGATTACTAATTTCCCTACGCATGAGATAATCAAAATTGGCTGCATCGAAATCACTTTTTAGCATAATCAACAAGTCCTCCCAGGAATGAACAGAGTCCTTAACACTGCGATACCAGTGTAAGGCATCCCCGGTAAATATTTCTGTAGCCAATGAAAGCATCTTCTTATCATTAACATCTTTAGCAAGGCGGAACTCTTTAGCGCGTGCAATAAAAGCTCGAACACAAGACTTGCCGTCATATTTGAGTTTAGATATATCTGAGCTTAGACCGCGGTCACAAGTAACCTTAATATTATAATTATTTATACCGTCTGCATTTGAGGCTTCAGCGTCAGTGGGAAGTTCGTTGGAATCGTCAGTTAAGTTACCTTGGGCTGAAAAGCTAGGAGTAACTTGGGCTGTATTGCATTTGATAGAAGCAGGTTGAGTGACAACCTGAGGTAATAATGCCAAGATTTCCTGAAGGGACGAACATTGTTCGTTATAGAACTGCTGTGTCTCGTGTAGCAAGGCTGATTTTTCAGGTGCAGCTTCAAGTAGACTAATTCGATTAAGCCTGTGATAAATGTGGTTAAGGTAAGTTTGGGTACGTTCGAGTAAATTCTTTTGATGGGGGTCTTGTTTGAGACAAGCTACGTTAATTGCCGCTTTAGCTAAAGTGTGTTTTATACCGGCGATATCATCATCAAACTCATAACAAGAATCGAGAATATCCTCTGCTGGATACCTAATCGCAAGCTTAGATATTTGCTGCCTTAACTCCTCCACCTTATCCTTAGGCTCCTCTGCCCGTATTTTTACCTCGTAAATTAATTCTGACTTAGTCAACTGTAAGTACTTAATTGGGCGAAACATTCTGTTTTTTTTTTTTTTTTACTATATAAGTGTAGGTAAGTATTGCAAAAATCAGATTTAGTATATAGTGAGCGTGATAAATACTAGGAAATGAGACTATGAAATTACAGCGATTTAATAATCCTTAACTAAAATAATGACACCTTATATAACTACGTATTTACTAATCTGCGACATGCACACACCAACACCAATAATGCTGATAAAAAGAAAACTTACCAACCCTCAGGTAGACCCAAAATCTAAAACAAAACAGTTGGGCGCCAAACTGTCACCTAAAAATATCACCTAACCGTATATTACCTGGGGAGATATTGTTGGGACGTAAATAATCAAGAATATTTAAATCTTAATAACAATTTATTTAATTTACCCTAATACTAATATACACTATCTCGTTTAAGTTTAAAGATAAGGTTAAATTTTCTAGAAGTAAGTTGTAGGTGTTAAGTTTAGATTAAGTTTGAGTCTAGCAATTAAGTTTTTAGCTTAAAGTAGTAAAGTAAGAGTTATTTAATAAGTTAAGGCTAATAATTATACTAGAACAAGAGTGGGTTCGAAGCCTAGATTCTGGGTCTGTCTACTAGAGAGTTGGCCGGTCTTCTAGTACAATACCCCACGTCCCTCGGATGTGCGTAGCGTGGTGGAGTTTGACTTAAGGCCAAGAGACGAGGCGCAGCCAAGGTCAAGGTCGCCCAAGGTCGACACGGAGGTAGCTCACGACGGTAGCTGAGCCGTCGGAGGTAGCGCTTAAGGCTTCATCAAGCCCAAGGTCATGGTGGCAAAAATGCCAACCCCGTAGGGAGTTCCTGGAACGCGTCCAATAGTAAAATTAGGCCTGTGTTCAATATTCGCCCTGGACTGGTAACCATCACACGCTAGCACTAACAAGGGTGGGTATTTATTTACAATGAAGCAATCATTGAGTGTGATGGGCAGTCCAGGTACATGAGAAAGCGGTGCGGTGAAACGAGCATCAGATACTGGTACAACTATACCACAGTATGGCAAGACAAGGTACTAATATAATTAAAATAGCGGTTTGAAAATAAATTGCGCAAGCAAACCCGCAGATAACGCTAGTATTAGGTTGTAGCAATATCAGATACTCGTAACATTACAAGAGGAAATCGGTGCAGCACAGTAAAATAGTGATTATATTTATGGTTAAGCGAACCTTTCCTTATAAACAACGCCTAAATGTGTTGCGAATTAAGCAGATATCTTTTATGTTCTAATAACAAGCGCTGTAGCACATCTTAGGTATTATTTATAAGCAAAAGCAATACGCAATTAAATCGGGCAAAATCATCTTGCGAAGAAAAAGCGGAAAAGAAAGAAATAGAAATGTAAGGATAGAAGAAACAAACAGCCCTTTTATGCAGGAGAAAAGCTTATGGTCTAAAATTATGAAATTAGTATTATTTCTACAGCACTACTGATTCACATTAATCAATACAAATAATTCCCACTATTAAACATGAAGAAATTTAAATGAAATGTATGGATAGCCTCGAATATTAACACGTGTACAATCTAGACAAAGAAAGTCCAAAGGTTACAGCTAGCGGTATTTCTCGGTTGCTACGTTACATCAATTGGCTAAAACAACTTAGGCAGGTTAAAATGATTAATGCAACACTTACCCAATATGGGATTCACTGATTTTAAGGAATAATTTAATTTTTAATTAAATATAAAACACGTCCGCGCAGTAGCGATCGCTCCGCGGACAGGATTTAATATAAAGGGACGCAGCCTGTGCGTAGCAATGCTGGGAGCGGAATGCCGCGACCCGCGGCGCCCGCGAGCGCGGGGACTCCCGCGGTGCGCGACGGAAGGGCGAGGTGACCAGCGGCCGGGACCGGTCGGTCGTACGTATATATAAAATACCTATCACAGCGTAGGATATCTGTCTGTGCGTTGAAGAAAGAAATAGTTATTTTATTATTAAACGTATGAGAGTATAAGTCAAAATTAATAGTAGGTTACAAAATATAAGTATTTGTTTACTATAAATACAAATACTTTTATTATTCAATGAGCGTAAGTAGGTATAAAATAAAGGTATCCTAAGGCGGCAAATAACTTTGTGAGCGTTAACTATTTTACATTCACGTTATTCGTGACACTTGACGGAAATATATCATTTTGATCCCTTGTAACACAAACTACTATTGAACTTTCATTGAGTACCTAACTAAGGGTTCCAAATTCAAAAACAAAACAAATGCTTCTGGGTCTTAAAAGGATAAAAATTGCCTTTAAGTTTACAGCCGCTGAAAAATCAGGTCTCATTTACCGTTCACAGCCACTGCCGTATTCGAACTTCAAGATATTCACAAGAGACGACACATACTAGATCCATTCTAGATACGTTATAGTTTAGATATCAACTAGTTCTCTTTTGCAGCGCAATTCGGACAACCAATGTCACTTTTACGTTAGATATCTATTAGATGTGAATTAGATCTCTAAGTCATATCCTGTGGAAATCGTTCAAGAGTATCTCCAGAATCGCGCAAATGTCAAATTTGATAGGTTAGATCTTAAACATATCGTTATCGTATCTTGGTGATGTCTAAAAGATATCTAATAGATGTCTATTTCAAAATCCGAATCGGGCCCCCAGTCAGGCGTGGCTCACTCCGCGATTTCGTGGCTTTGCTACAGGTAGCTAAAAGTACCTACATCCGTTCCACACCAATTTTAGGGAAAGCCATAAGCCGGGCGTGGCGCTGTCGCCACTTAGCGGCCATATCTGTGCTGATCGTAACAGACGCGTTTTGTTAGAGAGTGAGTGTTCTGTACCTAGTACTATTATTTATTCTGTGCCCCAGTGTCGAAATCCAGGTACCTAGCTAATATTGTATTAGCACCTGAATCCCAACACCGGGCGGGGCGTTAAGGTGAAACGGTTTAAGGATTTTTTGCCAGTTAAATGGAAGTTCTTTGTACGGATATTCCGAGTGGACGAACGTGTACGACTAGAAATCGGATTAGCAATATCGAGCATAGAACACGGATATATATCTAGATGCCGCACCATTGTCGTTGGCAGAGGTTTCAACCTTAAACCTTACATAGAACCTAAATGGTCGTGTAGGCATGGGCGTGATGGTATTCGGATTGATAAATCGAAAAATAGACGGACGCGATTTACTATTTATCCTATGTTGTTTAGCACCCGTTTTATGATTATGACGAGTAGGTACCTTAATTTTCATAAAAGGATGTCAAGTAATGCTTATTTTTATATTATTAAAATAATGTGATACTATATTTATTTCAAATTGAGTTTATTTATTGTTAACGGCATATTGTAAATATATTCTATTTATATATAACGTGTAAATGAGCTTTATGAATAAATGACTTATGATCTTATGTCGAATAAAAAAGTAATTTAGATCTTAACTCTAAAATGTTTTTTTTTAGTTTTTTTTTTTTACATTTGTCTTACTAGATTTGTATTTTAATGCTTATTTAAATGAATAAAGAAAGAATCGATTTAAAATACGTACATCTTACAAGAAAGAGAGCGTTTCGATTTAAATCGCGGTCTATGCGACGTCTATTAATATACACATCTGTGTACATAGAACACTGCTAGAATCGCCGGAGCATTATCTTTCGCTCCTGGCTTTCGCGGCACGAAAGAACAAGAAATGAAATAGAATAAGTTAAAGTCAAATTGCTTGCTCGGTGAGTTAAATCGTTTTATAACGGGGTTATTTTATTTTAAGTAGCAAAAAAGAGCAATTGAAACTTGTATTCTAAAATTTAATAAACATGTAGTCTAACCACGACTGCCTTAGCAGTGTCAAACAGAACTGTCATATTACTCATATTCGATAACATCTGTAACGTAATTGTGAGTAGGTATAAATAATATAATTGTTTCAATGACTTACGTAATAATACAACTTAATACCTGTATGAAGTCGTATTGTTTAAATCTTTAAAAAATAATCTGGAATAGTCTCGTATTCGATCAAATCTTACATGCGGATTTTTGAAGTGAAAACTTCTTTAGCGGCGCTGTGCACTTTTTGAGGTGGGGAAAAAATGTTAAACTCGCGACAGATCACGTGACCGTAAGACGGGCACGTGACTGTAAGACGGACACGTGACCTGGTCGAAAAACTGTTACGTCATTGAGTTTTTCTTTATTGATTTAAATGCCATCTAGTGAGTTTCCCTCTAACTGGTATTAATCTGTCAGCTCCCACGGCTCATATATGAGCCAGAACGCTTATGGTGACGTCATATCGTGGGATTCGACAGGTTAATATACTCATACTCATTTATTGATAATATTCTTAAAATATTACATGTCAACATCAGAAAATACATTTATATTGTTAAATCATTAAATTAAAATTACAATGGTAATAAATTGATTAGTTATTATTTTTGTCATGGTCATAACTCGAGTACTAACAGTTATGTGTTTAGAGGTTTCAAGTAATGCGACGAAATACCACTAGATGGCGTTAACCTCAATTGTACATAGTGCTGCAGACATTTTGCACTAGTCATTGAGTTTTCACTTCTGCCGGCACTCCGGAGTGCAACCCGTTGTTTTTTAATTACGAGGCATATCAACTTATATTTATTTTGAAACTCAATGAATTGTTTATCGTATTAAGTACGTCACATACCTACGTTTATTGCATATTGGGCAGATTAGACGCTTGTGTAGGTATGTATTCGTCGATTCGATTTTCGCAAGATAAACCCGTACAATAGGTATATTGTATAACTATTTTTGTAATCTCTTTAATGTTGTACATCGATTGTCAAAAGATTAACTATAACACCTTTGAGGCTCAATATCGCTTTGTGGGTGCAGTAATCCAGTACAGTCTTATAGAGTGCTTATGATACGAGTATAGCTATATGTATCTCGTGTGTGCATGGTTGCAGCCGATATTAATTTACTCAAACATAGATGGACCAAAATAAGCTTAACTACAAAATCAATTACACACCGTAAATATAAATATTAAAAAAACCTATACTTACATAGGTTTTTTCGTACTGAGAGGTATTCAAGCATTCATAAAAATGTTATAGGTTTAACCACTAGTCGCAATGTTTTAGTAATAATTACCCTGAATGAAAATTAAATTTGAAACTGTTTCGTTTCGTTGTATTTTAAAACCATACTAATTCCATTTGATTTTCTAAAATTGAATAGTACCTATTGTAAATTGTAGGATTTGACTGAAAGGTACTATTCACACAACCTTAACAAGTATAGTCACTTATAAGTTATAATTATAAAAATATACTACGAGTAAGTATATTTTTCATGACCGTATGTCTTAGTAAATGCTTCATAATGCTGAATCTAAGGCAGGTATGCAATGGCCAGTAGCTTGTCCGTAATAATTGACTTTTCTACTACTGCAGTGCCTTGGGCGGAAAAACCAGCAAAATTTTAAAATAACATCTATTCCGCTAAATGAGGTTCATAAAGAACAGCAAGAACGAAGCAAAAATGTTATTCTGGCAGTTTTTGCATGAAAATAAAATGATTAAACAACGGCAATGAAGATTATTTTAATTTTATTACTATCAAAAAATAGCACGAAAAATACTCGAAAATACAACAATAACGTGGTAAAGTCGGGGCTTAATTTAACAAAACAACACGAGTACATGAATGTAATGTCTCCAATTTCATTTATCTAAATAAGCATACCTAATATAGACGGCCGTAATTTGAATTCATCAGAATATAATCTGGTTTGTCACAAATGCATATGAAAATTATTTATTTATTAGCGCACTCTATTTATATTTTGCATTACTATTTGTAAAATAATTTATGTCCTTAACAATACAAAAGTCTGAACTGTTTGTTCAACAAACAGTTCAGACTTTTGCAACAAACTTTGTTGCATGACACTTCATTAAAAAAGTTAATCAATTAGATAATAATTTCTTTGCTTCTCACGTGCACTTATCTGAATGCTGACCAACATCGTGTTAAAATCATTTTCTGAATCCGAATACGCCCGAAACTCGAAATATGTAGTTTGCAGAGTCCGTATGCGACCGATTTGCCAGCGCGTCGCGTAGATGTGCACACCCTTCATATGTATGTAAATAACGTAGGTTTAGCCGAACGCTGAGCGTATTTTATTGCGTTCGGAACGAGCAGGGTAGTGATTTTAGGTATTTACTGTACAGTCTCGGCGCCGAGCCCACATTCGGCGAGACAATGAAAAATAAAGACCGCTTGGTTTCGGAGATAACGGTCGCAGGCGTTGGCATAGTGCGCACAGGCAGATTTTAAGCAGTAATTACATTTGAGACGAAATTAAAAATTCACAGGAATTATTTTAATTTTGTTTTGCAAAATAGAGCGAAATCTGCTTTAATAAACAGTATTATTCCCGTTGCTTAGGCCGATTTGTGGTATTTTAGTTTCCATTTTAGAACTAGCGCTATCACAAATATCACAAAATTCACTCGATGTTAAATCGAATCGATACATAGATCTATCTTGTTTAAATTTGAATAATATACCTTATATATATAAATTTGTTTCTAAATAAGTATTTAACTATTTATTTTATTAATTACATAGTACAGCTAAATGTAGGTACACTATAGAAATTTTGGCAGAAATAGGAATGGCTGTAATAACAAGTCAAATTAAGAGATTTAACTTTTTCGTATTTGAGTTCCTTTACTGTTGTTTGTAGTAGGTACTATGATGCCAGAGTTTCGACAAAAAATAAATTATGTATTGATGGTTTTAGACTCTTGTGTATATAAATAGGTCGCTGATGTTAGGTAAGGATTAAAGTACCTATTTTTAAATTCTTATATGTGAGTTAAATATCATCATACAATATAGAATAAATATTCCGTTAGTCTGAAAACATGAAGTGGCATTCCTGTATTTGCATTATACTCATTGGTTTATTGTAATAGTGTGACAAATATTAGTATACAGAGTGCTTCTTGTAACAGGAGCAATAAATTAAACTGTAAGCTGTACTCCTCAAACTGACCAACATTTGTTCAGCAACTTTTGAAAATAACTCAGGTTTTGATTTTTATTACACTTTTAAGTTTATTCTAAGACGCAATGTATTGCTAATTTTGTTATGTTTAAAGCGTGACAAGCAACGTCAAACACACTGATGTCAGCGTACATTGAAGGCAATATTTATTTTGTATGAAAAAGAGGAAGTCTAAAGGATTCGTAATGATTAAAAGTTGCTGAAGAAATGTTAGTCAGTTTGAGGAGTACAGACTACAGTTTAATTTATTGCTCCTGTTACAGGAAGCACCCGGTATACAAATATTAGTTTCTACGAGTTATACTCGTATGTAGGTATAGAGTACGAATCTAAGCAAATAATCATGTATTTTTCAATTATTCATAAATTAACGAAATAAACAAAGCATATTTAACTTGTTCTCGAGGTTTTTGCATAATGAAATAAAGCAAAAAAGGAATAATGAAGTGAATTAAGCGCGGCACGGCGTAGGGATGCTAAGAGGAATCCAACTAAGATGGATGACGTCATTTTCCCCTTCATTAACCCATTTACTTGGCTCGCACCAGCCAAAATAGTTTTATAGCTAACAGTTTAACTTACGGTTTTATTAAACCATTGTAGTGAAGTATAATGGTGTCAAAAAGTATAGAAACTCCCGAGTTTCTTATAATGCCAGGAATAATTCTATTTATCTTTCATAATGTAATAAATGGGCCATTCTATTTATAGTGTCAATCCAAACTTGTTAGTATTGTAATTTTAAGAGCTTTTTTCATCCTTACCGCGAAAAATATTACTTCAATTTTTTTTTTGGTTCATTTGGTTAAGAGTAAAATTAAAGCTCTTATTAAAGTTAATTATGATGACAACTATAAAAATAATACTTGATATTAAAAGCTAAGAAAAGGCAATAAAATGAAACCTGCGAGTCTATGACGCTATTATGATAAATTTGGCCAAAGCTCATTGCCAAAACCACTCGTTATTGTATTGTGAAAAGAAAAAATACATTAATTACGGAATGTAAGAACATTTTTCAATTTGTGATATATATGTCGCAGGGAAATGATCAAAACAGAGATTTGAACAAATCTCTAAGGGATATGATCAAATCACGCAGGATGTTAAAATGGCGAATCCATATCATCATTTCCCTAGAAAAATTCAGTCATTTGACTAAATCACTGACTCTGTTTAGTGAAAAGACAAAATCGGCCAACAAACGCGAAACGCTTTTTCATTTCACTAGATTTGTTTAGGAATTTGACAAAATCCCTAACAACGACAGTAAGTTGACGAAACGAACTTAAAAAGTCAACTAGTTTTATCATTTCGCTAAACAGGTTTAGTGAAATGATAAAGTCTCAACTGGAAGATGGTATAATGGTGATTTGATTAAATCTCTGAACGGTTTAGTGAAATGACGAAAGCAAGTTGTACAGTCAGTACAGAATACAACAGTTTATTCTAATACAGTTAAGCGATTTGATCAAATCTCTGACTAGATTAAGTGATTAAGTTATATGTAGCATTAGAATATATATGTATAGAATACCTATATAGTATTAATAAGTAAAGCTAAAAATAACAGTTATGTCTTGTAGGCCGGTCCCGTAACGGCAATATTGTCTGGCCATAAAAGTGCACTTTGTTATTATTGCAATGCATACCTAAGCTCCGACCGCTACGCGTGGCCTTTGTATTCATTAAGTTCCTGTAACGTTATTGTATTAGTTTATTAGGGTCTATTATCCTTGTGTTTTAAGCCTAACGGCAGAATCATTGTATTTTATTATTGTGTAATTTAGCGTAGTTTAGTTGCGTGGGAAGCTCTTGGCACCGTACAGTACAGCGTACCGTTAGCAGGACGTAGTGGTGATGCACATGTTCGCACAAAACAGTAAAGGATACGGCTACCCAGAGCATTCTACATTCTACCACACACACTCCTTCGGCAAACATCGTTACTATCGTTAGTCTGTAGATTACCTACTGTCTCCCCGGCCCGGCCGGCTCGGCTCAGACGCACGTGCCCAGTGCAATAGCGGCAAGTAAACAAACATTACGTCAGTAATTTTACGCGCGGTTTCTATAGAAAATATACGTTTTATAGAAAATGGCTTCGGGCGCTCGTGAAAATCAATTTGTGTGTGAAAAACAGTTTAATGAAACTATTAGTGCGTGTTATAATGAGAGGCAAGGTAAAGAAAAACCCCTATGGACTCGTGAAAGGATTGAAGAAGCTATCAGGGCTATCGAACAATTTAAATTAGCTCCAGTATTAAAAGCACCACGGACAAATAAACAGTAGTATTACGGAAATAAATACGATCTCATGGAGGTTGGTACTGAAAAATATTTGATTATAAAGAGAAAGTCAGTTTCTGACCCCGTTGTGATAGTGGTTGCTGTGGATGAATTTTATGACATACTTAAAAAAAGTCATCAGTTTACTGGACATGGAGGGAGAGATAAAATGCTGCATTATTTAAAATCGAGGTACTTTATACCTACTTCGATAGTACTGGAGCTTTTGAAATTGTGTACGGTCTGTCAAACCAAAAAGCGATTTCCAAGAAAAGGAATTGTTGTGAACTCCATTACATCTGGTGACTTTAATATTCGAGGTCAAGTCGATTTAGTTGACTTCCAGTCAACGCCCGATAGAAATTTTAAGTGGCTGTTGCACTACCAAGACCATGCAACGAAATTTAGTTTCTTACGGCCGTTGCTTTCGAAAAGAGCCGCTGAAGTGGCGCTGCAGCTGCTAAAAATATTCTTGGAAGTAGGTTGTCCACATATACTTCAGAGCGACAATGGTCGCGAGTTCACGGCTTCCATTATACAAGAACTGACGAACCTGTGGCCATCTTGTAAAATAGTAAACGGTCGGCCTAGACATCCGGCCAGTCAAGGGTCCGTGGAGAGATCCAACGCAGATGTTGAAACCATGTTACGTGCTTGGTTAACGGACAATTCATCTCAACATTGGTCGGTAGGTTGTTATTTTGTGCAGTTCCAAAAAAATTCTTCCTTCCATCGCACTATAAAACGAACACCCTATAAGGCGTTATTCGAACCAAAAACTGGGCTGGAATCTACTCATATACCGAAAGAGTTGCTTGACAAGCTTATTAATGAAGAAGATCTGGATCTAATTCTCAAACAGCAGAATAACAACCTTACTGCAGCAGCTGGATGTGCTGTTTCAACACCAGAGGACTCGCCACTCTCACCAGCAACATATACGAATCACAATCAGGACTTAGTATCACAGAACGCAATAACAGCTGATAACGACGACGAACTTATAACATTAAACGATTTACAATCATTCACGAAAAACACACCTATCAATAACTTCGACAACTACGATGATGATGATGATGATCTCCCAGCAGTTCAATTAAATAATCACACGGCTTCAACTTCGAATAATCTAACAACAGCTGAAGTTGCAATCAACGGTAAGAAAATAGTAACGTCCATGGTTTCAGACAGCGGAGCAGACAACACTGAAAAAAAAAATATTTTGCATAGTTTGTGAAATAGAATGTACTGGAGCTCACACGTACGATATTTGTGAAAATCCAGTGCATGCAATATGTGGAAGTACTGTTGGAGAGGAAGGTTATGGCTCAGTCGTTAAATGCCAATTATGCCAAAAAGAATTGCTTTCTTTTAGAGCTGAGAGGGAAAATGCGGCAATATTTTTGAAAATATCGGCTGAAAAAATGAAAGATACTTCTCTGCACAAATTCAAAGAGTTGCTAATCAAATCAAGCGTGTTGGTGGACGTCCCTAAGGTAGACAGAGGTCCATTAGATGGAAGTAATGTACCGGGGATTGTTTTAAATATTAAAAATAATCTGTACCAAATCGGCACATCTGTCGGCACCATAAAAGACTGGCTGCCTAGAAACGCACATCAGCCAACCACAACGTCATTTACTGCAGCAGTTCCCTCTACAAAGTACAGTCTACGTGAAATTGCAGCTAAGTTATCTGTATTTGGAGGTCAGGGGTTCAAGAAGTGTTCCTGTGAAAAGTCCAAAGTACAATGCAAAACAAATAGATGTGCCTGTAAAAAACATAATGTCATGTGTAACTCAAGATGCCACAAATCTACAACATGTTTTAACAAATAATTGGCTACTTTCCTACTAGTCAAATTAGCTACTTTTTTAGAACTGTCATAACGATTTCCTAATATTTTATGTTTAATTTATTAATTAGGAACTAACATTAGAGTTAAGAATTAATATTGTATACTAACAAATTATATGAGTCATGTTACTTGAATAAATTAAATTTATTATTATTAATATGGAAATTATATGAAAACGTGTACAATGACGTCACGGTTAGCTCACATACTTTTTACATTTCAATCCGATTTATTAAATAGAAACAATTTATTTGAAGTAGAGGAAAGTACTCAATTAAAATTACGTTTACGCACTTGTTGCTTTGTTTTTCATTACCGTCAAAACTTGCAACTTTACCATCAGAAGGTAACTTTACCATACTCTATTGTAGTAAGAAAGTATGGTATAATTTAAAAGACAATCCCTCTTAATAATTAATATTATGTTTCGGTTTACAACCACCTATTCTTGTATTCGATTAAAATAGCTGGTTTAATAAACAAATTTAATACCTACTATTGACATTTTATTTCACCATTTCACTTTAATCTAGTCAGAAATTTGATCAAATCGCTTAACTGTATTAGAATAAACTGTTGTATTCTGTACTGACTGTACTTGCTTTCGTCATTTCACTAAACCGTTCAGAGATTTCATCAAATCACCATCTTCCAGTTGAGACTTTATCATTTCACTAAACCTGTTTAGCGAAATGATAAAACTAGTTGACCTCTTGAGTTCGTTTCGTCAACTTACTGTCGTAGTTAGGGATTTTGTCAAATTCCTAAACAAATCTAGTGAAATGAAAAAGCGTTTCGCGTTTATTGGCCGATTTTGTCTTTTCACTAAACAGAGTCAGTAATTTGGTCAAATGACTGAATTTTTCTAGGGAAATGATGATATTTTAACATCCTGCGTGATTTGATCATATCCCTTAGAGATTTGTTCAAATCTCTGTTTTGATCATTTCCCTGCGACATATACACAGCGACTCGTTTTAATTGCTAGTACTTCGAGCAACTTTAAAACAATATACGTAAACTTATTTTGCTTTACATACAATACAAAAATAAATATTTCTTCATTTTACCATTTTCCATGAAATTTTTCAATTGAATTTAATGAACACGAGCACGACCTAACTAGAGCTTTTAACGATACACTTTTTTACAATTCTTTAGCATTACAATCGGTTCAGTGCATGAAGTTAAATAACATTTTTTATATTTTTTAAATATTCGGTTTTACTCAGTCCATCAAACCTATGAGAATCGTTTCCCGTTTATTGATTGCCAGTAAAAAATAACTTTTAAGGGTCATTCTCGAAAAATATGTCTGCGGTCTAATCACCGCGACCCATACAAAATGTATGCAAAAAGTCGTGGCGATTAGACGCAACCGCAGACTTATTCTCAGAGAACGACCCTTAAACTTCTTTACAGCGTTTTTACAGTTGTATGCATTAGTTTAAATATAATAAAATAAATTGTTGCCTTCGATTTTGTCCACGTAGGATAAACTAGGATATAATAAAATTCACACTATGTATAAAATTCCCTCAAGCATTTTCACCTTTAAATTTATTGTTTGAATAATAAGGCCTACCTATATGTATACTAACGGTCTGATTCTACTTTTGTTTGAAGAAACGTCACTCTTGGCACTGGCAGATCCAATCCATATCGTATCGAGATCTAATTTTTGACGTTTATTAAAATTTGTATCACGCCGTTAGTCATAACTGTAAACGTTAATACTAGAAGCTATTTCCGTTTGCCCCTGACCCACGCCGAGTGTTTCATGCTGCTTAAAATCAAATTAATAAAATAAACCAGATAACTATTCCTTTTATCATTACAAGTTGCTGACTTTTGGTCAAAAATGTCGTGTATTGAGTGCTAAATTTTAAATAACTTTTGATTAAAGTAAATTTTGTAGCAAAACGGATGAATTTTCCAATGAACCTAGCACCAATGCTTGTAATTACAGCTTTAGTATTGACGACATACATAATAAGCGATGATTTAACCCTTCCTCTTAATATACTTATGTCTAGAGGTATACTTATTTATATTCACGTGACAACACGTCCTAATTGAATAATATCTACACAAAAGCATATTAGCTATTGAGTTCTGAAACTATTGAAGTGCTAGAACACATATAACCAGTATCACGTTTCTGAGAGGTCGAGCATCGGAGCTGTTCCTTTTACTACGTTTGGAGAGCACTCACGAGCGCCGGCCGATTTGGGAAATCATGTTACTGAATCGACGTCAAGGCGCTACAGCTAAAGTTGCCACGGTCAAATTGGTGCGAGGCTAATATTTAGCGAGACAATCTATTACTTTTACACTATAATTGATATATTTTTTGTGATTCCCTACTTTGATTTTGAAGTTTGTTGACAGATGAAGTTTGAGTAAAAAGTGTAGCCGGTTAAATAATTTTGAGTCTAATATTTACTATAGGTACTCTGTTACAGAATTTCCGTCAGTAGAAAAGAGCGGCAAGTTTAAAAAATGTAGGCGCGAAGGATTATCGTCCCATAGAAAATTTGAACTTCGCACCTGTTTCTACTGACAAACTTGTTTGACTAGCTATATATCTTCTGGGCCGGATATAAGATTTTAACTATTATACAAGAATTGCAACAAAGAAGTATTGACTTAATAATGGACCAATTAGGTAGGTAATGTTGTCAAATTCAAATTATACTATTTTTAGAGTAAAGAATAATAAATGAAGTAATACTTACCTATACTCGTATGTAAGAACCAGTATTCCAATAGCTGTTTTCGGAAAAGCTACGACAATCAACATCGAATCGCCCTTGTCGGGTATGTCAATCGGTAAATGTGCACGTGGGTAGACTAAAGTACAGTTGTAGGCAGCAGCAACCTGATTCACAAAACATTTTAAACCAGATTGAGGTTAGTCTCCAATATAATTTGACCTCACGGTCCGTAACAATTAACTGTAAAGAGCTCACTTAAATGGTGGTTAAACTAAGACGGTGCACTTATAGTAAAGCGTCTAACGAAAGAAAACTCTTTTAGAAATCGATTTACGTTCATGTCGTCTCGGATATGGGTAAATATGGTATCGATGCATTCAGTGTAATGCCCTGAACACAAATATATGAGATGACAAGCGCGAAAGTGGTGGGGGTAGTTGCTGTGACGTCATAAAGTCGGCAGTACAAACTTTTTTCTATTTTCGTGTAAACATACCATGTGGGGTACCAAATGAAAGGCCTTTGTGAGTAGATCACATCGAACTGCTAGAAATTGAATAGAGCAGTTCGAAGTGAAATTTTTGAATATTTTCTAATATATAGTTAGACCAAGTATTGAAAATGGTACAGTATGTTATATATTTATTATTTACTTACAAAGCCCTTTCATTTGGTACCCCACATGGTATGTTTAAAAATAAATAAAAATAAAGTTTGTACTGGCGAATTTATGACGTCACAGCAACTACCCCCACCACTTTCGCGCTTGTCATCTCATATATTTGTGTTCAGGGTATTACGCTGAATGCATCGATACCATATTCACCCATATCCGAGACGACATGAACGAGAACTAACCTAAAGCCTGTGTTAACGCTCTACTATTAGTGAGAATTTGGAATACCTAGATGCAAGTTTTTGTTGTTGTGTTCTTTAAAAACAATTAAGAGTCTAAATCAGTTCTAAAGTAAGTAATTGTCAATAGTAAATTTGAATGATGACATTATACATAAAATATACGGACCTATACGGACCATAATAAAGCACATGAATATTTGTACGTTGTATCTGTGTAAGAATGTCCTATAATATTTATTTATTTAGGCAGCACTTACCGAGGCGTAAGCGGGACACCACAAGATATGTATTTACCGTGATAAGTGTCTACCCAATATAGGCGAAGTTATAAAATCAATCTATTGGTGATCTGTGTCTAAAAGTATAAATACCTATCCCTTATATTTCCTACTATGCTTGTTCGTATTTCCAGACTTAAAAGATTTAACGTATCATTTTGCGTAAGTGTCAATATCAGGGGCCTCACTTACATGCTTTATGATCGATAGCTTGTTGAAGTGCACTCTCCTCGCTGAGAGGTAGACATCAAATCATTGGTGTAACATAGCTAGCAAGAGCTATATATGACGCCTACTTTAACGTTTATAATAAATCTGATTTTAATAACAAAACTTCCGTGAGACACCGCCGCCGTTCCGTTTATAAATCTGCCCATTATCATTAAAAAATCCAATACATATTAGGTATTACTATCTCCAAAGATGTCACTGTTGTGCATGAGAAAAGGTAAAAATATTTTATACGAAATAGTAAGAAGGCATATAGTTTCAGGTAGGTTTTAGATGTAGGCTATTTGGATCTTAGAAAACGGTGTAGCTTTATTTGAAGTTCATAAACGCATTGTAATATATGTATGTACCTACTTGAATAAACGATCTTTTATATTTATCTTATCTTTAACTCTGATATTTTAATCTAGAATATGCAAGACGAGACAAAGGGCAAAAGGCAGTGCATATCTTTTCTCGGCACGTTTCGTCGCATTTTCGATGTACTATTCGACCTATTCGTCTTATATTTGGACCAAATTGATTTAAGTATAAAATATATTACTTAGGTACTTAGTTCTATACATTGTACTGAAATAGTGATAAAATCCGAAGCAAATATTTTCAAAATACGACTAAATACAGAGGCTATAAATAGCCCGACACGGTATTATACTTACCCAAAGCGCGTTCCAGCTTGTTTTAGTAGGTGCTTCAAACAACCAACAAACTTCGTAGTAGAGTCATGCACATGCAGCGGCCGAGTTATTTTGCACCAAATCATGATACATACGAGCACAAGGGGATAGCGATATGCTGTAAAATATCACGTTCCGTAAAATGGGGTGAGTAGGTGCAAAACTGACATTCAAACCTCGATAACATTTTATTTTTACATAATATGCAAACTGAATGGTGTATATATTAAGTGTTCCGGACGTTTGCATTTCAGTTTTTATTTTATTTTGGGTAGTTTCATTTCATAACTTTGACGATAAACAGGAAAACCCACCTCACCCCGTAGTCCCTCGTATTGGGGGTGAGTTGGGTTTTCATACAAAGGTGATTTTGGAAGAGTGTCGGATCGATTTTTTTTTATTATGAGTATTACTATAGCTCCATTTTAAATTGGAATACATTATTTTTGGAGCAGTAGCCTTAAAAACCCATCTCACCCCCCTTTCATCCCTTCTCTCCCAATTTATAACCCAACTCTCCCCGCGCACCCTACTCACCCCATTTTACGGTTCAAGTAAGATACCACGTTCACGGCCGCCACGCCTAGATTCACTTTGTCACGTTACCATGAATTGATATTCATTGTAAATTTATCAATATGTCGAGACTCACGTTAGCGTGTCACAGTCGATATTATATTAAGATCCCTTCTTTGTCGGCGGAAAACTTGTGGAGCATTAAGGTAATAGAGAACTAGCAAATCACGTTACGCCCGGAGCTATTACGGGCTCCTCGTCCCTGCCTAAGTGTATTACCGGCTATTTATCGTGACACTGAGACCAGCGGCTCATCAGACCAATGTCATAGAATCCCTGTACCGTATTTGACCAACTAAGTGGGCCTAATAGCAATAATGTTATCTGCAGTAAGTGTAAATTAAATTTTCTTTTGGTATGGGGGACAGTAAAGTAAAAGTTTTCTTTGGACGGACTTGTGGGCTAGGATTACGTAGTTCTAGGGAGATCTCCGGATAAGTAGAATTTACACTATTTAATTTACATAAGTATTTGTTTTGTACGTCATATTGACATGTTCTATTGGAATTTTACCACAGACAAACTTAAAATGAAATTTACTGATTATTTGCAGAGCCTTCTCCTGTTTTTATGCACAATCACACTTTGAAAAAGTAATATTCTATTTTCTTAAACAATCATAGGATATTCTATTTTCTTAAACAATCATAGGCTACCTACTGCAATTTCCTCAGGTCTACCGATGACCGATAGTCGATTATGATAATGTGAATCCAATCGCTCGTACAACGAGGGGAACTGTAGATGTTGGACCATCAACAATGGATGTTCCTTATGGTCTATCTGAGTCATTGTGTTATTATTGCAGCATACATTTTATAACAGCGTACTAATATTACAAACCTATTTATATAAACCTCCCTTAATCTAAATATGTTACAAATAATACAGTTTTTAGAACCTGTATTAGTAACATATTTAGATTTTTACCTGTCAATAGTTTCTGATTCGCCAAAATTATTATAATAGTCTGGATGCTTCAGTGGAATACAAAACCCGCACATACGAGTAAATACATACTTTAATATAGTAAATGGGTATATTTAAAGTACATAAGCTGCCTCTCTGTAGTCGGGTAATAAATTCCTTTTATTGTATCAACCTTTAATTTATATTATTTTGCTAACATATAATTTAATTATAAGAAAAAATATATAAATGTTAGTGTTAAGTAATAAAAGAATTTCGTGTCTGCAAATATACGCGTAAATATGACGTCGTAATCACAAAACGAAGTAATTTGAATTTTCGAACTCAATGGGTAATTGGTAATTATTATGAAAACGAAAGTATACGAGTAAAAAATATGCGTATATTTTTAAAAACTAATACCGTAGAAGGGGTTACTTTGACTAATTTCAAAAATATTATGTCTGTTTTGTAAAAAATGAAAGAATATAATGGCAAAATCGGTATCACCAATAAAAAAATATTGTATTATTTGTGTATCTCTTTAAAAAAAGTTGGTTTGATATGTGCACTTTGATACCTCACTTTATTTTGACGTAATTTTATACCTAATGTAATAGGGTTACACACATTAGGAATAAAATAGTAGTTTATGCAACAGTGATATAATAAGGGTTCTTAAAATTCAAGGGTCGAAGTTACAAAACGAGACGTAGTCGAGTTTTGTAAAAAAAGACCCGAGAATTTTAAGAACCAATTATGAGCTGTTGCATACATTACTTTTTCTATGACAGCTGCAGCAAAAAAAAAAAAAAAAAAAAAAAAAAAAAAAAATGAGTTATTAAAAAAAAGAGTTATTATTAAAAAAAAGAGTTATTATTAAAAAAAAGAGTTATTATTGAAAAAAAAAGAGTTATTATTTAAAAAAAAAAAGAGTTATTATTGTAAATGAAAACATACCTCTTTCAATCAAGATGATCGGAACTTGTATCTTTAAAAAAAATAAAGCAGTTGTATTATACTCATAAGATGACTGCTAGCAGTCATCTTATGAGCCTATAGACAAAGCATTCAAATGACATTGCTTTAGATATCACTGTCAGTCATTTAATTGACACATTTAAGTGCTGGAGTAGAAAAAAATAATGATAAACTACCAAATTACTAACAAGTATGTAAAAATATTATGTGTAATGTAATGACATATTCATTTTTAACACAGCGCGAACATCAGCTGATTGCATAAAGGTATAGGTACGAAAAAAGTTTTTTCCACTAATAGGCGTAGCGAAAAAGTTCCTACACAGTAGAAAACTTGGAAACCACGTATTGAACTAACGGAAGATTCCGAAACTACCGCTAACTTGCGATAATCCCAGCAATCTATTGTGGCGATGTGACTGTGTTAAGGACAAAATATTATGGCGCTAAAGTAAAAATTCAAGTTTGCTTTTAGGAGTATATTTATAACTTTTATTTGTTACAATAGGTACTTATTAAAGGTACCTATCGCAACGTCGAAATATTTTTTGTCCGATGTTTCATTTGCCAAATTTGGGAAGCGCAGGTGGCCTAGCGGTAAGAGCGTGTGACTTGCAATCTGGAGGTCGCGGGTTCAAACCCCGGCTCGTACCAATGAGTTTTTCGAAACTTATGTACCAATACGGCTTAGTTTCCCTTCTGGGTTGGAAGGTCAGATGGTAGTTGCTTTCGTAAAAACTAGTGCGTACGCCAATTCTCGGGATTAGTTGCCAAGCGGACCCCAGGCTCCCATGAGCCATGGCGAATTGCCGGGACAACGCGAGGAAATGATAATTATGTTTCATGGGCCAAATTTAGTACATTAACTTACGGAGCCGAACGAAGAATTCGAATCCAATCAAATTATGATTGCCTCTACTTTGCCTACGCGATTTTTTTAAATTAAATTACATCTAATCTTATACCTATTTAATATTATGAAAGCCATAATTAATATTATATTATGGTTCCGTTCTAATAAGCTGATTTCGAAATTTTCGTTGTTTCTTTTTTATTAACTAGACTAGAAATTGGACTATTATTCCTGAGCCCCAGAGGTCCCCCTATTTTTTATTTACAAGTACGATTTACACCATTTAATTACACTTGCAACTTTATTTTATATTAACTAACATACTTATTTGCATGGAACGCAGCATTTTAGGTGTTAAAAGGACCGATCGCGTCCGGAACACGACGCTGCGTTCTAGAACTCGCAACGTTGGCAAAAAAACCGCCAGGCTCAAATGGGACTGTGCCGGCCACGTCTATCGCATGCATCCGGATAGGTGGGCTAACATAGCCACCAAGTGGATACCGACGAAGAAGCGTGGGCGGGGCAGGCCAAGGCAGAGATGGCGGGACGACTTTGACGCCTTCCTTAACAACTGGCCGGAAGAAGCGCTGAATCGGGAGTCATGGAGAACCAGGGGAGAGGCCTTTGCCCAGCAGTGGGACACACAAATAGGCCAAGAAAGAAGAAGAAGAACATACTTATTTACGTAAGTAACGGCATAGAAATCATTCTATAATACGAAAACGTAGACTACGTTTGTATGGAGAAACTGTCGTCCAAGTTCTTTTAGTAGGTATTTTAGTTAAATCATTAAGAGCCAACAGGAGCTAAGATTTAAATATTTTAGGTAAATATCCCGTCTCGCTAACGGAAGCGGCTCCTAAAACTAGTGCGATAAGGACAAGGCGAAAAATCCTGCGTAAAAATCTCAAAAATCGAGGTTTCGTACTCGACTGTTTCCTCCTCCAAAACTTAACCAATCGTAACCAAAGGAAATCTAAATGATTATGACATTATCTGTGTCGGACCGCTTTGCTTTTTAACCGCCTTCAAAAAAAAAGGAGGTTCTCAGTTTGACCCGTATGTATGTATGTATGTATGTATGTATATTTGTTCGCGATTATCTCGCGTTTGGCTGAACCGATTTTGATGCGGTTTTCAGAAAAGTGTTTGTTACATTCTGGAGAAGGTTTTAGTATACATAGATCTGAGCTGATGCTGAACCCTGGCTGTACCTAGTGGAACTCAGGTTTGGTGCAACATAGGCCCACGCTGTTTTGGTCATCCGACACGCCTTGATGAGCAATTGGGAGAGCAGTACCCAAGATAGAGCTGATGCTGAACCCTGGAAGTACCTAGTGGAACTCAGGTTTGGTGCAACATAGGCCCACGCTGTTTTGGTCATCCGACGCGTCTTGATGAGCACTTGGAAGAGCAGTACCCAAGATAGAGCTGATGCTGAACCCTGGATGTACCTAGTGGAACTCAGGTTTGGTACAACATAGGCCCACGCTGTTTTGGTCATCCGACGCGTCTTGATGAGCACTTGGAAGAGCAGTACCCAAGATAGAGCTGATGCTGAACCCTGGTTGTACCTAGTGGAACTCAGGTTTGGTGCAATATAGGCCCACGCTGTTTTGGTCATCCGACACGCATTGATGAGCACTTGGGAGAGCAGTGCCCAAGATAGAGCTGATGCTGAACTCTGGATGTACCTAGTGGAACTCAGGTTTGGTGCAACATAGGCCCACGCTGTTTTGGTCATCCGACGCGTCTTGATAAGCACTTGGAAGAGCAGTATCCAAGATAGAGCTGATGCTGAACCCTGGCTGTACCTAGTGGAACTCAGGTTTGGTGCAACATAGGCCCACGCTATTTTGGTCATCTGTCACATCTTGATGAGCACTTGGGAGAGTAGTACCCAAGATGGAGCTGATGCTGAACTCTGGATGTATCTAGTGGAACTCAGGATGTACCTAGTGGAACTCAGGTTTAGTGCAACATAGGCCCACGCTGTTTTGGTCATCCGACGCGTCTTGATGAGCACTTGGAAGAGCAGTACCCAAGATAGAGCTGATGCTGAACCCTGGCTGTACCTAGTGGAACTCAGGTTTGGTGCAATATAGTCCCACGCTGTTTTGGTCATCCGACACGCCTTGGTGAGCACTTGGGAGAGCAGTACTCAAGATAGAGCTGATGCTGAACCCTGGATGTACCTAGTGGAACTCAGGTTTGGGGCAACATAGGCCCACGCTATTTTGGTCATCCGTCACATCTTGATGAGCACTTGGGAGAGCAGTACCCTAGATAGAACTGATGGTGAACCCTGGCTGTACCTAGTGGAACTCAGATTTGGTGCAACATAGGCACACTTTGTTTTGGTTAGCCGACTTATCGTCATGTGCCTATGTTGCAGAGTTCCACTAGGTGGGTCGATCAACTATTTTCTAACCGCCTTTAAAAAAAGGAAGTTCTCCGTTTGACCCGTATGTTTGTATGTATGTTTCTTCGTGATTATCTCGTGTTTGACTGAACCGATTTTGATGCCATTTTCAGAAAAGTGTTTGTTACATTCTGGAGAAAGTTTTAGTGTACAGTACATGGATGGTTAGAAAAACCAATTGGATCCGGTAGGTGGCGATGCTATCGGTATACCTACCATCAAATTTAAGTTGCTGAATCCGATTTAGATAAAATAGTGGGAGTCGGAGTTGGACTCGGACTGGGAATGGGAGTGGGACTGGGACTGGGACTGGAAGTGGGAGTGGCAGTGGGAGTGGGAGCAATATTAATACAAATCGTTTAGCACCGAAACGTCATCTTATGTTTTGTCGCGATTATCATCGAGTTAGGCCATCAGTTCAGGAACATTAGTAGGTAGGTAGTTACTTACTAGCCCAAAACTAAATGGAGATCCTAACAAACAAGTATTTTAGCCCAAAACCTAAAATAAATGAAGTACCTATCACTAAAAATTAAAAATAAAATTAAATAAATAAAATTAAAAGAATAAACAAATTAAAAATAAACAAAAAGAAAACCAAAACAAAATAACTTAATACTAAATTACACTAAAACTAAGCCTAACAAACTAGTATTTTAGCCCAAAACCTAAAATAAATGATTGACCTATCACTAAAAAGTAAAAAATAAAATAAAATAAATAAAAAATAATAAAAAACTTAAAAATAAACAAAAAGAAAACCAAAACAAAATAACTTAATATAAATTCTTTTTTTAAAAAAGGGAACCGCCTTCAAAAAACCAACCCACTGAAAAGCATAAAATAATTGTTATATGGCACCCCTATACATGTCCAGTCCCTATATCCCGTCGTAAAGCAAAATTCTGCCAAAAAGTAATTAATACCTAATAATAAGAAAATTAATAATCATCCGGGTAATTACTTCGTTTTTGAAGGCGGTGCCTTGCCTTATAGGGACTGGACATGTATAGGGGTGCCATATAACAATTATTTTATGCTTTTCAGTGGGTTGGTTTTTTGAAGGCGGTTCCCTTTTTTAAAAAAAGAATTTATATTAAGTTATTTTGTTTTGGTTTTCTTTTTGTTTATTTTTAAGTTTTTTATTATTTTTTATTTATTTTGACTAATTGATGTCAGTTTTGAATAGCACGCCTCTCATTGCGGCATAGTCAATTAGGCCATTTTGGCCATTTTTGAAGGGCTCTAGCGCCTTAAAAAACAAAAATATCAAAAAAAGCAAAACGGTCCGACACAGATATTGACATTATTAATCTGTGTTGAAAAAATCATTGCTCTAGCTTCAAAACCCACGGAGGAAACAGTCGAGTACGTTTGTATGGAGAAATGACCACTCCTGTTGGCTCTTAAAACACGTCGAATACACTTTACAGGTATTGTAACGTTGTACGTACATGTTTTAATTATAAGCTTAGATTTTATTATTTTTACATATTAAATAAATTAAATTTAAATAAAAATAACTTATTTATAATAGATTTTAATTTATTAACGCATGAATTATTATTTTACTTTTATTTTAATCAATTATTATTTATGGTTATGAACTAATGTAAAGTCAGACATAAATTATCATAAGTAATATATACAATACATAGATAGTTTTTACAATGCATGATACTTTATTCGTACGGACTGTACTCGCGACCGGTCCATTGATTGACGTCATGGAAGGATCGAGAAGCGGCTGCGCGCGCGCTTGTCCCCTCCCGTTGACCACTGGCGATTCAGTCCGCGCCACCTCGCCGTCGCGACGACGCGTCGTATACGGATGTGCCGTTGCGCACACGGGGAAGCCCGTGTCGTCTAGCGCGCGGTACAAATATTTATTATGGTGAGCGCGGACATCTATTCGTGATAATATTCTGCTTTGCGACGTATTCGTACATATAAGTTTCCCCGCACCCATGGTCTAATAAAACATGGTCTTCTCTTCCCAGAGTGTCACTTGCCTACGTCACAATAACATTGCCACTTTATTTCAACATAACATGTAACATGGGTACATTATATCTATGGTTAATAAGTTAATTTATTTCTTTATAATTTAATAATTTTCATTTATATGTATTTTATCTTAAATTTTACAATAACACGTCATTTTTAATTATTCGTTAGCAATATCTTCCGATTCACGAAAGAAATTTCAGACGTTCGGGTAATTCTGTTTACACTACTGGCAACACAGGATAGCGCTGTCACATTTGACAATCCGCCATTTTGTCCCTGACCGACCGTCCTTGTCGAACGCGTGTTAATTGTTATTTCCTTCTCGCTCAGTGTCAGCAGTCGCAGTGTTTTCCAAACTTTTCACGTCGTAAGCTTCGTAATTAATGTTTTGTTACGAAAATGGTTGGCTGCTCTATTCGGAACTGTAAGAGTAGGAGTGAAAAGTGCAGTATAGATTTGTTTTATTTCACTATGTTTCTACATGAATAACTTAAAATTAATGCCGTTAAAATAATTTTCACTGTTGGTTAAAATTCTCCCACATTTTAAAGTTTGAGAACCTGTAAACAGCATGATGACGTAGGCAAGTGCCAGTTAGGTCATTCGCGAATCTCGGAAGAGAGTACCAGGCGGAGTATATTATTATACCATGCCCGCACCCACGTATTGGTAAGTGCAAAGTGTTGAACGTTTCATTAAATAAGAATAAGTAGCTTAGAGTTAAAGTAGTACCTTTGTTATTCGATTCCTACTCATTGTAAAACTATAATTTAATCATACATTCCATCTTTTGCTAAATGCCCTTAGCTCGAGAGTGATATAGCAATTTCCTTTGTTCTCGTAGTGGCGGGTACGAGTAAGTATGTGTTCGTACCCTCCTACTTATTTAAATTCACTTCTTTGTTCTTCTTTCTTTCTTTACTCTGTGCTTTTCCTTCGCTTTTGTAACTCCGCTCTGCTTGTGAACACAAACACGCTTTCTGCTTATGGTGCACCGGCTTTCCCATGGTCCCATCATCATCATCACAGGGTGTTCACAAAAGCAGAGCGAGCAGGAACACCTTACTAAGACATCTGGAAATCCACAGGGTGCGTCGTTATTTTTCAAAAATCGCCGTCGGCCGACGTAGCACAGCACAGCACACCATCACCACCATCACGACGGGAGGGTTGGAGCCATAGCCGTTCGCCCGCCGTCGCCCCTGCTCCTCTTCAGCGCTGACGAGTGACGCCCACCTGCTGCGGACCCTCGACCAGCCAGGGCAGTACCGGATCACGGGTGCAAATTTAGACGGGCCCTGACCACCCACGACCCTATTCAAAACTTATTTTTTTTTATTAAAATAAATATTTAATTTGTTAACGAGTTGGTAGTACTTCTTTTACCTTCCCTACCAACATAGGCGTACTTCCCCCTTTAACGTTACAGTATGTATTAATTTTAATAGCATATATAAGGAACCTTTATATGGCGGAAAAGTTCGCGCTCGGGGGTGTTTTCCTCTATAAGCATTACGAAGCAAAAAGTTAATAGATTGGAGCTCGGTAACAAATTAGATATAGCTTCGTAGAGCGCAGCTCAAGCCAGTATATACTTCCACTAATAGATCTTGATAAAATATAAATTGAAAATTTCCGAAAGTAATCATAATATTCTAGAAGCCAATTAGAATCCTGTCATCAATCTTACCTATAAATGGCTCCTCTGCGAAATTATGAATGGGCATAATCATAAAATTGCGTCATATTGTAGCAATCAATTCAATTTAATTGGGAATCGTTCATAATGTTACTGGCAGAAAGAGGCTTTAGGTGATTTATTTTGTTAAATAACTTCAATTACAAATGTTAACGCTTTAATTACTACACCATAATGTGCCTATCTGAAGTCCTTATTCTTCATTATTACACACTATTTGAATAGCTACCTTAATTATTTCCCTTATTCTTCATTGTTACACACTATTTGAATATGATTTCTTAATATAGTTCCCCAGTACAGTATTTTTGTAACTCTTTAGATTGCCAGAACTTAAAACAAAAATTATTTCCATATTCGCTACGCGCACGACTGGTGCTGCCCTCATTTTGTCGGACTTTCTACGTTAAATCTTATGGAGTAAAATTAGTTCAAGCGGCTGCCGCTAGTACTAATATCGGACATTCCATAAGATTACCTGTGTTTGTGACGATCAGCGCCACTTCCCTCTCCACCGACTTCGCACATTGCCAATATCACCTATTTACTTACTTAGTAATTTTTTGCTTGCAATATTTGACAGGTTGTCAACAAATGTCATGTTCTAATGTTACTTTTTTAGGGTTCCGTACCCAAAGGGTAAAAACGGGACCCTATTACTAAGACTCCGCTGTCCGTCCGTCCGTCCGTCCGTCCGTCCGTCCGTCCGTCCGTCCGTCCGTCCGTCCGTCCGTCCGTCCGTCCGTCCGTTCGTCCGTCCGTCCGTTCGTCTGTCACCAGGTCTGTTCTCACGAACCGTGATAGCTAGACAGTTGAAATTTTCACAGATGATGTATTTCTGTTGCCGCTATAACAACAAATACTAAAAACAGAATAAAATAAAGATTTAAGCGGGGCTCCCATACAACAAACGTGATTTTTGACCGAAGTTAAGCAACGTCGGGCGGGGTCAGTACTTGGATGGGTGACCGTTCTTTTGCTTGTTTTTTTTGCTTGTTTTGCTCTATTTTTTGTTGATGGTGCGGAACCCTCCGTGCGCGAGTCCGACTCGCACTTGGCCGGTTTTCTATGAATTCTATGAAGGAAGATTGTCAATTATTTTACTTGTAATGTGCATAATGTGAAACTTTATATCTTCACAGTTAAAATGAGCTCTTGCTTAAAACTTAACTTTCCGGACTCATAACATAATTAAAGCTTATCTTAGTTTGAGCTGAAGTTTAAAATTAGAAAAAAGTAGTTTTTAAATTCGTTTTAGTCGGGAAATATACATTGACATTAATATTTTTGTAGGTAACAAGCTGTAAGTAATCAACATGAGAAAAAACTACCGCATTGTATTTTGATAGTCGGGATTTAAACAAGAGCGAACCTTAACGATCATATATGTGGGTTTTCTATTACACAGTATTAGAACTAATTTTACATTTAAAATCGTCTATTGTCTTGTAAATCAGGTCATATACTGGCTATTGAATAAAGTTTTCTTTTTTAATTTTCCAGGTAAAACACGAGGTAAAGTAATATATTTATAAGGTCATAAGCGTAAGATTTTCTGCATACATTCCGAACCCGTTCACTAAATACTTGTCAGTTACAGCTCTTCTGCAAATTGGGAACGTAATTTGGTAGGTACGCATTGAAATTTCTAAATCAGTGGAAATTCTCGTTAAGCTTAAATTAGTGAAATAGTAAAATATTGCAGTACGAAATTAAGGCAAGTTCATAATGAATATTTATAGCTTTAATACCTACCAGCTGGGCAACTCGCCCGAGTTAACTGGCTAACAATCGGCACTGCATACGGAAATTGCTGGGTACTGTGTGTGCTATTTTTATTTCTGAACTCTTTTAATGCAAAAAAGTAATGTTTAAACATGTTGTTTTGAAGCTTTGTAAATTGTTTCTACTCTGTGCAGTGTGACTGCTCACGATTGTTTTGTTTAACTATGATAAATTTATTTAAGATAATTATCAATAAATAAGATAAGTTTAGTACCTAATGTTTGTTTAAGTCATTGATATTTTCACTAGCAAAAAGCAGAGCTTTGTAAGGGCTCGCGGAGTTTTTCTACCTAAACGTACCGGACCGCGACTTTGATCCAGTCCGAGGCTTGTTCCATGTTCGATCGAGTGGGTACGTAATAAGTACGTTAAGGACGCAGCTATAAGTGAGAGCAAGAAAGAAACCTACTAATTGGACCCCGGTCGCTGTCCGGTACGCCTGTCTGTTACAACTTTTACTTTGTCAATCGTGTCCAGACGACAAAATCAAATTGCCAATATCATCCACACGTAATACTTATACAATTTCATAAGCGCTTATTACATCCTACACGGTCGCCCAGTACTTTTTGTAAGGAATCCAACTGGCTTTAGGTACTACATAATGTTGGGTTAGCGAGCCAATGTCCTTGAATTTATTTATGCGTCCACACAACACAATTGAGCGTAAAACTATCCCGTCTGGACACCTACTGGCGGTAATCATGCTGCTCCGCACATAAACTTACGTAGGTACGAGTATAATTTGCTCTCTTAAGTGCTCATCAAGATGAGTGAGATGACCAAAACAGCGTGTGCCTATGTTGCAAGTGTTGCAACAAACGTGAGTTCCACTAAATACTGCCAGGGTTCAGCTAGAGCTCTGTCGTGAGTATCTCCTAAGTGCTCAAAAAGACGAGTCGGATGACCAGCCTATATTGTATAAAACCCGAGCTCCACTAGGTACTGCCAGAGTTCAGCATCAGCTACCTTGGGTACTACTCTACCAAGTGATCATCATGAGTCGGATGTCCAAAACAGTATGTGTCTATGTTGCACCAAACCCGAGCTCCACTAGGTACTGCCAGGGTTTAGCATCAGCTCTATCTTGGGTACTACTCTCCTAAGTGCTCATCAAGACGAGTGAGATGACCAAAACATCGTGTGCCTATATTACAACAAACCTGAGCTCCACTAAATACTGCCAGGAATCAGCTACAGCTTTATTTTGGGTATCTCCCAAGTACTCAAAAAAACGAGTCTGATGACCAAAACAGCGTGTGCCTATGTTGCAGCAAACCTGAGTTCCAATAGGTACTGCCAGGGTTCAGCATCAGCTCTATCTTGGATACTGCTCTCCCAAGTGCTCATTCTGACGAGTCGGATGTCCAAAACAGCGTGTATCTATGTTGCACCAAACCTAAGTTCTACTAGGTACAACCAGGGTTTAGCATCAGCTCATTAGCTCTATCTTGGGTACTACTCTCCTAAGTGCTCATCAAGACGAGTCGGATGACCAAAACAGCGTGTGCATATGTTGTATTAAACTCGAGCTCCACTAGGTACTGCCAGGGTTCAGCATCAGCTATCTTGGGTACTGCTCTACCAAGTGATCATCTTGACGAGTCGGATGTCCAACCTAGTGTGTGCCTATGTTGCACCAAACCTGAGTTCCGCTAGGTACAGCCAGGGTTCAGCATCAGCTCTATTGTACTGCTCTCCCAAGTGCTCATCAAGACGTGTCGAATTACTAAAACAGCGGTGCCTATGTTGCACCAAACCTGAGTTCCACTAGGTACTGCCAGGGTTCTGGGTCATTTTGTTGAACTGCACGGCGACGTTGCAATTGGCGTGCAGTCGGCGTGCAGTTTCCATACAAGTTGCAGTCGGGTTGTAGTCCGTTTTTAAACCACCCGGCTAATATGATCTTTATTTATAATTTTGGCAGTTCCAAGCAATAGTATTAGTAACACTAAAACTGTTTCTCGAACTGAAAATACCCTATTTAAGTTTGCTAACACAACATGACTGATCAGTTCATCGGCGTCACAGAACAGAACAGTATACTCGTACGAGTAAATTGACCTCCGCAGTGAATATACAGCAAGATTGAATATTCCAGTATTCAGAGAAACTTAATTGCTAAATTGGGAATCAAACCGAGCGAAGCGAGATGGGTCAGAATCCAAAATTTTAACCCTTTTTTGTATTCATCGTTGTTTGCACATAGTACCTACATTAGCACGAATTTTAATTCATAATTTTTCTAACAGATGGCGCTAGTAATAATACAAAGTGTTATTCCTTTATTTTATTTTTTTATGTTTATAAAATGATATTTTTATGTTTGATAACACATCTAGACATGAATTTAAATTACTATGTTAAATTTCAAACCTATAAGTGCTATAGTTTTTCCGTAAAGTGTACCACAAGAATGCATAGTTTGTCGAATAGTGATAGGGCTCGCTTCGCTCGCCCTAATAATTTCCCATCCTCTGCGTCGATTGTTCACGTTGGACTAGACCTAAGCTTAGACCATTGTAACATGACAGCGAATACTATATCGTTTTACAGTGAGTAGGTACATTTTGTGCATTCAAAACAACAATATCGATTACTTTCACGGCTCGGAACTCTTATTTATCTACAGCCCATTAAAATTCCACGTCATTACACAATTTCGCGCATCATCTCTCGTATACTACCAACGTATTGCGTATACAGATCACAAGTATATTCTGATGCAAACAAACGACATCAACAACCACCTCGCTTTCCAACGCTTGTCGTAATTGCCTTTTTCAGATCAAGTGCTGCGGCGAAAACAAGGTGTCCGTTTCAGCGCGCAATGTAACTAGAAGCGAGTTCGTTTTAGATTCGCTTTGTAGCAGAATAAGGGCACTGTATGGGTTTATACGCGTACATAGCGCTGACGGAAATTGAATGCGAACTACTATCGGTTCGACCGACGCGACGATGGACGTGTAACTACATTCAACTGACGTATCTGTCCATCAGCCTGGGACACAAAGACATTCATCTCGTGCCCGTAACAACAAAGACTCGTTGACATGTTTCAATTAGCCTCTAGGTGTCTATTGCTATTAGTTAGCTTAAATAACAATCGAGTTAGAAATCTGTATAGTAACGGTATCACGAAAAAAAAATACAAATTAGTCTTACCTAAAATCGATACTTTTAATTGTATGTTATTCAGATTCTATGCAGTATATAAATATTTGTTTCACTATAAGAAAAGTGTAGAACACCCAAATTTGAAGTAAATATTCCGAGTACCTACTGAGACGAAGAAAGCAGTACGGTTTTAGAAATACTTAGACTAAATCTAAGTCATAACTTACACTCATTGAAATTCAGGATGCAGGGTAGCAAGAGGGGCAAATTTTAAAATTGAATTTAGTATAACAAACCGTCTGTGATACAACCGTGTTGTTTCAAACACAGTGTTATAGTTTTTTGTATATTTTTGGCGTATACCTACCCGTGTTGCACAGATTTTTTAGGAGAGTTTTAGTGGCACATCTTTTTGTGTATCACTAAAACTCTAAAATACATTTGCGTTGCGGTGTGTAAGGTAGTTTTTAGTTTTTCATAGATAATTTAAACGGTCGCCCATAGCAAAATTGTTATTAATACATACTTATGAGTTTTTTGGCGTAGAAAATTGTATGTAGATTAGGTAGGTACTCAATTTACATAAAAAATTCTACGAGAAATCCTTGTAATCCTTACACTTTTTCCCTAATTTGAGCTTACATATGTATTCAATTTATAAACCACTCATTACCAAGAAAATGTTACATAAATTGTAAAATCGGATCCATGCTGTGATTGCCTCATTTCACGGCCTAATATAACGTTATTATATACGTATAGGGCTCACTTCATTTTCCTCGCTCTTATTAAATCTTGACTTAAACGATTTAATGTCTTAATTTACTGCACAAAGAGAAATTAAAGAGCCTGTTAGAAGCGTGACATGACAAAGTGCTCTTTCTGTTTTAGCTCCAAAGTCGCAGACCTTACATGTCATAATACTCATATGTTTGTTATTAATAACTTAGACCATTCAGTGTGAAACCAATTAAAATTAGGTGCATTTAGAGCTAGGGCTTATACTGCTTTTGGTAGAATCGAAACTTCATCAGTTTACCCATAATTTGAGCGTCGTTTTAAGCCGATATAAACGCATTCACCTACCTAAAAAATCGAAAAAACCGCTCAACTTTCGTTTTTTTTAATAACCCTAGAGAGCGATTATAACCCTAATAAGGACTAGTTTTTTATGGCACCTTCCCAAGACGTTGTCTTAATACAAGAACTATGTGTTGTATAATAAAAAATTAAGAATAGTGAATAAATTTTTCACCTTACGCCCATGTGACGGTAGCGCAACGGCCAAGCCACATATTTTGACTAAGATGTACCTAGAGTTTGTTAAGTTCTGATATCTGAGATCTGATAACTTTTTAACAGTGCGTGCCTTATGGTTTCGTCTTGGCACATTTTACCAAAACCAAACCAAAAATTTGCCAAGTTAAGCCGCGGCCGACTAAGATTCAGAAGAGCAGTTCAAGCTACTAAAAGGCAGCTATCCCTATAGAGTTCCCATTTTGGATTTTTTTATCAGGTAGGGTTTCATGCAGTTGGCCACCGGACTATATAGGTATATGACAAATTTCCTAACTGTTAAAGTTTAAACACCAAAAGTTCCACAATGCACAACACAAAAGTACAATATAATATAACTATATATTTTTTTATCCAACCCGAAATTTAAATATTTTTTTATCGAATTAGTCTTAGTAGCAATTTTATGTAGCAGTATTACTTGATGTGATGATGTGTAATTATTTTTATAATAAATATTTTAGGTCATTCTATTCCATAATTATCCTCTCAGTTTCTATGCGTTACGTGGTTCTGTTGTAAAACTTTCTAAACAAGCCTTTGTAAATTGGAAAGGATAAGCGATGGGAATTTTCAAGTGATACTCTCCAAGGCCCTGAAACTTAAAAGTTTATTGTTTGGAGTGGATGCGATTTTCCAACAGTTAAATTCCAACGCACGCTCTACTCTGTCGGAGGAATATCAATTTGGGAACTACGAATTCGCGGCGCGGCATGCATCGCTTCAAACCATATGCTGATTTTGCTGGCTGTACATAAATTAGAGATGACTTTCCTGCCTTTGATATACGTTCATTTTGGTGTTGCGTGTTATGAAATATGAAATACTATAAATAATTCAGTTATTTTATGTACATATTTTTTTACGTTATTCTGGTAATACTTATTGTAGTTGAATTTAAAAGTCAAATTGACAAACAATATAACTGTAATAATATTGTAGCTGTGCATTTTTAACATAAAATGTAGACATTGACGATGCAAAAGCGATCCAACAGATCCTACCTACTTGAATAAATTTATTTTTATCTTTATCTTTAATATCAAGTAGACTAAAAAGCTTGTGTCCGGACCTCTTTACAATAGCCCAATCTTAAGCTCCAGCCAAACTTCATACATAGCCCTGAACTCTTTCCATTTTTGTTACAATAGCCCCAATGCCTGCTGAGACCGTTTCACGGGTATCTATTGATGTACCCGTGAATGGGTTCCAGCAGGCGTTCTACATGACATCAAACTTGTGTTAAGAGGCCTCTGCGCTGTTGGCTTCGGCCCCACGCAGATAAGACATACAATTAATAAAATAAGTTTTTATAGAAGGCGCTTGCATATACATACACATAATATTATACAAATACATAGATGGCGCTGATAGCGATTGTCTTTAAATAATAGTTTAAATAGGTAATAGAAAGTGTATGCTTTTGTTAGTTAAAATTGCACTTATAACATCAGCTACACGAAGGTGACTATTTTTAAAATTTTCAGTTTCGTACCTAGCAATTTACAGTACAGATTCAAGATTAATAGGTCCCCTGTCTGTTTATATGATCTACGACTACTGTTGACATCAGGTGGGCCATTACACGTTTGTCAGCAGTAAACAGCGGCGTGTCTTAGTCCCGGGGGCGATCAGTATACTCGGCTCTAATCTCCGGGATCCAAATGGACATTCGCAGGCCGCTATATTCTCAGGAGGCAAACATGATTTGTTTTTAACACAACTGATGAAAGAAAGGAGGTAAGGATTACAACACTCACTAAGTCTGTTATGAATTTAAAGCTTAATTTGTTGTTAGATTCGTCCCTGACGGAGGTGAGTGACACGGTAAAAATTAAGAACCTATTTACCTAGATTCTGTACTATAAATATCTATTTACCATATAAAAATACAAATGTATCAATATGCTATGTTAGACTTCTTGTATCAAAATGGCCTTTTCTAGCCTTGGTCACTATTTCTTTCATATACCTTTATTTTTTTATTTTGTGAATAATCACTTTGATGGTTAAATTTACGATAGCGTTTATGTCAGTGCCAAACTGGTGGTAGCCACACAGGTTTCCCTACAATACGTATTGCGAAAACAAAAAATCTAATCTGGCTAGATTTTATTCGTAGAAAAAATATCTAATCCAGGTGTAGACAAATAATTAATTATTTTATGCGGGATTAATTATGCTTAAGTATTCTCGAATAAACCTCCTCTAAAGATTGCCATTTCTCCCTATGTCTTGCAAGTCTAATCCATCCTGGGCCGGCCACTTTATGATGTTGTTACAAAACCCAATCGTCGGAAAAGAAATACCTAACATTGTCATCACTGTAGAGCAGCAATAAAGGCTTATTCATTTATTTATATTATTACAATTTTATGACATAGTTTTGACTTCTAGATTATGGTTGTAGGTAGTTGCAGTAAAACTTATAGACAAATCTAAGCGTCTTAGAGTGCATGTGTGGGCCAATAGGAGTCAGCTGAGCTGGGCTGAGCTAGCAAATCTGTGCATTCAGTAAAAGATATGAAACTGCTAACGGGGTCATAGTGATGACCGCGTTTAATCGAACTTTTCTATCTTTTTTATGGTTCCGTAGGTTAGTGTTACCTGAGAGCCTGTGACGTACATGTTTACAAAAACCTGGATAAAAAACGATTTAGTCAGGATATAAAACGTGTAGGCTAGGTTGATAACTAAAAAAATACTTGTGGACCTACTAACAAGTATTATTTATCATGTGATGAATAGATCACGATAGATTCATCCCATAGCGGATGCAAGATTTAGAAAGAGAGTACTAAGTGTAGGGGGCAGTTTAATAACTACTTCTTAAAGGGACAACGTCGCTGGCAGAAGCTACTCACCGATTAATATAACATTGAAAGGAAATATTCTCGTTCTGGTTATTATCAGCTTAAAATATACTATGTAGTACAAGGCAAACAATTTCACAAAACTCTTAACTATATTTCTATTTATTCTACACAAGTGTTGCTGCATATGGTACTTAGTTATGTAGATGAAGTCAATCATTGATCAGATTCTGAAAACGTGTGGGAAAATAAAATAAATGTAGCCTATAATAGTACGTACTAACAATCACCTACAATGTGTGCCATTTTAGGCGATCGTGTATACTTCGTAATTGCAGAAACGCTGCCTATACGAGAACTTCGGAGTGGTGCTGAAATTTCCCCGCCTACGGCAAATTGGAATCATGCTCTGAGTTTCAAAATCAAACACGATGAACCTGTCTGTAAGCATTATCGTCCTTGTAGGTACTAGGTACCTGGTGAACATTGTATTATATTCAATTTATAAACATTGTCTGGGGTATAACATAATTATCATTTGAGTTTCATCGAATAATGAAAGTTTATCCAGCCGGCGTGTCAATCAGAAAATGGTGGCGAAATAAAAAGATGGTTGACCGCAGATATTATAAGTAATTATTAAATTTCCCGCTGATTATTAAGACAGCAACCGTCAACCAGACTGTATTAACGGCGGTCAAGGTTATTATTACATGCATATTACTAGTTACTAGTTTATTACTAGTTGGTAAGAGCCAAAAACGACGTTTGAAAAACCGTAGTTAGGTACATACCATCTACTCGTATTGTATAAATGTTGTAAATAACAGTCCTCATTGAAAATGTTGGTAGAAGTAGGTATATTTAACTTATATGACGTTTATGACATACCTACGATTAAAATTTGTCTTACTGTTAACGTTACTTTTATGTGTCTTAAATAATACTTCATGGAGTTTTCTCATTTATGTTCTTTAAATTCCGGCGCAGTAAAAGCCATCGAGTTTAGTTCCAGAGATTTTTACCGACTTAAAGTTTGGCCCACGTCGCGTGCGGTATATTTTATTCAGCATTAATGCCTATAGAGCAGTCTCCACGTGTCCCAAAGCGAGGATAAAGTCATTGTTAAAATGACAAAAATCTCGTTTCTTTTCCAAGTTTGTATACCCCGTGTCGTATTCAACTCGTTTCCTAAAATTCAATTTTGGGAATTTGTTTCCTCTCGCCGAATGCTGCGCTGAATACTGATGCGGGTGTAGAGACTTGTAGAGACTTGGCTGCAAGGACTTGTATTTTTCATTTTACAACAAAAGTGCCTAATAATAAGGAAACTACGGTAATTGATGTTTCACTTAAGTATTTCTAATATAAGCTAGTAGCTGTAAGAAAACGAAATCAGCGGGTTGTTACCTACTATTATTAACACTATTTGGGACGTCAGTGCAGCTGCGGTGGAACTAATCTACATAATATTATAACTGTAAATGTAATTTTCGGATTTCAACTGCGGCTGCATTACTCAGAACGTCACCTTTAATTGTAGATGTCGCTGGGAGTTTTGCTTAGGCATGAAAAACAAAGGATACCATAACGAAATTATTAACGTGAGCTGCGGTACTTTAGCCGGTAGAGTACGATTAGTTGGCCGGTATCTTAGAGCCGCAACTTAAAATCTCCCAGTGGTGGTCTTTCGGCGCGATTCGGGAAATGAATTAGTGATTCACTAGATATGAAATAGTAAAGATATGTGACGTTCCACGGCAAAAGGTACCTTATGGCGGCTGGGGCTTACGCTATTATTAACGCCGCTCCAATATTCAGCCGGGGCAATGGTACCTTTTGCCGTGGAACGTCACATATCTTTACTATTTCATATCTAGTAAGTATTCATTTTCCGAATCGCGCCGTTTTTCTTTCATTGTATCTTAATTTAAAAAAAATGGTAGGTGACAGCGCTTCTGTTGTGCTTAGCAAGATATAAAGTAAATGTATATGACTATACTTTATTATCTTGGTTTTCCTGGAAAAATAAAGAAAAACTGAAAATCTGAACATGCGGTTTTTAAAGTAAAGATATTTTTTATGAACTTAGACGATGAAAATCAAAAATCATAAATTTACAGATACGACAATGTTATTTGGGACCATCGAGCTAAGTATTGTTACATTTTATCAAAACTCCAAATGGAAGTCACAAGTTAGGTACTTACTATGAAAAATATATCATGTCACTAAAAAGTTAGGTCCCGATAAATGGAAGGTAGCACAATGGCCGATCCATTGCAGAACGTTGACCTTTAAGGAACCAGGAAATCACCGCTATTACCGCGAGGAATAGCTAATGTACTAGGGAACTGTATCGAGATATCGAGAAGTTTGGTGTTTATATTTAGGTTCTGATAATTTAGCAAGTAAATGTATATTTAACTATTGCATAGGTATATATGCTATATCAAGTTTATAAGATATTTACTCTGGATTTAGTTATATCTTTAATATGTATAAATAGTGGAGGCCGAAATAAATTTAATTTATTTTTCTATTTCGCATTTTTCTTCAGCAAAAAATTGGTATGTAACATTATTTAGCAGGACTGTTATATATTTTTTTATGATCTTTTATTATTACAGAACAATAAACCCAACCTAGATGTACTACAAAATATTAATATGTATTACATGATTTACAATACAATTGCACAACTCAATAAAAGAAAACAACACAAAAACAAAACAGACACATAACATTTACATACCTATATAGTTCATTACATATAAAGTTAATGCAATATGCATTATCGGATTTTCGCAATCAGCTGATCAGCTTAATGATCGATCGCTTAAACTATTATTATGGCTTTGTTAGCTCGAAAAGCTAATTATCCCTACTAGATCAACCTGGCTTCGAACTAATATCAAGTAATTCGAAGCGCAGTCTGGATACAATATTATGGATTTATCCCTAGCTTTGTGGAATAATGGACGGCTGCTACAAGCCATCTGAGACCTGCTCTACGCGCTCAATTAATACCTATTATTGGACTACCTACATGGCGAACACCTAGCTTTTAAATCACAAATCTAACTATTGGTTCTAGGTAGTACCTAACTAATTAGTTTAAGACATAAATTGCATGTATGTAAATATAGGTATTAAGTAGATGTAAGTAAACATTGCATGCCCATGTCGGGTAATTGTTGGGACAATGTTCTTATATATAAATATCATCTTCTGTACACAGTTTGTCAATAAAGTGTTTCTATTCTATTCTATTCTATTCTATTATGGCTCGAATAAGGGATATTACGAAATGGATTACAAATAAATACTTAAGAGCCACGACACGAACCGGCTGCCACATAGTTGCTGCCATACAATAGACATTGTTTAATTGTTTATTTATTACAAAATATATAAGCATTAAGGGCCTGTCAGTTGTTCGGAACTGTCAACTTTTAGTTCTAACTGACAGACGGATGTCGTCCGGCGGACTGATAATCAATGGGCCCCTTTACAGTCCAAAGAAACCAAGTCGCTTATATACTAGGACTAATCATATACATACATTTAGATAAAATTAACCAAAAAATATAATAATAATACAATTTACATAAAAAAAACCATTACGTCACAAAAATATGACATGCTTAAATTACGTGAATTTGGCATGAACATTTACGTTACTTACATAGTATCTACTTAAGTATGTCTGGTAAGTACCTATTAGTTTTCCTTGCTAAAAATTGATATACAAAGAAAATAGAGCGAGTATAAATTTTGTAACTATATACATATCATGTCCATTTTTCAATGTCATGTTATTTAAAATGAGAGCGTAACTTTGATTGTATGGCATCGGCTAGGGTCGTGTGACTCTTAATGCCACGCCCTATGCTAAAAGAGAAATATACGTTTAACTATCCTACTCGTAGTAGGTTTACTACGAGTATAAATAGAATTTTTTTTGTTTGTATGTTCTCATATACCCAAACCTTTAGGTACTTTCGAAAATAATACGATTATGAAAATCACGATTAACAAAAATTAATCACATAAAAAATTCTGACAAATGAATTCCCGACCTACAGCTTTGTTCACAAAAACATATTATAAAGTACGCAAATAAGAAACTTCCGTCAGTATATTTTTATAGTAGCTGCTGTTGGTACCGTAAAACTTGTGCTTTTACGGTACAACGAACAAAAGAGGCGGTAATAACTCCCCCTTCCCTACGGCCCTCGCAACTCCGGGAAGACAACTAGAACAACTCCATGGACTCTCCTTAGGAATGGGAAAGTCCATTGATGTCCAGAAAGGTGTATAGTTTGGAAGTTTTTAAAAGAGAAACTTTGATGCCGCCAGTGAAATGGAATTCTTTCAGGTGCACACACATTGTGCGCAAGTTGTTCATTACTCGACTGATCGGCTACAAACATTATTAAATGGTGTTTGAGTAACTAGGATTAAATGCAAATAATGTTAAAGTAGTAGGCGCCTAATTACGATTTTGTAGGTGCTTACATATTGAAGCATAACGGAATATTGTAACTAAATCTGCATGACCCAGCTTTATGGGTACCGAAATAGAATATACCTTTACTTTACAGGGTATTATACATAGTTTCCAAAGTAGAAGTTTGTATGTAGATTAAAACATAAGCATAACCCATATACGAATAAACTGTATAATGAACATTACGATGTCGCTAATTAAAACTCAAAGAATAGTATGATCGAAGTGCTCTGGCATAGTTTGGTCTAACTTGTGAAGTGGTCGGAAACGTGAACCGATGTTATCCATTGTCGACTATCCAAGAAAATAGTTGAAATTTGTTGGTATCGCGAATGAAACAGGTTATGTACTCGTATTGGCGTTAAAAACTTTGTAAGCGTTGATTATGCGTTGTACGACGGTAGTTGGAAGTTCTTGTTTACACTGGCAGACCAATGAGAGCATTAAACTACTGTTAGAATGAAATTGTGTTTGCTTTAACTATTCTTCAGGCGCTCATAAACAATACGAAACAAAGATGTAGCAGGTAGATGCACGTAAAATATGAAATTACAGCATATTAAGGAAGTCAATGTCTAGCATTCATACTAGCAATGAATAATATATAAATACATTACATATAAAAACTGAAAATAAGTCGTGAGAGTTTCGTAACGATACACATGAAAACAAAAAAAGACATATAGGTACATTACATATTCTTGAGGCTTTTATAAGTAGGTAGGTATTTTGATACTACTGATTTAGCTACTGCATGCTACATATTTATTTTAAGTAGATAGGTACGAGTATAATTGCATGAACAACAATTAAGAAGCATTGTTGTGTCGATATTAAACATTAAAACAATTAGATAAATAAAGGATTGTTTGGTAATTAAAGTCATTAATAAGATAATATAATCATGGTTTTATTTATACCTATTTATCTCGGGTGCTCTTTCTTTTAAGTTTTATATACGTCGGCTTTTAAGCATTTACACACCAAATATGCTTCAGTATTAATTGCAGCACACCCACAAGAGTCAGCAACAATGTGTCAACATGCACCCAGTTGCAGTCAGCGATCGTGGGCTAACCCATCCATTGATACACAATTACTGACGCTAGTCCAACACCTATAGAGCACGGAAGCTATAGAACCTTTATGGCCACTGTGCAAACCGATTATATCACTAGTGACGAAATTGAACATTCTAATATGGGTTGCTTCTAAAATTACTGTGTTTTGAGGTACGGCCGGCCTTATAAATGAAAGTACCTACCTAATATTTTAATGCTAGGTATTTCCCGAAGTATGTTAATGATAAGGTGCAACAATTACCATTACGTTTTGAGGTTGAATAGGTAATTACGTAGGTAAAACAAATACCTATGTATTATACCAGGCCTCATTGGAAAAAAGTAACAAAAAAAGAACCAGAAATAACGCTTATTAATAGGTTATTGGCCTCATCATCATAGAATTGATAAGACAATACCTAATTACTTTTTCTCAAAAATGGACAGCAAATTCGACGTTGCCGGTTATAAAATAGGTCGCGAAGTGCGTAGTTTATGCTCATTCAAAAAAATTAAAAGTTAAAAACATTGCAGTCTCGATTTCGGGACTGCAATGTTGCATACAAATTCCATTATTTAGCGAGTTCCAAACTTTTTAAAACTTTAAATGTCCATATCAAATGAAGGCATAGGTCCATTAAACAGCCAAACAGATGATCAGCACTTATTATTATAATGTTGGTACCGCGATTATTTAGGTGTCTCAAATACGTTGGCGTATTTTCAGCAGAAAAATAGACTTCTTTTTTTTAAAGGCGGCAAGCAAATCTTTTTAATGGTTTTACTTTTTTTGTGAAAATTAGAACGTTGCTTCTGTAAAATATTTCTATTTCTTGCACCATTTTTGAGAAAAGCACTATATATGACTCGGCTGGAAGGCTACTTGCTGGCTTCGGATTCAATTAAACGGACTCCCAAGGTCGTCCGTTTAAAACGAATCCTCAGCCTGCAAGTAGCTACTTCCGAACCTCTACAATAATGTACTATTATAGTCATTGCGCTAGAAGATGATGGAAAGTCATTTATATATAAACAATATAACCATTATTAGTTACGGTCTGATAAGAAGTTTCCTAAGACTATGCCGGCAGTTAACTGCACTGTACACTCTCAAATCACTTGAGAGGGGCTGCCGCCGACAGCACATCTCCAGGACCGGACGATCCAGCAAACTCAGCTGACTTACACAGTTACAATATTATACTGAATCTAGTGCATTAACAACAAGTTCTGCTGGCATTACAAGTAGAGATCTAACTAAAATACGGAGCTTGTTTTCAACCTGTTGATAAGTTGTAATTGTAATTAGTAATTTCATGTAGCTTTACTATTTTATGGGAAGAAGATATATAAAATTGTTTTAAACACGAGTTATTCAGTCATTTACACCATGAACCTATTGAAAAATAAACGAAATGTTTGCGCGCTGCGCTGCGGTCGGATCATTTTGTTTGTCAATATTGTAGCGTACAATACCAATATGATGTTTGCGGTCGAGCCCCAATTCAATACGCTATATGATACGAAAATCATGATAGTTTTTCCTAAATTTCGATCGACTATTAATATTCACTTTTATTCGCTTTTTATTTTAAATTCTATGCTAAAATCACTGAAAGCAAACGTTAAAAATAACTTCTTTGTGTTGCTTTAAATAATAAATAGAACACAAAATAAATCACTACAATGTTAAAAGAAAATATCTGGGAGACCGAGCAAAGCTCGGAAAACATATAAAAACTCGAAAATGCGCGTTTTCCCAGGGATAAGACCTAGCTAGATCGATTTTTCTCCCCCGAAACCCCCATATAGCAAATTTTATCATATATTATATAATATAAATAAATAAATAAACAAGAATTGTTCGTTTAAAGGTATTAGATTAGATTATATAGCGTTAAAGAGTTAGCATGTACTTAGGCATTTTCAGTTAAAAGTGTATTGGTAAATTACTTTTGTCGAAAAAAAATACACTTTTGTGACGCATGTTCGCATACATTTTGTATGGACCGTCTCAAAATTGACAACCAAAAGTTTTATGAAAAACTGCGGACACTTTTTTCATTCTCTCAATCACTAGTTCTCGTGATTATGGGGCGAAATAACCCAAACGTTGTAAATCTTGTGAATAAAAGTAAATGGTACACTTGGTTATGAATTATTTTAATATAACAAAGAGTAACCTTGGAACTCTTTCCTAATTAATGAGTACCTAATAGTAACGTAATTATATTTATATGTAATTAAATTTGCTTTTCCAGGACTTACAAACTTACTTTCGAAAATATAAGTAGTAGGTTCTAAAACTAAAATCCAACAAATAAGTAGTATAAGTACTCATAAATTGCGCTTTAAACATAATGAAGCAAGAATATATCGCTTGCTTAGTGATAAACGGGAATAAGACGAAAAACGAGAATTGTGGTAAAACGGGTTTAAAGATTTCTTCGTCAGCGCATCTCACTTTATTTCAATAATTTAGCAAACTTTAATTGCATAATGTCATTGTTTGTGTTATAATTTACATTATATATAGTAAATACTTATATATTTAATAAAACCCAGTTCATTGCATTATGTTTCATGGCATTTATAAGATCTTAAAAAATAAGTTACAGTTATATTACGCTTTATTATGAAATGAAATATTATGTTTATGTTTTAAAAAGGCTCAACTCCTCAAGATGCTTTTTAAGATAAAAAGTCATGGCAACGATTAGTAAGTATTGCGTAAAAATACAATTTATGAAAAAATGTTTAGGAAGGAAGACAGTTTAATTGAATATATTACATTTTAATAATATAAAAAAGGTAACAAAAGGGTTTTAAATGAAATTACCAATTGGTTTTAATCATCATATTTTTATTATAAATCTAAAAAAAAAGGATTTTCTAGTCATTTGAATGGGGGGGCATAATGTTTATATGGCCTGGATTATAATTAACTTATTTCAAGTCCATTTAAGGGAACCACAAATCAAAAAATAATAACGGTAATTATAAAGTATACAACAACGCATAACCTTCTCTTGGGACACCATTTGAAAAAAGCTTTTCAACTGAAGTAGTTACGTTTTCTACAACTTACATATTTTTTAACTATGTATGTGATACATACTTGCCGAAACGGAAAAAAAAACATTTTATGCTTCTTATATTAGTCATCAAAAACTTAAACATGTAAATATTTACGATTATTAGGATAATCAGCCTTAGCATCATCACAAAAAGAGATCCAGAGTAATTAGCTAATGTACTTGCATAATACTTATTTACTTATATGTATTTCAGTCTCTCTATAGTCTCTATGGCATTATGAAAATTCTAACTTGAGTAATTACAGTATATTTTATTAATTAGTAGGGTGCATTGGGGTAAATCCGAAGACGGGGTAATTTTGAAAATGGCAAATATCTACTAAACTAGAAAAGCTTTCTACTGTGTAGCAACAGTACGCAAGATGCCATGTAAGCGTTGCAGTGGTATAAGTGTTGCTAAGTATGAAGTGTTTCTAGTTTAGTAGATATTTTGCCATTTTCAAAATTACCCCGTCTTCGGAATTACCCCAATGCACCCTATACAAAAAATAAACATTTATATAAAGAAAACTTATATACTTATTTAATTATGTACCCGCAACGTGAATATTTAGTTAATCATCACAAAAAAGGTTCTACGTTACTGTAACGGCTTAATAACGCTACAAGGTAAAGAACATTTTATAAAATCGTAGGTATTATAATAATCTGCGTAATAGTTAGGTATAAGGTTTTTCGAGATCAAATCCCGTAAATCTTTTTTCTTGTTTTCAGTTAATTCTAGTTTTTCACTGAACAACGTTTGTAAATTGATTTCTGTTATACTAGGCATCTTCTTCCTTTTATTGCGTACATAGACTTTGCTATATTCTTCTTGATTATATGAACTTTTGTACTTGATGTATGATTTAGAAGATGCAGACATTGACGTGTATGGTTGGCCACTGTTTCTTAGCTTCTGTACCTTGTTTTGTTTCCAGTTCTCTGGATTCCGAGATTTTTTTCTGCCACGTTTTTTAGGGGTATCTGATTGAGTTGAGTGCTCCGAATCCGAAGAATTTCCAGAATCTGAAGACCTGCTAGATGACGACTCAGAGGATGATGACTTAGATTTAGAAGAACTAGATGATGACGAATCTGCTATTACTCTTGGTGCGATATGGTTTCGTGACGAATTACCGGTGTATGTTGGGTCTGTATCACTCAAATCGACATCGCTCTCATTGGAATGAATGGGTGAGAATACATAACTAGGGCCAGGATTTTCATCTCTTAGCTCATAAGAATAGCGCTGGCGTGTGAGCAGGCCTGGATTCAATTCAAATACCTGATCAGTAGAAGATTTTCAACAATGTCAGTTTCCTCTTCTCCTGTAGTTTCAGTTTCATGTTGGACGTTAATAGTTTCCTGGGAACGTCCACTGATATTGTCATTAGGCTGTAAAAAAAACAAAACAGCGAAATAAGGTATCGTTTTAATATAACGGTCATTTTCGTACGATTGATTTCATTTAGTAGTTACAATAGTTCCATAGTATTGAAACATCCAGTGTATTTGAAACATATTAATAAAATTTACATTATTTGACCACAATTCGCATTAGTAATATTAGTAGGGATTATTTATTTATTTATCGTATGGCGTTTACACACTGGTTTTTACAATAATGATTACATCAAATTAAAATTTACAGTTTTTCAGATATACATAGATATATATAGATAGATGTTTTGAGTAGGGATAATAATAGTGATTACTTACTAAATAATCGATGCTATTTTCTTTGTCAGAAGTCTTCTGTTCTACCTGGACCTCTTCGGAATAATTTTCCTTTGCCCGTTTTACCTAAAAATGGTAATTATGTGATCAAACAGATAAGTATTATAATGTACATAATGTTATCGTATTTTTATAATGAAACATACCGTTATAATATCATCCGAAGTTGCATCGTCCTTTTTTCTTTTTTTGACAGTGGCACCTGCAAGTCGCATCATTTCTTGTATTCTTTTGTTCATACTAAAATGTTAATTTCTATGTTAGTTTACAAATACCGACGCAATTTTTTATAGCATAAAAAGAAATAAACACATATAAACCATCAATAGCATGTTTTATTTTATGATAAAACTAACTGATGTCTTAATGTTAAAATTATTTTGAAACATTATAAATAAATTAACGAATCAACACAAATAATTTTATTGAACTACCTTCTTTTAAAATTATGAAATGATGCATGTTTCAATAGTACATTTAGTATTCAATATTTTTTTGTAGTAAAGTGATGTATTCTTAATTACGTCAGTTTATGATGCACACATTTTTTTTGTAAAACGAGCTAATTCGTAATGTTTCAATATTTTACAAAATATAGTAAGTAATTACTTACGTGGTCTTTGATAAAACAAAGATTTATCTCCTAATATGACACGAAAGTGACGTCTTCCTCGCAATCAAGTCGCAGCAAGACTGAAGTTGGCTGCTTTAGCATGAAATGAAATATACCAATCGGACCAAAGCTGTACAATTCACTCCCGTCTACATTAAAGGACTCGAATAGTGACTCGATTTTCAAAAATAATCTTAAATTATTGCTTATTGAACACGCATGCTACTCAATTGATGAGTTCATGTGTATAACCTTAACCAAAGATCATTGACCCAACACTGCGAAACGAAAATTATAATTGTATGTTATTGTTATTTTATATTGAACTATAATTATTTTATTACTTGTATAATTTGTATTTACTTAATTTTGACTTGTAAAATGTACTTTTATTTTTACCAATAAAAATCAGTATTCAGTATTCAGTATTCAGTATTCAGTATACCTTTCATATCAAAGTAAAACGCAGCAAAATGTGCTATCTCTTTTTAACCCATGGCTTAGGCCGGTTTAAGAAAGAAATGTGATAGTTCTACTGGTAATAGGCTGTTTTAATACGAAAACAAATTATACACGAATTTTGAGTTAATTCCGTTTATCACTAAGCGAGCGATATGTGACGTTATCTATGAAAAGGGACCTTATTGTCGATGGCGCTTACGCCATTATTAACGATGCTCCGATATAGATGTGCGGCGTAAGCGCCATCGAATCGACAATAAGGTCCCTTTTCATAGATAATGCCCCATATAATCGTCTGAAATGTCACATTTTGACATTCTTAAAATAAAAACATATTTTGGTAGAGATTTTTTATGTGTTTATCAAGAGTTTTGTTTTCGTCAAAAAAGGTGATACAAATGCACATTTGGATATAACGCGTATACAATATATTTCAGTCTGCAAAGTTTGCCTTTGAAAAAGTCGGTACACCTGAATGTTGAATTCTACTTTATAGATGGAACTCAACTGCAACGCGAATGAAACTTGTGCTTAAGTCGAGGGAAGCCAGCATTGTGCATTGGGCACTGTAGCGTTTTTGTTCTTTAACTGAAGTTAGTTTCTCAGAATCAGACGGTCGTCTAACTATATAGCTCAAAGGAATAGCATACTTATCTTTGAACACTAATGAAGAAACCGGAAGCTTGAAAGTAATTAATTCCTTAAGCAGTACTTCTCTGCAGTACTCCTGCATTCTAACATATAAAGACGTATCATATATGTATAATATCTTTATGATCAAATGTGCCGCCAGCCAAGTCATACACTAGCTAAGTGGGTGTTAGAAAGGACGTAAGACTTGTACATAATTTTAATCACGAGTAATTTCTAGCTAAAAATATACAGAGAAATACATGCGAAACTTTGGACTATCGAGTGAAATATGGGAAAATTGTGGTGACCAAGTCGGTGAACTTTCCCCACCCACCACTGACACCATACCTAAAAATAACATTCGTAAATAAGAGTCTCCTAGACTACTGGAATATACAGGTTTTATTTTCGATCAATAATCCTTTATAATAACTTCAGCAATGACGGCGTCTGACTTAATCAACGTACATCTAATACCTTTAAACGAGCAATTCTTGTATATTTATTTATTTATATATTTATTTATTTATATCTATATATATTTCGGGCATCTCAGGAACGGCTCTAACGATTTCGATGAAATTTGCTATATGGGGGTTTTTGGGGGCGAAAAATCTATCTAGCTAGGTTTTATCTCTGGGAAAACGCGCATTTTCGAGTTTTTATATGTTTTCCGAGCAAAGCTCGGTCTCCCAGATATTATGATATCATATGTACACATGATATTTATTAGAGAGGAGTTTTGATAGATACAATTTGCTGAAATCTATTTCCATTATTGAAAACGTATTTCTGAACACGTTTGAGGCTTCCCAATTAATTTTGCATTACGTGGCATTCTATTAAATTGAATTTGCGAAGTGGTTATGAAAACAAAATTTTGTTTTATGAAGATACACGCATGTTCATTAGTCCTAAATACCTATGTATACATAAGCTATATTTATTACATATTTAGGTATATATTATAGAAATAACGTCGAGAGAGTATTCTATAAGTACCTAAATTGAAAGAAAATGAACGAAATTAAAAAATAAATAGCTCCAATATCTAATATGTTTATGATATGATATTATGAATTCAATATACAAGTATATGTAGTAAATATTATAATGAAAGTTAAGAGTTATTATAGAATATGACCCTCTTTGGTATATTTAAGCTTTCAAACAGTATTTAGCATGCATAGCATAAAGTGCTAATATTTCAGTAATACGTAATTCCATCTCCAGCTCACGTCCAAGAAACTGTACTTACTTATTTTTTTGTAGCACATTAAAGGCCTTGGCATTTTGGAATGTTGCTAAATCTCCAAAGACGTGCAGCAGGAAATGTTCTCTTTATCTTGCACCATCCGCCTTCCGCGTACCTTCCGCTCTCCATTCCGCATCGCCGCGCCACACAACGGAACTGACAGGGGTTTATTTACAATAAAATATGTTTAGCTAATTCTGAATCGTGCTTTGTTCTAATGTCTAGTTAGCTGCTCCGATCGCATCAATTATCTACAATGAAAAGGAATTGCAGACATGTGAGTTTACCTTTATTTTAATTTTAATCTGTATACTAATGACGACAGAATATGTTATAACTCTGGTTTTTGATGGTTTCAGACTATAGGTATTTTTTTAACCGCTCACAAGCCTAGACACAAAACGCCAGTCACGGAAAGAGAGACCTAAGCCCTCCTACGTGTACACGCTCAACGCAGCTGGCCAACTTTATTGTCACACGTGCAATAGAGTATTTAAGACCAAGTTCGGCCTGGCCAGCCACATAAGGGCTCACGCTAGACAACGTCTATGATGTTTATTTAGGGTCGCCGTCATCGAAAACGATGAGGAGGACTATGTTTTTTTAATAAATAAAAATACATATATGTTGATGACCGATCTTTCACTAGAAAAATTAATAATTAAAATCCAAAATGTCAACGAGAATGCAAACAAAATCATCAACATTACTTCAAATGCATCTAACAACAAATCTAACAACTTGTAATAAAAGTATTGGGTACACGCATTTGAAATTATAATAATATCTGGCCGTTTAATAACAGCCTATTCCCGGGCAAAATATTAAACAAACAAAGCAGCGAGGAAACTAAGTGAAAGATACAAATTGATACACAGCGGGAACTCCATTTTTACAAGAGACAGGCGTCGCAGACTATTGTTTCCCTAGTGCAAATGCTGGGGGATTATCATCAATCACCAACTGCAAATTGCACATGGCCTTTCGGAATGCACCCACTGCCATTTGTGTGCCGTCCGTAGAGATGGGCTGACCATTCGGCAAACGTTGTGGGTTAAGTGATTGGAGTAAGTTTTGCTACTATTTTTGCAACGTTGGGTATATACGTATTTAGATAGGGATCGGACGCATTGGAAGTTTGACACTGCGAGACTACCTATGCCAATCGAGGAATTTTATATTGACACCACGCTATAAGTACCGGGCTCATGTGTTGCCCCATACAGTCCACACACGTTCCGTGTAGTCTCTAATAGTCTGCGAAAATTTCATCGAACTTTACAATAATTTTATTAATACCCACCCGACTTCCGCAAAAACTAGGGCAAACTATTTTTAATAAATCCTAGTTCGATCGAATTGTCGTTTTCATACGCCCCCATATTATACATTTCTTAGAAATAGGAGTCTTGGAGAAATTATTAAATAAATTGCAAACGTATCTGAAACATTATGATAAATTATTTGCTGCTACTCTTTCTCTTTTTGTTAAGCTATTTAGTTAATACTTTTGAAGCGTAGTCTGATCCGCTATTTTTGATGCTGACAGTAGGTACCTGTATTTTAGCGCATGATAAATACAGATTCAGGTGCCCGCTTTCGAAACGTTGATTCGTATTTGGCTGTTAGTCTAACAGTATCGAGCACATCTCTAGCCGGTTAGGATTAGATAGCATTAGTTGAATCGAATTCCGTGCTAAGCGCTCTGCGGGGCTATGTGTTACGGTAAACGCACGACCGCGTCTTGCGCCGCTCTAATCGCCGGTGCAGCTGCTGCGTACTCCAGGCCAAACCTGCACTCGGTTCCGAATACTGAGGTTTTTTAACGCATTCACTGCCAGCAACCCGCCAGGCGAGTGCTCTATCTGAAGTCGCTTTTTGCTACATACGGGTTTTCCCTTGTTATCGGCTACGTGCTGGCACTGAATGTGTTAATACCTGTTGATATAATAAAGATCTTTTATAATAAAATACAAATTTCTATATTTAACCTTGTGTGGTGTTTGTAGTAATTATTAATTAATAACGAGGTAAATAGTTGTTACATTTAAAAGCACCACTCTTTTTTTTTAATCAACTTACTTCAATATTGAGAGAGAGAGAGAGAGAGAGAGAGAGAGAGAGAGAAAAACATTTAGTCATACAGCGTGGTGCTAAATTGATATTCTTTTTTAGATATTTTTCTTCATTTCACGTCATGCTTCATTTCATTTCATCATATATATGTCGGAGGCAGATCGTAAAATCGGCCATATCGAGATATTCCTAGGCATACCATGAAACGCCGCCATTTCATGATCTGACTAGCGACTACCAGCCATATCGTTCAAACATCAACGTTTGACGATTTGCCTAGCGACGTTTAGGCATATCAAATAGTAGGGTGTGATATTCCTAGGCATATCATGAAACGCCGGCATTTCATGATCTGCCTAGCGACGACTAGCCATATCGTGCAAACCTCAAGGGGTGATATTCCTAGGCAGATCATGAAACGCCGGCATTTCGTGATCTGCCTAGCGACCACCAGCCATATCGTGCAAACCTCAAGGGGTGATATTCCTAGGCAGATCATGAAACGCCGGCATTTCATGATCTGCCTAGCGACCACCAGCCATATCGAGCAAACCTCAAGGCTCAAAAGGAACGTAAACTTGTATTAAAAGGTACGATCTGGCAACACTGGACTCGGACGCAGCGCCATATAGAATGCAGCGCCACCAGTGGCAAAAAATTCAATTATTTTACGATGCGATCGGTATGAATGAAGCTAGGAATTCGACGAATACATTGCTCCCATCGATCTGCCGAATCTTTTATAAGACAGATCGTGATATGCCTGAGTTAATTTTAGTCAGATCATGAAATGGCGGCGTTTCATGATATGCCTAGGAATATCTCATCAATTATTTTACGATGCGCCCGGTATGAACCTAGGAATATCAACGAATACATTGGTCTGACCGATCTGCCGCCTCTTTTATAAGGCAGATCGTGATACGCCTGGGTTAAACTTAGTCAGATCATGAAATGGCGGCGTTTCATGATATGCCTAGGAATATCTCGATATGCCCGATTTTACGATCTGCCGCCGACATATACATTCACTTAAAATTACATTATACGTGATTATTAAGTACGTTCAGCCAATATAAATTCGATTTCGCCCAACGATATTTAACCATATTTCATCCACCAAGGAAATGGCCAAAATTAACAAATAAACTTGGTTTTAAGTTTGCCAATTTTCGTTGGTTTATGATTTCCTACCGAATCGGTGGAACTTCCACAACTAAGCTTGTTAGTAAGAGATAAATGTAACTTATTTTATCGTTTTCTTTCCCCCCTCCCCCACCATCGAAACCCGATGCCCCGCTTGTATCGCCCTTCGCCATCGTTCGGTAACTTCGACCAACAACAATCGTAAAATAAAGAGATACCCGCCACGGTTAATTTAAAGCTATTTCGTAACGGTTTTAATCAATTAGTTTGTAGAAATTAGGGTTTGTTTTGCAATAATTTACAGAATTCTTTGATTTTTTAAATCCAGTGTTACTTACCTAGGTACTTAATAACAGAGACAATTCGTTGATCACACAAAACTTGTCGTTCCTTAAGTGCTAAAGCTTCTACATTCCGAATAATTAAAATAAATTATATACAAAACCATAGAGAAATATAGTAAGACATGAGTGCTCACTCCATACATCAGTTAGACTATTAATTTCAGTGTCTACATCTAGCATCGAGTAGCGGAACTATCAGTACTGCTACTTGACAATAGATGTAGCATTACTGATAGTTCCGCTACTCGATGCTAGATGCTAATAGTCTTTTTGGTACTAAAACTGATGTATGGAGTGAGCAATCTATGCATTTTTTCTCTATGAGAAAACCAAGAGCACCCTATCTAAAAACTATTAGTGATAAAGATTTTCTGAAACCCGCAAGGAAAGTTATACAAGAATTGACATTTTCGCGAGTTATCTAATGCAGAGAGTGGACACCTGCCTTTGCTTCATCTTGCGAAATTGCTCTTATGTAGATACATTTCCCTATGGCCATTTAAAGGGTTATGATTTTTGTTTTCAATTGTACAAACATGTACGTTCGTATAATCTAGTCTTACGAAATCATTATGTTTTTTTTGTAATGCAGTTTTTTTGTAATGGACAGAGGCAGCACAGGATCGGGAAGACTGCAAAAAGTGGGGGGAGGCCTTTGCCCACCAGTGGGACATTATAGACTCCTAATAATATAATAATAATGCAGTTATTGTTATCATCTACTTGTTTAAGTACCTACCCATGTGAAATAGGAACGTCAAAATGAACATTCTTATAAGATTACTAAAAAAAATCTTATGTAAGTACTTAACTGCAACGTGTGATAAAAGTCGTGATATGATTGACGATAGATAATGCAAAACGTATACCTACTTATTCGAAACGATTGACGATAAGGAAAAAGGCAAAAAACTCCTTCCCAATTCCTAAAATGATAGAGGCCTTAACACGTCCTTTACTTAAAGTTGCAGCTCATTCAAGTCTTCTTTAATTACAATTCCTTATTCAGAGAAGAGCAGGAGCTGGGAGTTCCGAAACTATTCGAGACACTAAATCCGGTTGCCAGTACTGTAGTACTCGTATCTAAGAGCGCAACATGCATACCCATGTAAATTTCTAGGCGAGCAGGCCCTCGTTAATTTGAGTCTTGTCACGGGGCACATCCCTTTCTTAGTAGCGAGTCTTGCCTTGTTCACAAAACATTTTGTTGATGGTTAGCTAGTCCCTACTATGAGATGATCCCTAGATCTGTTCAATCTGTTGCAACTATGTTAATCATGAAATCCGAGTTATACCGGATTCTTTGCAGCGATGCACCGTGTTTTTGTTGTGAATAGCAGCCTTGCCCGCGTCTCGTTCAACCACTAACGGCTTCTTGGCTGGTTTATCTTTAAGCTATAGATCGGAGGAAATTTTAAATATTTATTTTAGTAAATACTGTTTTATTGCCCGTACTATGAAAATATGATTAATTGGTAACAGACTCATTTAGTTAGGATAGCTAAGAATTATACAAGGATTATATACATAATTAAGTGCTTACATTATAGGTGGCTGAAATAAGAAGGGTAATCTTCAATATTTAAACAAGACTACATAGATACAGGCTTAACTCGATTTCATGACAAAGCTCCTAACTTTATAAAATTATGTCATATTAATCATTATCATGTTGCTAGTAGAAAAGTTTATCATTATGATTACAAAATAAGAAGTAAGCACGTGGTCAATTTCACCTTAACAAGGTTAAGATTATGCGTCATAATTTACAAATATGTACCTATCACTGAAATGACATTGAAATTACGTATAATCCACGATTTGAGTGCATGAACTTCATTCCCAAACACTTATCCTTAATCTTATCTCTACAAGCACTGATAAATGAACTTAAAATTTTAGAAGAGCTACCGTGTAGTTACTTCAAAAGTATTTCTATCAAACTAACCAGTTTATTGTAAACTCTGACTACGCACTGTTGTTGTGTATTTTGAGGTCACACTTAAATTCTTGTAGCTGAAGCAAGCGGTAGTCTGCGCTCGGTAAGCGAAGGAAAACAACTCAGATTATAGAGTTATCACTAACGACTTTGTGTTAATTTCTTTAATTTGTCACATATTTATTATCAATGAAATTCACTCGTGTGACGTGTGAAACTTGCGTGCATGCTTTTTATTCTATTAACAAAAAATACGTGTTAAGGTAGAGTTTTAACTTTGTTCAACGCAGTACCTAAATAAAATCACTAAAGATCTCTTTAGGCTAGCGCTAATGCAAAGACATTTAAACATGCTACAAAGAGCTCAAAGACAGGAAAAACTGGATATGTGTGATATATACCTACCTATTTATGTGTTATACATATGAAGGTAAAAAGAAACAACAGCACTTAAAATAGCTATTAAATTGCGGACAAGCTAGACATACGACTGTAACGCAATAAGATCTAATCTTTCATTGGATTCATAAGTTCATGTACCTAATAATTATAAAATAGTGTGACTACCAACCGTTAATCTTGTTTTAATCACTTTGTTGTCATGACACTTTTCTTTATCCATTGTTACAGCGTTGAGAACCTATTTGAACATATATATCATTGAAATAAAATAATTAAGCACGCAATTTACTATTCGCTTCCTGTTATAAAACACTTAACAGCAATATCGCTACCTCGCACAAGTTTAGAAATAAAACATATTCTGTCAGCGTTACAAACATACTTTTTCAAACGCATAAAAACGAATTCTAAAAAGTTATAAGTACTCCTCCTAATTCACAAATAGCAAAACCGTACAATCCTGATTCCCCTCGCTTTTGAAGACAGAAGCCAGATGTACCGTCGCGTAGCAGGAAGCAGAGTGTCATGATGCTGTCTGTCCTTATCTTACACGTCCCCGAGATCCGTGATTTCCTGGTGTTTGCGAAAAACATATTTTTGGTAGGAACAGCTTTTATACCTATCCCAAATAAAAAAGTATGTTTTGTACCCCAGAAAATTTCTGCGGACTATAATATTACCGACATTTAAGGTCACGTTCGGATGGTGACAGCCGCGTTACTTTTGCAGCTGCACCAAAAAATTAGCATTGCGAGTATCGATTTTCTTTGAAAATTCAAAATTATAAAGTATGGCAGTATCGTTTTTGAAAGTTTAAGAGAAAAATAACGAGCATAAGAGAGGTAACCTTTCACACGTATTAATCTGGACCGAGCGTTTAACGTGACGTATTTACGCATTCACACCTTCACCGATAACTAATGATTATTAGCGGTGAGTATGTTAACCCTCTCCTATAACTGCCTAATGACGCTGTAATCGACTCTGCAGGAGTGAGATGCAAGTTACTAATTGCCACTGGGCATCACATTACACAATACTATTGTCTAAACCCTTAAATACAAAACTGCCAGAATGCCTTACATTATTAAAAAAAAACCGGACAAGCGCGAATCAGACTCACCCACAGAGGATTCCGTACAAATTTAACTTTTTTTAACAAATTTATAGTTTTTAAAATTTTCCCCTGTTCTATTAGTGTAAGACGATAGGTATTACTCGCCAAATTCATGGTTTTAGGTCAACGGGACTCCCCGGACCCTATAAATATTGATTCCATTCACAGTGTCAAAGTATACGTTTCTTTCGGCTTAAAAGTCGTATCTTTTTTTTACACGTCTCATCGACTCAGCCAAAAGTGGCTAACTGCTAGGTCTTATCTAATTTACCGCCACAAACCTTAGGCCCCAGCCGCCGTCATCAAGCATAGGTAATCCTAAACCTTCATCAGATACTCGGTCCTCTGGCGGAAGTCATACATGGGCTGCTTTTCCTGATTTCAAGCCTAACATTACTTACATACTGCTGTGGCGCAACAACCCGAAGTGGATCCTGGCCTCCGACACCAAAAACCGCCATGCTACTCTGTCCAAAGCCGTTTCTGTCCAGTGTCGACGGCGCCGAGTTCGCTAAGGTTCAGTAACATTGATAAAATAAGATGCTCTAATTGTTTCCGTATAACTAAAACATAGCACGTCATATTGTTGTCATGGAATATGGAATCGTAACAGTGTCGAAATACATCACTTTGTGCCGATATCCATTGATGAGCGCGAAGTCGAACGCGTCGGTCGTCCGTGTGTTGTCAATTAGCATGAGATGTGCTGGCGCGAAAGCCTAGCTAGCACTTATTGGTAGTAACTCTAAGTTTTGTTAATTGAGTTAAACGAATCATTGTTTTAAAACTTATTCTGTACATATTGTGTGACGAAAGGTTAGTATATTTACTGTTTTATTTTACTTTTTTTTTTTTTTTTTTTTTATTCTAACCACCTATTTGGGTTTTTACTAAAAAAAATTTCTTTACCACTCTGATTTAAAGATGATAATGATTTTCGTGTTTGTATTCTCGTATTATTTTTACGACTATGTGGACTGGTAAGCTTAACGTTCTTATTTTGAGATAGATAATAAGGTAGATTAGTTTCCTGTTCACCCAAGTTAAGGTTATATATAGAGAAAAAGGAGTCTATAACGGTCAGAATTTAAAATTAATTTCAAATTTATTATACTCGTAGTTAAAACGTACCAAATATTTGCCATAAGATAACCAAGCAAAGCTCATCAAGAAAAATAGAAAAAGAAGTGATTGAACTGCAGTATCATTTTTACTATCACATGTTATTTAAATAATACCTCATACACAATGGAATTTACAGAAGATCGATGACGAATAAGTGAAGTCCAAATAGATATGTTGTGACTGACCGGTACCGGCTGTTATCAATAAACTACATACTTAATTAAATATTATCACAACGTTGTGTTTACAGATATAAAATTGGTAACTACTTATTTCCTATGGAAAATACCTTTTATAAATTCGACTAATTAATACCTATGTATGTACCTACATAACCAATGACCTTGCATTTCATATTTACTAAACTTAATTAAAGCTCACTGATTTAAACTTTCACGATTTTTACTCATTATTAAATTGTACAACGGGACTTAATCGCGTATCTAAGTTTTTAAGATTTGCCTCCAACGTTTCGAGGACGGCGTTGTCCCCGTGGTCTCGGAGTCTTCTCGCGATTAAGTCCCGTTGTACAATTTAATTAATTAAAGTTATTTTTGCTGGAGCAAAACATCCTAAATAAATAGGCATACCATATACTTTTAAAATATTACCTTCACTTATTTTTGCCAATCAAAGAAAAAAACCGAATCCAATATCAAACAAATGTTTGCGACATTTTAGCTATTTTTACACACCGAGTTGTGACTCACAAGCTGACGAAGCCATATTCGTCTGAAGATTATCTTTTTTTGACGCGATTATAATTATGGCTTTCAAATCTGAGAATCTGACTCAATGTTAAATACGGATGGACAATTACCGTGACAATGACAATAGGTATTAGGTAGGTAGGTAATGTTCCTAGTATAATAGCAAACAAAGCCGAAAAATAGAGTAAATTTATGGTCTCATTTTTAGGGTTACGTAGCCAAAATGACAAAAACAGAATCCTATAAACCTGACTCCATACAAGTGAAAAAAAGTTTGTTAGTATTTTCCTTTAAAGTGAAAAAGAGTTTTTGTAGTATCTATAATATGACAGCACATCAGTCGATAGGTCATTAAATTTTACATTAAGGTTGCTAATAGCGTTTTTTCATCTATTTCGTTGGAAATAACCGCTCCAAAATATTGCGTGGAAGCCAAAGTTACGCCCTTTTGCTTGCATGGCTTTTTGTGTCGTATATAAAGGTACAGAACCCTCCATTATGCGTAGCTCGACACGTACTTTACCGGTTTTTTTATTATTCCGTGTCTGACGGCCATGGCAAGAGCGCAATGTTGCTTTATCTTTCAAAATAAATTTATAAGCGGTTTTAGTTATCGCGCGGCGTGATAAAGATTATGATAAATACACAAATCGCGCTTAATAAAAATGGAAAAAGAGCAAAACAATTTAAAATATACTTAATAATTCATAATTATAATTAAATAAAACAAAACTCAATCATATAATAATTATAATTTTACAAGAATTCTCAAAATAATTTATGCTTACCTATAGTTTTTTTTAACGTGTAGCTTACTTCCGCATATGACTAGTTAGGTACGTTTTTGGAATCATAAATGCATAGGCAGTTAGTTTTATAAATCGATACTTACAAAAAACATTATTACAAGCACTTACTATCAGTGGCTATTGTATGTATCAACCAAACAATAGAACATTTTTTTTATGTAAGGTAAATCAGTGTTATGTGAATGACCATAATCAAAGTGAAAATGTCAAAAAATTACATACTTGTGTTCAAATGAAGTTATTGTAATACCTATACAGAAAACCATTATGCCTATGGAATTTAGCTAATTCTTTGTAAACAAACCGCCTTCGAACTAGTGATAGGTATAATAATAATTATATTAGTGAACCACTTATCCAAATGACTTGCTAATGACTTATAACAAAAAATTAACCCACACCGTGGCAATTTTTTTTTCTGGTGGTAAAAGTTGGGAAGTTCCTGCACATATTTTGGATACTTATCCTATCATCAGAATTAGTATTTACCATAATTTGTATAAAATTATATCTTTCAGTAGTATTCAAAACTATTAAAAAACTGAAATATCTTAAAATACCTTTAAACGAGCAATTGTTGTAATTATATATATTTCGGGGATCTCAGAAAAGGCTCTAACGATTTCGATGAAAATTGCTATATGGGGGTGTTCAGGGGTGAAAAATCGATCTAGGTCCTCGAGTTTTTATGTATATGTTTTCCGAGCAAAGCTCGGTCTCCCAGTTATTTAAAATGATTCTAATAACTTTTATGGTTCATTACTTTTTCATTTATAAGAATAACTGCCGTATTCGAACTTCAAGATATTCACAAGAGACGACACGTACTAGATCCATTCTAGATACGTTATAGTTTAAATTTAAACTAGTTCTCTTTTGCAGCACAATTCGGGCAACCAATGTCACTTTTACGTTAGATAGAGTTAGATATCTATTAGATGTGAATTGGATCTCTAAGTCATGTCTTGTGGAAATCGTTCAAGAGTATCTCCAGAATCGCGCAAATGTCAAATTTGACAGGTTAGATCTTAAACATATTTATCGTTATCGTATCTTGGTGTTGTGTAAAAGATATTTAATAGATGTCTATTTCAAAATCCGAATCGGGCCCGAAGTATTTACCAAAATTAGATTAGCAACATATAAAATGTTTACATACGCCTCGAATTATTCTACTACAATAATGTACCTACATTAATAAACATAATATTTGTCATAACGTACATACATTTGATGATGATGACATTTACTCGGAAAATGACGATACTCATGTTAGCTTGTGAGCTTATACTTAATGTCAAAGTTCAGCGCTTGATCTGCTGTTTGATACGTATGACAAAGATTGAGTAAAAAACAACTAAATTTTACATTGTTAGGTATGTAAACCGAGAGTCGGACTTTGACCGATAACTACGATAGTCACGCAATAATAAAGTTAAATATGTACGTGTACTTTTTTGACGTGAAAAAATTATTTTTGTTAATGCCTTTATATGTTATAAACTGAAATAGGGTTTTTAAACTAAAGAAAAAGTGACAAAGCCAGTGGTGGAGGCGGGATTCGTACCGGCGTCATCAAATTAACCTTTAAATCTACTATGTAATATTATTTCTGCTTCATAATTATAATAAAATGATCGAATTTACACAATAATCTGAACATACAATTTTTAGCAAACATTTAACCTTTTGGACGCCAATGACCGATATATCCGCACCGTAGGTTGAACGCCAAAAACCGGTCACATATCACAGAGCAACATAGACCTACGTGCATATGCATAAAGTTCAATTTCAAGCTTTTGTGTTTGACACGGCGTCGAAAAGGTTAATTTCCATATTAATTGTAATATTTTTTATAAAATTCTAGGTACTATACCAGCTCATTTATAGGTCATCTCCGAGATTCATTGTTATTGTAAGTTCAACGCTTCATCATATTATTATGTGAGATAGGTAACAAGAAACCGACTGGCTTTTGATCTCAGACTCATTATATCTCCACACTTATCAGAACACACCCATTTAATAAATTACGTCATAACATATTTAGCCATTGTACTTTGTACGGTTAGATTGATATGAAACAATTTGTATTTGGTAAGTATTTAAGTACTTAACTATAATTCAAAAAACGAAAAGTATTTTTTTTAATAAAAAAAGTAAACTAAATAGCATGTTCCAGAAATATACCTGTTTTATTAAATGCACTAATATTATTATCTAGATAGCAAGCAAAATAATAAGAAAAGTGTTATATTTTATTCCCATAATAAATTTGCAGCTCTTTGGCATATTTAATATTTTTTTTATGTTATAACTTTACTGTCGTTGATGGCATTCGTGACTAGGTTTTGTAAATATATACGCATTATAATTGAGGAGTCTTTTCAAAAGGGCTTATTTCTCTATGAACACCATAAAAAGCCCTTTTGAAAAAGACACTCCTCAATTATGAAAATCGTAGTACTATAAGCGCCCCAACTTAAGTACCCAGGTTGTCATACAACCTATATAGAAAAGTGGATAACTACTTACTAGTACGATTGAGGGCACTGACTATACCTACAAATAATTGATATCACTTTAATCCAAAAATATTTTAAAAATAGGTAAGCACGCTAAAAACAGGGAAAACTTCTTATACAAACGCTACTTAATTTAATAATGCTTGTATTAAAATTTTGATTTTTTTGTTGCAGAATACTGTCATTTAATTTATTAAACTAATGTGTTGAAGACATTAGAGATGACTATTACGGAAAAAAACTCACTAGTGCCATCTCAGCGAGTTGAGAAAAGGGTGAAGTTAATACCACCGGATGGAGGTTGGGGTTGGATGGTGCTACTGGGTGTCGCCGTGTGTAATGTACGTGATCATTTTAATTCATATCAATATTTAATATAGATAATAGTTAGAGATGCCACGAATATTCGGCAACTATTCGGTATTCGGCCTATTCGGCCACTTTGCCGAAATTTCGGTATTCGGCCGAATGTTGCCTACTATTCGGCCGAATACCGAATATCTGTTGCCCCTACCTACAACGAAAAATTACACAAAAAAAAAACCTAAAATTAGGTATATTTTTAATATTTAAAATGTATTATTGAAAAGTTGTTAAATAGGAAGACCCTTTTTTTAAGCATTTGTTGATTATGAAATATTTTATTTTTATCATGGGTCACTAACTACATTAATTGGTTCGATTTTACAAAAAATATATCTTAGCAAACGTTGTGCTTTGTTGGCGAACAGTTTTCATAATAATTGTGACTCACAATGTTCGCAGCTCATGCCGAATATTCGGTCGCCGAATATTCTGTATTCGGCCGAGAGAGTGGCTAAATATTCGGTTTTCAGCCAAAACCACTATTCGGGGCATCTCTAATAATAATTGCGTTATTCATAAACGTCTGCTAAGTTAACGTCTGTCCCTCTCTATGGCATAACGACAGTTACGGACAAACGATGATCATCAACTGATTAAGTTAGCAGCCGTTTATGAATAACGCCGTAGTATATATTATGTTACTGTAAAATCCCGTAAAATGTTAAAAACTAGTTTTCTGAACCGTCTCGCTGAAAACTAGTTTTTAGTAATAGTTCAAAAGTGAATTTCTGTGAATTTTTTTATTAGGCTATCCGTGACTGAATTCTCCTAGGCTCTAGTAGTTAGAATTCACGGTTCAAACTAATTTTCACCAAGGCGTATTGGAAAAATGGTTTTAACTAGTAGTAGTAGAAAACGTAATTTCACTAAAATGTATATTTAAGGTGACAGTCCATTTCCAACCGCAGCTGCACTACTGTCAATTTTACTATGGAAATTGACAGTAACAGCGACGCGTTCAGTACCAGTAGTGCATCTGCGGTCAGAAATGGAATTTTACCCTTATGTTAATATTGAGTTACAAATTAAAACTTAAATTGTTGCATTATGACCAACGTTTTTGCCCATTATTTAGGCCACATGTCTAATTCGTTATATAAATCTTTTTTTACTCCACTTAAACGTTACAAAAATTAGATCGATTATTCTAATTGTTGTTTGCTAATTTTATCATAAACATACTCGTAAATATTTGCCCGTTTCAAATGTGTCTCGACTGCAACTGTCGTAAAATAATGTCGTTTACAAACAAATTTTGCATCAGGAGCGCTAATCATGCATTGCTAACATAACATCATTACATTACATAACAGTTTCAGATTATTGTATATAGGTATCTATTTATTGGTTGAAAACGTAACATGATCAATTAAATTACCGTGCACCAAAACACGTGAATAAATAATTACTACGTTGGTTTTCCAGGTATTTATGATGTAAAGTTCCTATGTAATATTTCATCATTATCAATAATAAATCCTGTTAAGTACCAACTAAAATAAGTTATTTTGATCCCAGGTTCTAATTCATTGATTTTCCTATAAAATACTTTAATATGTTAATACTCACCTGTATTACAATAAGACCATCATCCAAACTAAAATACGGCCACGTTCAAAACAGTAGGTACTTAAGTGGGTAAATAAAAGTTAAAGTTATAGTGTTATAAGTATATAACTATAGTAGAAGTATTAAATGCAAAACGACATCGAATTATTAAAACCCTATTGACCTGTACTCAGAGGACCAATATTTCATTCTGAATGATTAGCCGATTTTTGGTCTCAAAAGTTGATATATAGTGTGTAAAAATAAACAACATGTGTAATTGACTAATTGTGTAGTCGTCAAAAATATTCTTAATGAAGACATATTTTAAAAATGTAACTTGCATCGAAACGCTGAGTCAACCTTTTTTACAATCGTTATCACAATCGAAATATTTCGGCAAAAAATTAGCAGTTCAAAATTATTTATGATTTTATTTTACACAAGGAAATAACCAAATCCCAAGGGAAAATACTCGAAGGATTAATAATACATTGTTTGTAATCCACTTGTTTTGTCCCCATTCTTGCCTGATAACCTTAAAGACGTTATTGTCTTGGTATCGACCGTGATAATGACGAGATTCATTTGTTTTCATCACCTCGTTTAAGCAACTACAAAGCAAACAGGATATTTTTTACAATTTATCTTCCTATCGATAGAGTCGACCACCCCGAAGGCCGCTGTGTTTACGTTAGGTTGTAACTAATAGCGATTGTAGTATCGTTTTATCGGTGCCTGATAGCAGGGTTATATAAATTATAACAGTATCTATTTGAACCGATCTATAATATCCAGACTCTAGCTATTGAATTTACATAATATAAGTAAAATATTTGAGATGTAGGTGAAAACGTACGAAACTAGGCCTTTATCTAATTTTTCAAGAAGCAATAATTCTTAAGTTTATGATTTATCCTTTTATGTATCCGTTAAAGGCACCGTAAGCTATAGGATTTTACTACTTATTGTTCATTAGTTAGGTACCCTCCCTAAGCATATTGCCGATGCAATGCTTTCCGTTTGTACCGGCCCTAATATTTGGTAAAATAAAAAAGGTATTTATCATATTTAATCACAATGTCATCAAAAATACGAATATGTTATTGTGATTTATTTGTGATCTCAGAAACACTGATATATCTATCAGATATTATTGAAAACAGCGTGAAATCGTTCTGATTAGGTTTTAAAAAAATAAAATTAAAAGACATTTTTTATCTATGAGTCTCGATCGTCAATAATCATACTTTAATAATTACACTTGTTCACAAAATAGATTCTAGTACTGTCAAATGTACTGTTACTTAATTTATCAATGAAATTATCAGTGACATTACCCATTTCCGCTGCTGCAGTCGCTTTCTGAATATCACATTCATAATATCTAGACTATAGTATTATGTATTTATTAATAAATGTTGTGTTAGAATGTGCCACATATAAAACAAAATAATTAAGTATATAGGACAGGTTAGGTAAAAGGTTATAGAAATAACAAGATTTTTTTTAAATGTCATGGTAGGAAATAGATTCAAGTCAACATTTTACATAAAGTATAACAAAATTGACCTATTTTTTACTACCAGTCTGAGTTAAATTAATAAATAATAATCTTTATAAAACAAAGTCCCCCGCTGCGTCTGTCTGTATGTCTGAAATGTATAATATTGTTCGCGATAAACTCAAAACTACTGAACGGTTTTTCATGCGGTTTTCACCTATCAATAGAGTGGTTATAGAGGAAGGTTTAGGCGTATAAAATGTTAAGATTTTGTGTAACCCGTGCGAAGCCGGGGCCAATCGCTCTAGTACGTCGCCGGTATGCAACAAATCAAAGACATAAAATCAAACACAGAAAGATTCAACTATCGAAATAGATTTTAATGATAGGTTATTTAATATTTAAATCTACCAAAGGTCTATAAATTATTACTTTTCTATAATTAAATAATGCATTTATTTTCCAGATATTTAATCAGTCTATGCTATCATTATTTAGTTTGTTATATGGAGATCACTTAGAAGCCATGGGCCACAAAACATCAGGAGCAGCTATCGTTCTAAGCACTATGTTGTTTGTGACAAATTTCGGCGGCCCCATAGCGGGAGCGGTGCTTAAACTGACGTCACCTAGAATGGTATCAGTTACTGGTGCATGTTTATGTACCTCGGGAATATTTTTAAGTGGTTATTCCACTAATATTTATCATTTGATCCTGACCTACGGCGTTTTGTTGGGTAAGGCAAATACCTTTTTTTACTATAATTAGTAATTACAAATATACCTAAATATAAGTACATTATGTGTATATGATTATAATTACGACACCATCAGTCTAAACTCTAAGTACAAACAGCAGCAGAATTGCTAAGCGGGCGAGGTTCAAAATTACCTTGACACGCTCTTATTATTAAATTCTCTTAATAATAAAGTCGCGTCAAGATCATTTTCAAGCCCTCACTCGCTTAGCAACTTCTGCTGCTGACTTTACTTATACGAATATTCTTAAAGAAATCACGCAGTGAAATTCCTTCTCTTCCTTCTCCCATAGTCGCCGTAGGTATTGAAACACCTATGTAATGTACATATTTTTAAAATATATGTACATTAGGACATATTTTTATATTAAAGGAAAAATCCGCTGCGGTCATAACTCGACCTTTCAATTATTTTTCCTTTACTTAATATAAAAATATTTAGTATCGCTCGCAGACGTATAGTCTGCTTAAAAAATAGTTTACAGAATAGCCAGTTTAAATCTTGATTTTTACGCGAGAATAAATAAAGGTAAAAATTTGTGTGACTTTTCTAATGGCTGCTATGCCTGCTAACATGGTGGGGTAGATTTACAGTAAATATGTTTAAAGATCACATTTTTAGGCTAACTGACTTTTACGTAAGAATTTCCAAATAAGTGCTTAAAGAGGCTAGACTGGTGAACTAACACAACATTAACAGTCGCTAGTTTGTTCCAGGTATGGGCTTAGGGTTTGTCCAGAACGCGTCGTTCGTAGCCATAAACAGCTACTTCCAACTGAAGAAAAGTCGCGCTGTGGGTCTGGCTAACGTGGGCACAGGTGTGGGACAGACTGTAATGCCCCATTTAGTGCGATACCTGCTGGAAAATTACGGATTCCGAGGCGCTTGCTTGCTGCTGTCCGGTTTGAGTTTGAACGGGGTAAACATTCTTTTTATAAATACTTTAAGTTGATATTTAGCAAAACAAAAACATTATTTGCATCTCGTAGCACTGAGTAGGTACATAATTCGAGTATGTATAAAACAATTATAAATGCCACGTCACATTTAAAGTCGAATACTATGTAAATAGCCATCACAGAAAAATAAAATGTTTTTCTGTTTGTTTGTATTTTAGATTGGTGGAACACTTCTAATACAACCTGTAGAATGGCACATGAAAAAAGTAGAAGAAGACGTTATTTTAGATGAAAAGTTGCAATTATTACAAGCTCAACATAAAGATATTGTCTTAAGGAAAGATTCTATGACAAAAAAAGAAATTTACAGCGGGCTGGGGCGCTCCACTGAATCGTCTCTAGGGAAAGAAAAGCAAACCGACTCGGATCAAAAGTTCACTAGTATTAATGAATTGACTAATGGCGCCAAGTTAACAGAAAACGGTTTGAATGGTAGGTTTAAAAATATTTTAGACTATGGTATTATAGCTAGTTAATAACATAATTTAGCAAGCCGTTAAAAGTTACGAGTAAATAAATGCGTATATATTTATTGAAGACGACCAAAATCCGATACGAAAGGTGCTCAAATACGAATCGACCGTATCAATCATAGACACAAATTATATGCCAATTAACTAGGCTTATAGCTTTAAAAATGGTACAGACAAGTTTGTTAGGTTTGATCGATAATAGGCTTAACACATCGTTAACATTAGGTATATTACATGTTACCAGAGGGGAATACAGAAAATAATAATATTACAATTAAATTGTTATTTCAACAATCTTGTTTTTTTAAGAGGATTTATCTTCTACTCTCAAAGCTCCTTGAAAAATACGAGGTCCTTCAGATTAACACTAAGTATTTTATTATATTTCTTCTTTAATTTACAGGGAATAACAATGCCGTCGCAGTATCGAAGCCCAAGAAGGGTTTAGTTAAGAAGTTGTATGATTTATTTGACATTTCTCTCTTATCGAGTCCTCGTTTTCTAAATATCATTATCGGAACCTCGCTGGCGGTAACTTCAATACAAAATTTCAGTATGCTGTATCCGTTCTTTTTACAGGTAAGAAAGATATTTTCCGATATGTTTTCCTGTTTTTCTTGTTTCCTTTTTAATTAACACAACTCAAAGGCAGTAAACTTGACAATGATAAGTAAAAATATTGAATAGGACAAGTATATTAATATTTTCGCATATGGTTTTTAATAATCCTCATAAAATAAGTAGTTAATATTCTTGTATTTTTTGTTACAGAAAGTAGCTGACATGGATAAACAACAGACGGCTAACTGCATGTCTGCCGTGGCTCTGGCTGACATTGCTGGCAGGCTGATATTGCCCGTTTTCCAGGACAAGTACAGGATCAAGGCCAGATGGATGCTGATCATGACCAGTGTATGGCTCATTGTTGTAAGGCAGAGTAAGTTTATGATTTGTTCTATAATTTATGGTAAACACACTTGAAAATAATGAACACTTAAAACATCAATATTTGACAGCCGTTGAACCACCTTAGTGTTTGACTAACAAAATTTTACGTAATAAAAAATAAACCTTTAAAAGTCTGACTTACTGAGAAAAAACTATATGAATAAAGCTAAACGGCAAGCTAAATAATATTAATGTATAATGTATGACGCCTTCATGGTTATTAATTGTATCTTCTTGGCTTTCACGGGCCTGTAATCCCGGTCTTTTGAAAGGCTTGCGTGGGGATATAAATCCAACACGTAGAGGCCCCTTGGAGAGCTTTAATGTCATGTAGAACACCTGCTGGAACCCGTTCACAGGTGCAACAGTAGATACCCATGAACCGGTCTCAGCAGGCATTGGGACTATTGTAGAATAAGAGAACAGTATACCGGTCTATGGAATGAAGTTTGGGTGGACAATGAGACTGGGCTATTGCAAAGACGTCCGGACACCTGCCATAACAATGTTTTCACAAGTTATCGAGGCAGGTGGTGACTCGCCGCTGACTAGATGGGCCCCTGAAACTGCCGTCGTAAAGCCGACCAGGGGCAACACCGGTGTGAGCGGCTCAGGGGTGTCGGGCGGTGTGGGCCACTTTCTACCCAGTGGCTGTTAATAGCCACTGTGCAAACTCGCGTCTTACGCATCTTTCTCTTCCACCCCTGGAGCATATAGCTCTAAGGACTCCTCTCTGGACGGCCAATTAAGGCGAGTCAGAGCCGAGAGGCCTGCGGGTTCCCTTAAGGTCCACTCCGACCGACGAAGACACGCCGGAGACGGAGACCCTGACCGACTCTCGGGAACACTCGGGTCCTTGGGGTCGTTACTTCCCAACAGTTCGCCACAAGCTGCCCTGTATGAAGCCTTCATGGTTATTAATTATTATTAACAGTAGCCTAAACAATGACTTTCTGTTTCCAGTATTGGCATATCAAACAAATCAGATGGTTCTCCTGGCTATGTCGTCCATTTACGGATTTGGAAGAAGTATGGTGATCGTCGCAAGGAACATTGCTATATCTGAACAGGTCAGAATGGACCAAGTGCCAGCCGCCGTAGGCCTGGGCATGTTGACCATGGGCATAATCGTACCCCCTGCGGGCTATTTCCTTGGATGGATCAGAGACTATACCGGAAGCTTCGTTGCGAGTATAACAGCACAGAACTTATTATTGGTGGTTCTTTTAGCTACCTGGATACCTGATATGCTATTATTGAGAAAAAGTGAGAAACAAATGAAGAAGAAAGAACAGGAACTTATAAGAATGACGTAACTAGGATGTAAATAACTGTTTGTGTTACTGAAAATTGCCGAACAAAATGCATTGAGATATCTATTAGATAGGAAAAGTACCTACGCGGCAGCTAACCTTGGTACATGATGTGAGTTATTATTTTGAGCCTAGTAAATAACTATTTATTTTCAGTGTGTCCGAGTGTTTTATATAAAGATTACGCCACGTGCGAAAAAAGTTGCATTTATTTATGTAGTTTTTGTAGTTTAAGAAATAGTTTTAATATTTTATTATCATTAAATCATGGTAACACAGTATGACACTAGAATATAAAAAATGACAAAAGAAGTAAGTAACTATTTATAATTATGTTTCAAAAGATGTTTCATTGAAACCGGCTGTGAAATAAGTCTGTTCAGTTTCATTTGTAAGTAACTAACCTAATTTGTTTTATGTGGTGATACCAGTTGTATACAAGTCTTAATATAGAAAGATTTTAGCAAGTAAGTAAATAGTTAATATAAATATAACGTGATGTCAAATTTGCTAGTCCAATATAAGTTTTATTAGTGAGTAGGTATAGCTGGTCAAGCAAATCTTGTCAGTAAAAAAAGGCGCGAAATTCTAATTTTCTATGGGACGATATCTCTTCGCGCCTACATTTTTAAAATTTGCCACCTTTTTCTACTGACAAGATTTGCTTAACCAAGTATATCTGTAAAATATACATGACTCTCTGTTTTTTATATTATTTTTATTTGACCATAAATTCTGGACACATTAATAATTTGATCATTTTAAATAATTAATAGTGACGATTATTTAAAGTCGTGTTTTTTTTTGCAATTACAAGCGGGCTTTAATGATTTATTACGCAACGATGATGAGGTGCACTATAAACATCTATACTCGTACACTGACTTCATGTTAAGAGACACGTTGGCGACAAGTGGCATAGTTGTGCGGGTTGTGTCAGGCAATGTAAGGTGCGAGCAGCGCTTTGGTGTCTAAAGTCTTACGAGGATGTTACAAATGTAAGGATGCTTAGCTTCACGCTTATATATTACAGTCGTCTTGACACGAGCTTTTGTAACGTAAATATCTGCAAGATGGATACCTATTATATGTACAGATTTTAGTTTAGAAATTTTGACAAAGTGCCTGTCCTTATTTGTAAAATTTGGTTGTGTGATAAATCACCTACGGCTACGTGTGAGATGGATTGATCAGAGACCAAGTATAGAGAGCCGTAAATGTCTATAATTTCGTTACCGTCAAACAAAGTCTATGAAAAATGGTACCTAACGGACTGGAAAAAAATCTACGGACAACTTTTTTCCTATTATAAAATTCCTGTGAATTTGGGTAGAAATTAAAGCAGCCAAGTGTTGCAAGTGTGTGAACGAGATGTCAGTGGTTTGGTTTTTGAATCTGAACGCCGCTCCTTGTATTTTTTTTAACTTACGAGCACCTTAAGTGGTTTTTTCGTACTGTCGTCTTGTCCCTTAACAAATAAAATACATGCTACTTAATAAGTAAATAATAAGTTAAAACTTTTATCCTTGTATACAAGAAAATAATTATCAATTGATATTTGTTTTTCTTCGGCAAGTAATCAAGAAAACAAATAGGTAATTTCTCAAACGATAATAGATATTAAAGTTTTAATTCAAGTAGCTAGAGCTCCATTGAAAATTTGTTTAATAAAGTTATCTTTCAGTTACTTAGTTTGCAAATTCAAGATTTAAATTAAATTACGTTTTGATGCAATATTGGTGGATATTCGAATTTAAAGTGGGGATCGTGAATAGGGCACTTTATGTGTGCTAAAATTATGATCCATATTAAAAAAGACACAATATGGAAATTACCTTTGGGAAAATAATCGTATAAAATGAATTCTATACAAAATAAAATATGTCAATATAAAAAAAAACTGAGGCATATTCGCTCCAAAGTTAAAATCAAGTTAATCAATTGAAAAATCAAAGATGTAACAAGAAGTACCTATATAAAATACGTAGATAAGTACCTACTTTAATAGTCTAGTAGATCTCTAGTACTGAACACGAAACAACATTGTGCTAGTTAGACTAAGGGACCTCATTCTCATATATGTACTTGACGTTGCGAAATAACAGCAAAAACACATTAGTCGTGAGAGTTCACTCGCTCTGATATTTAGAGCAATACTACATCATGTGAGCGCAACGTAAGGAAAGTAAACTGTCTTATCGTCTCCACTGCACTAATCGTTAGTACTTTCAACCTTATTTTAAGGCAGTAGTTGTGACTTTTCCACAAAAATAGATGCCAATGAGTACTAGTTCAACCTAAGTCTTATTACTCGAACTAGCGTCTCTTACTACTACTAGCTCTTATTACTCGTATTTTAACATATCGTATATAATATTATTTTTAGAATTGAACTTTCGATTCTGAATACAGCTCAAGGGCGACCCACGAAATAAGCCCCAGTTTGCAAACAGTCGTACAATATTGTTTTTCCCCGACAATGCCGCTTGCAGGCAGACGACGTCGTAAGAATGTATTAGACATCTCTGTTAAAATAACAAAAACCGGCCAAGTGCGAGTCGGACTGGCGCACGGAGGGTTCCGCACCATCAACAAAAAATAGAGCAAAACAAGCAAAAACAACAAGCAAAAAAACGATCACCCATCCAAGTACTGACCCCGCCCGACGTTTGTTGTATGGGAGCCCCACTTTCTTTATTTATCTTAATCTTAATCTTTATTTTATTCTGTTTTTAGGGTTCCGTACCCAAAGGGTAAAAACGGGACCCTATTACTAAGACTCCGCTGTCCGTACGTCCGTCCGTCCGTCCGTCCGTCCGTCTGTCACCAGGCTGTATCTCACGAACCGTGATAGCTAGACAGTTGAAATTTTCACAGATGATGTATTTCTGTTGCCGCTATAACAACAAATACTAAAAACAGAATAAAATAAAGATTTAAATGGGGCTCCCATACAACAAACGTGATTTTAGACCGAAGTTAAGCAACGTCGGGCGGGGTCAGCACTTGGATGGGTGACCGTTTTTTTGCATGTTTTTACCCTTTGGGTACGGAACCCTAAAAAAGCAACCGTAGAACCCACAACTGACACTAGTAGATGGAATGGAAATATCACTACATAGTATAAAATAAAGTCGCTTCCCTCTGTCTGTCTGTATGTATGCTTAGATCTTAAAAGCTACGCAACGGTTTCTGATGCGGTTTTTTTTTCAAAAGATAGAGTGATTTAAAAGGAAGGTTTTAATTTGTTAACCCGTGCGAAGCCGGGGTCGGTCGCTAGTATTCCTATAAAAGAATTAGGAGTTGGAATAACAATGATACGGGGGACGGAACACGTGGCGACAGATTATGTGCCTGAAGGCCAATTCAAACTTACATTTTATTATTTTTGTTATCATTCGCATGTGCGTCTCGCTTGCGCCAATACATGTGTAGGGTGACTGCTATAGTTATGTTAAAGGCCGCTCTTAACAATAAGGTTTGAATTGGCTTGTATCTTTCTGATTCGTTAGGACAGGCTAATTACTATGTAGAGGCCAATAACTATAGCAGTCACCCTACGAACAAATAGGAGTGAAATGCACGCGTGAATGATAACCGAATGACATCATTTTGATGTTAGAATGATAGTTTGAATTGACTTCCAGGACACTGTATGGGACATTGTTGTTTTAGGTACCTACCTACAACTATTTTCGGTGTGTTAATTACTTAATGTGTGTCGCCGGTGTGTCTGCTAATAACGTTAAATGTGTTTTATACGAGTATATAAACAGTTTGAGACAACTTTCAGTAGTCCTCGCTTTGAATAAGGCTTTGTCTCGAATTCGAATTTAAGTTGTAGGGAAAATTTGTTCATTCTGTTTGTTTCAGAGCTTATACGGTCTTCTAGCTCTGCTGGACCATTCTTTTCGCTACCAATTGAATGGATATTTTATGTATGTAATTGCTTTTATCGTTTTCGTAAATTACCTATAGAGTTTTTTATTTTATTTATTAGATAAGGCTATTGTGTATTTATCAAGATGACTGACAGTATTTTAAAACAACATTCTCATAAAGTGTTTACCAATAAAACAATAACGTCATCTCAGTGGAAAATTTGTCTTTCGAGTCCAATTAGCCAATAACAAATATTACTCGTATTCTTAACTCACTCAAAACGTATCGCACCTTATTAGCTTTCTTCCACGATTTAAAATACGTATACATTTTATTCAATAAAAAGAGGACTTCGTTTTGACAATAAGTCAGCTTATAATGTTAGAAATCGTATTTTTTTATAAAAGGTATAATAAAATGATAAGCGTTGACAAAAGGCATCGCATGACCCAATCGCATATATTACTGGATATTGCGCATTTTTTTTACTGTCTTCAAACAATCAGACAGCCGAAGATTGATCACGGTTTGCGTTTGATTCGCAGTAGGTACGTCAGAGAGGTTTTTAGATTTATGCGCCGCCTCTCGAGAACGCAACTGCACATGATTTACGCCTTGTGGTTTTTTTAATTTAATTTATTGCTGGGAGATCTCGCTGGTCAACAGGCTAATCCACTCGCAATAATATATATTGTGTTTGATAATTGGATACATATTTTATGTTCCTTGAAGTAGGCTTCCTAGGAGAATAGGTACGTATTTTGCAAATATGAAATCAAGTCGCAAGTAGGTACCTATCTATCCTTCACGACCAGCTTAGCGGATAGCGACGATCAATAAAAAATTTGGAAGAATGTGTTCAGAAGAACTACAAAATGAAATGTTTATCAAATAAACTATTCATGATATAAAGTAAATATTACCTACTTACATATAAGTATATATTTTTGGTTAAATATGAGTATGTGTTCAACAAGTCAATTACGAGACTGAATGTATACTGATATACTCCTAGCAGCTATAATATGACTCATATAACGACTAGTAAAAGTGAAACAAAATATGATACACAGACGTTTCATGCAGAGGTCCCCAGAAGCATCTTTACATTTACCGAGGAAAATAAAAGCACAGTCAAAAAAACATCAAAATCTCATTAGTTCCCATTTCATGCCGTGACGACACTACGGAAACAGTATAACTAATGTACGGCAATAAACAGAGAGGAGGAGTGTCGTATTTCTTTTTATAACTTCTCTGTTCCATTTTCTGATTTAAAAGGTACTTATCTGGCGAGGAAGGTGGAAATCTGTGTTAGCGGCCGAGGTTACTACCTAGTCTTATGCCTGGTATTACATTTTAATAGTATTATGGATCTTCATAAGATATCTCGTGATACTTACTATCCTTGTTAATGAAATACAACGGATTAAGGTCGATTCTGGGGTAGTATTGAAAAACGCTACATGAAAAATCGCTGCATTAAAAAAGACGAACAATGCGATCGTGATAAAATGCGTTGTGAAAATTCGCTACTATTAAAATATGCTTTTGTGAAAATTGTCTAATAAATCTAAGCTAGGTTTTTGGACGTTTTAAAATCAAATTATTATTATAATTGATATCAAATTATTCTTCCAATTGATATTCTGAAATAAAAATTAAGTTAAGGACAGGTACCTAATGAGAGGCAGGGTAATTACCTAAATTCGAAATCTTCCATAATATCCCTATAATGATGTAATTATATTTATAATATCTACTATAAAATATAATTAAATTTTATCGTAGACTTGTAACAAGTATCCAATAATAAAATTACTTGTACAAGAGTAGGCAGTCAGTAGGCAGTATACAAATGTTCGAGCACAATACATATGTATTTGTAATCAATAGAAAAGAAACGATTAGACAGACATGTATTGTAAGCCTCAAAGGGATGCCTACGAACGGCGAAGGAGACTTAAAGGAAAGGATAATCCCCACAGATGTCTTATGAGGATAAATATTCGTTGTTTGCTCCGGGTTAAGAGCTAGACTTTGGTCAGGTAAATGGAATTGTCTTGCTCGGGCCGCACTGGCGTCCAACGGGTTCATAAATTCACTGGCGTATAGCGTCAGGAAAACCAGTACTAGTGTGATCTTACATTACGAATGATTGCTCCAGATCTCAAGGTCATTTTATACTTGGAATGAACGGACCATCGAGATGAAGAGTCTTATGAATTTGGCGGCCACTGTCTGTTTAAATTTTCACCACGGCTGGCCGACGGCCGTGCCGCCATCGGCTACCCGCTGTGGCACTGGGAACTTTTCATTAGTTCCGACATAAGGCCGCCATTCTTTTACTGTACGCTGAATCGGTAAGGTTGTTTGACTGTTGTTTTTGGACACTTTGTTGTTAAGACATCGAGTGATTAATTAATCAATGTTAAGGTAAAAGCATCCATTTATATGTACAAACACACACATAAACAAACAAATAGACTTTCACCCTAAACGCGTCTATAGCCCGCCACCAGTCCATCGGGGTAATATAATGCACATTTTTAATAACACGTCGGTTGGAAGTTTGAAACAAGCATACGGTCTGCCTGGTGGTTAGCGATCACGCTATAGACGCTTGTAACTTCGGGGGCGTTACATGAGCATTGCTGACCCATTCAAAGCCTGATACACTCCTTTTGTGAAGAGCCCCATACTGTAGTTCCTCGGGAAAACCTCGACAGGGAAGGGAAGCTCATTCCACAGCCGGAGCGTCCGCAGAAGGAAATTCCTCTTAAACAGCAGATTACGTAACCATTTAGGTTCCAGGGTGTGAGGATGAATATGCCGTGTCGACGGCCACATACATAAACTACTAACAGGAAACTAGACGTCCTAGAGCTTTAAGTACCTATCTACTTAAATTGATACGTTTTTATTTTCGGTCAGGTCATAGAGAAATATAGTAAGACAAGAGTGCTCACTCCATACATCAGTTACACTATTAATTTCAGTGTCTACATCTAGCAACGAGTAGCGGAACTATCAGTACTGCTACTGGTCAATAGATATAGCACCGACCGGAAAGTCTTATCTCAACAGCATAAGACTTTCCGGTCGGTGCGACATCTATTGTCAAGTAGCAGTACTGATAGTTCCGCTACTCGATGCTAGATGCTAATAGTCTTTTTGGTACTAAAACTGATGTATGGAGTGAGCAATATATGTATTTTTTTCTCTATGGTCAGGTTCAACATATACCTACGTTACGGAAACTTTTTTTGTAACTGTAAGTTCATTAGTATAAAGTTATCAGAGAAATAATAAATAATTAGGTACTACATAAGTATTGTAATACTCAGATGTATAGGTACTAAATATACGTAGCAAGGCGGATTTACTATAATTTCAAAGACCAATAGTAGTTACCCTGACACATGAACGGCGTTTTAAACAAGTACCTACTTAAGTCATTTTGTTTTGCAACCAATCCTGATCATCATTACCACTCTAAGAGGAAAAGGTAAAATCCTTCCTAACTTTGTTCCATTCAAGCCACAGTGCTTATAAACGGAGAAGTCGAATCTCATCATATCTTTACGGATATAATTATGATCTTATTTGTAACTAACTGTGGATGAAAATTAGAAGGAGTTTTCATTATCATCGAATACAATTCCATAAATTGTTGATTCTAACATGATTTGTTAAACTACTGATTATATTCTTATTGCGCTTATACTAAAACTGACTTGTAGCGATTTGATGGCATCTTAGCAAAAAGACAAAGGCTCCTGAAAAGAATTCCACGTGGATTAATTACCTGTTTCGGATCTGTAGATTCTTTGTGTACTTAACAAAAAGCATTCCTACATCAGAATCCTATCAGGATTTAATTGAATTGCTTGGGATAGAATTTCGTGGTTAGACTCAAATCGAGACTAGTTTTATTCAATACGTGCTAAGCGTTATACAATTGTTTCTCACGTTTTTCATAGCCTCACTTTATTATTACACGTTACATTGAATCAAATCAATTTAACATCATTTGCATCAAGTCTTGGATGAAGACTAAAAAAAGGATTTCATAATCTAATATCTAAAGTGTGCGGAGAGTAGCTCTTTTGTGTTCATTAAAATGGTCGTAAGTGTAACACAAAATAGAGGTATGAAGGACCTTTCCGATTAGTGAAATAGCATTTTCAGTACAACTGGGTTTGCCATAGACTGCGAACGCTCCGAACCTTTCAAAATATGCACTGCTTTTTATTTCTTCCCGTTGTTTGTTCGTCGGTTAAGCGCCCATTTATTGAGGTACGAGCTCAGTTCGAAGCTTCTTTATGGGAAAGTAATTATTTTACATCCTGTACCCGCTGCGCTGAATTGCTTAATTGGTATGAATAACGGGTAAATCTCGGCAAGATGGCATTTTAGTTATGTAATTATATCAATTATGCTTTTGGTTTAGGGCTTGTTATGTTTAAAATGTCTCTCTTGTTTCTGCAATTTGTGTGATGTAGATAATATTAAAACGACGCAGTTTGTGTAGCATTACTATGTACATTTAAAGTTTGTATTTGAAAGTTAACATGGAGGGATCATACTTATACGTTAAGTTTCAATTATATCATCATGTCTTAGGAATATCAGGGAGGTATGAAGGTTTCTCATACCGCTAAGGTCATCTGTAGTAGGTTAGTGGCATATTCAGGCTTTCAAAATATTTGCTGTACCTAGTTTCAACTTAATGAAGAAATCCAGGGAACGGTTAGACGGTTCTTTTCCGACGATATATATTTTTTTATATATTTTGTTTAGGTTAACATGTTCTTAGACTACATTTAAAATTCATATAACATTGCCACATACTTTTACTGTTAATAAATTGTTTAAAAATGTACCTGATTACAACCAGAACGATAAAGGAAAATATATTTCTTGTGGCTTCTCTGAACCGCTCAATTCTAACAGCATCCCGATTTAAAACACACTGAAAACTGTCTTATTTATTTCATTAGTTTCAAACACAGCAACTTGCAAAAGTCGACACTAAAAGAAAACCGACACTTTTTCGCCACTTTATACAGAGATAAAGCTTGAAATAAGGCCCATTTAAATCCCTTTAAAACTTGTGAAAAGTTTCTTCGTGGAGCGCTAGCGGGCGTTACCGGTGCAAATTTAAAGTATGTATTAGGAGTGGTGCAAACCGTCAGCGGCGCGAGCATGAGAATTCCATTACAGCTGTAGGAGTGACACGGTTTAGTGTCCCGGTTGTACACCGGGACCCGGTTATGCTCGCCCGATAACGCCCGGATTTATTTAAGGCGAATGCGCCGGTGCACTGATTCTGATAAGGATGCTGCAACGAAATCGTAAAGAAATTTTTCATTTATTTTATTTTTATAATTTATCATGCTTTTGCCATTTCAATCTCAACGAATGAAAAAATGTCTCCCCTTATTAGGGTGCAGCGTAAAAAATAGCATTTGATTCTATTAACTTTGCGAAGTCTGTACAGAAAATGACGTGAACGTGATAGATAAGCATACAATAAAATGTGTAAGTACCTACGACCCTAATGGTGCGCATATTTGATGAACAAACTCAAGGTTTTATGTCATACACGTAAGATTGTAAAAATAAGTAAGGCCCTATGTTATTATGTACTTATAATCAAATTAGATATTACACCTACATTCAATTACCTCGACGTGCTTACAGATAGGTTGGTACAGTCGCTGATGTTTCTTACGTTTTTGAATTATAAATGTTTGCCGGAAAACCTTTTGAGACTTTTGAAATACATATAAAAATATGGTTGAGTCGTGTTCACTTAAAAGATTTTCAAAGGTTTAAATCAGAATAGGCGTTTGTGCCGTTCGCTCTTTAGCAGCACGTCTCTTCGGCTAAGCTAAACCAATGCTTTATTTTTTATCACTTAGAAAGCATTTTGCTTTTAACCGACTAATCAAGAACCCAGGGTAAGTTTTATCGGATGTGGATTACACTACAGCGCACTAACAAACCTAATTACAAGATTATAACAAACTTAATTGGAAGGTTGAGTGAAACTATATCAACACTATACCTTATAAAACAAAGTCCTCCGCCGCGTCTGTCTGTTTCTATGTCTGTATATTCGCGATAAACTCAAAAACTACTTAACGGATGTTCATCTGGTTTTCACCTATCAATAGAGTGATTCTTGAGGAAGGTTAAAGTGTATAATTTCGCTAGTTTATTAATAAAATTGGGTCAGTAACTCATATGTACACCTTAATCAAAACATTTAAACAATAATGCCTTTAAATAAGCTTAATATTGAAAGAAATTGTCTGACACATTTTTGTAATATTAGACCTACACCTCTCAAAATATTTTATCATTAGGGCTCATTTAGACGGTGCGAGAACTCGCATGCGAGTTTCATTACATTGCGTCATTTGATCGGTCGGTTGAATTGATGTAACCTCAATGGTCCGCAATGTAACTAAAATCGTATACGAGTTCGCGCGCCGTCTAAATGAGCCCTTAATCGGCCTACATTGATTATCTACCTACTTACTCCTCTCTTTTATCTTTATCTTCTTACCTGGTATATTAATATTGTAGTTATTAATTAGATAGGTAAACGATTTGCAAAAATTACCAACAATGACATTTGACAACATATTTCGGCAACCAAAAAGAAGTTAAATTTATATTTTATAAGGAAAACTATAAAATTGTAATCTAATCTCCTAAATGAATAGAGATCGTTCACATGGGTATTGGTTTTCTGTACAAACCTATGCATTTGCTGTTCGCCGCGCAGAAACGACGTGGTGAGCTCATAAAACCTTATCTGGCCCCGTCGAGGGCGCGTTTACTACGTAACCGCTACTTGAACGCCCTAATTTACTTGTATAAGTCACTAAACTACTAAATCAACTGTTGATGGCGCATATTTGACGCTTTACCTATTGAATGAGTAAAAATGTGTACTTTCTTGAATTGTCTTTGTAATGCTAAGTCACACAAATATTAACTCTCTGGCCAGCGACGTAACTAATATCCCACCAAAAACATTTTCATGTAAAATGTTGCCAAGACGAAACCATAAGGCTCGCACTGACAAAAACTTATCAGATCTCTTGTAGAGCCAAGCTTCTAACTCTACAAGCCCTAACTTCACAAACTCTACACCTTAGTCAAAATATGTGGCTTGACCGTTTCGCTACTGTCACATGGACGTAAGGTGAAAAATGTATTCACTATTCATTATTTTTTATAATACAATAGTTCTTGGAGTAACGAAACGGCCAAGCCACATATTTTGACTAAGGTGTAGAGTTTGTGAAGTTAGGGCTTGTAGAGTTAGAAGCTTGGCTCTACAAGAGATCTGATAACTTTTTGTCAGTGCGAGCCTTATGGTTTCGTCTTGGCAACATTTTACATGAAAATGTTTTTGGTGGGATTTCACTTCTTTTTGTTAGTTGCTTCCATCCCCTAATTTAAAGGGTTGCGCGTGTGATTTAAGGTACTATTAAAAATCCTGAAATACGTACTTCGGGGCATCTTTTATACATCTGCTTTTTACTGATTCCCCATACAAACTTCAACCCTCTTTTTCTTCTAACGCCCTTTTCCACCCCCTTTTCACCCTTACGGGGTGATTTTGGGGTTGAAAACTATTCTATGCCATTCCCCATTACAAAAACTATCTACATACCAAATTTCAACTAAATCGGTTCAGCGGTTATTGATTTCCCATACAAAATTCCACCCCCCCTTTTCCCCCCCTTAGGGGCAAAAAATTTCAAGTTTTTGAATTATTTTGTTGTTTGAGTACTAATATTATCTTACATACCAAATTTCAGCTTCCTAGGACTTCAGGAAGTACCCTAGAGGTTTTGATGATCAACAGTGAGTGAGTCAGTGACGAAATTGGGGTTTTTTAGATATGAATAAAATCTTAAGTATAAGAGCTATGCAATTGATTTTTTTTATATTTAATAAGTCCACTATTGACATCATATCCCGAGAATTTTGTTTATCTGGTATAATCCAAACCCAAGTTATGAGGGTTCAAAAAAACGACGAAGCGATTCGAGAAAAGGTAGGTAGTGCCCTTGCGCTTCGCTTTGCTCGTCTTGGCGGGGGCACTACCGTGCCCCCAGATATCCAAGGAAAAGTTTAGTTGTCAATTAGACATTTAAAAAAGAACAACAAACAGAGACAAGGAAGAAAACCACAATCATATGAAATAGATATATTATAGATACCTACTATAAGATACTGTAATAATGGTTGTATTCATGTTGTGGTTGTAAAATAAATAAAATTACTACTCAATCACATCTTGATACAATATCTCAAGAGAAAGTTATATTTATTTAAAAAAATAGTAAGAGTTGGTAGTAATAAGTTAACCTACTTTAATTGTGGTAAAAATACGAGATTGTATTCATAATGGCTATATGTCAATCACCAAAAATACATTCAAATATATAAAAAAATACATCCTTATATGACAAACACTTACTTTGAGGTCGAAAATTTAGAGATGAAATTAAACGAAAATGTTTGTAATATTTTTGTCAATAATAGTTTTGTTTGTAAGTACTTAAAAGTCTGTTCATTACATCGTTTTTTTAATATGTACGTACATTATGCAAAAAAAATAAGTACTTACATTTTAATGTTGGTGGTAAATGTATAGGACGTATTTAGATATGCGGCTAAATAATATAAATGTATGGATGTTTTCTACACGTACCATCGCATTAATGTAGATTAATAATGTTACCTGATTTAGCTTAGTGGGCCCTCAATTAATATTCTTGGTCTTAGTGATAATGGTAAGTCATACATTATGTCATAATGCCATAATGGTAACCCAATAAACACGTTATAAAAATGGAACGTATTTAAGTATGTCGATGTCTTTGACAAATATACAAATAAATATGAAAATAACATAAATGTGTCACGAAAGTTATAACATTATTTCAAGTAATACAAAAATACATATTACTCGATATCCTTTTTCTGAAAATGGTATTATTCGTCATAATCATAAAATGGGTGCTCAACAAGAGCTAAAGCAATATTTTATACAGTATACCTACATCTAAGCATTCCTTTGCATCCTTAGGCGTAATATAACTATAATTGTGTATGTGCATACAAACTTATATAAAAATCAAATATCTTTCTTCTAAATAAATACGTGAGTTACAAAAAAATAACATGTAATAAAATTAAAAAATAAAGTTTAGCCAATATCTTTCAATAATTTATTTTAATACATCTCCGAATCTTGCGTGAAACCTATGCCTCACCACGTTCAAGTTTACTCGCCCGACCCAAACGCTCCACAAGCGCCCGGGATTGAAGTACCAGCAACAATGACGGTCTTTGCCTTTTGTAATACTTTATTATGTACCGGCAAAGATCCCCTGACAAAACTTTATTGGACATCGAGTATGAGCACTCAGATACGAGAACAGTTATAATGTGACGTCATTACAGCGATAGTCGATTTTGAGGGAGTTCGTTTCTCGGAACACTGAAAACTTTATTGCCCGTTTTGTTTCTTACAACAATATTTATGATATCCGCAATAAATGTGTTTAAGGGACAACAATTGAATATACAGACCAATTCTAATATAAGTACACTTACATAAGAATGATATTTGTATCATGTTATTTAGTTATCGTGCGGCTCGCCTGCGCCAATACAATACATCTACGAACAAATTTATACGAGCGAATTTTTCGATATTTGAATAACATCAGTTTAATGTCATTCTAATATCAGTGTACTTTCAAATTGTCCTAATAGCCATAGGCACATTAAATATGAGCATACTATATAATCGTACCTTAAAGAACCAACACCGTATAAGTAGAAAAAAGTAGGTAGTTCCAATAGTATTTTTAATGATACAGCCCAATTTGAGAAACATTCAAAATCAAGCAAGAGTTTCGAACTAAGTGTATCAGGTTGCGCTTCCTTGACCCACCATCTAAAATTATGGGGTTGCAAACTGGATCACAGTTAATACTTGTTTTTAGTTAGGTAAATGTGTAAGTTTATGAAATGTTTGTTTTTAGATAAAGCATATAACAACAACCCAAATTACTAGTACGTAGAAATAAGCGCGTAGAGAACAATGCACGAACGTGAGATTATGTGAAAATAGAGAACCATTCATTGCAATAGTAGAATATTTAAGTACTGTTGTAACCCGTGAACCGTTAGAGTTCAATAATAGAGAGGAACAACACACACTAGGTGAGTTTTAAACCACTTATGCTAAATATTACATTTCTGGGAAACTCACCCTAAGATCCTTACAAACTTTTTGAAATACAAGCGTGATTTGTATCTACCAACATTAAATTAGGCTTCAAATATTATAAATAAAGTAGCGGCAACTCGATTACTTTTATCTAGGACTAATGATTGGTTTATAGTAGTTTATGCAACAGTGATATAATAAGGGTTCTTAAAATTCAAGGGTCGAAGTTACAAAACGAGACGTAGTCGAGTTTTGTAAAAAAAGACCCGAGAATTTTAAGAACCAATTATGAGCTGTTGCATACATTACTTTTTCTATGACAGCTGCAGCAAAAAATATTAAAAAAAAAGAGTTATTATTAAAAAAAAGAGTTATTATTTAAAAAAAATTGAGTTATTATTTAAAAAAAAAAGAGTTATTATTGTAAATGAAAACATACCTCTTTCAATCAAGATGATCGGAACTTGTATCTTTAAAAAAAATAAAGCAGTTGTATTATACTCATAAGATGACTGCTAGCAGTCATCTTATGAGCCTATAGACAAAGCATTCAAATGACATTGCTTTAGATATCACTGTCAGTCATTTAATTGACACATTTAAGTGCTGGAGTAGAAAAAGTATATTTTCAATTCGATTAGTCTGTTTTAAAAATCGTAAAGACGTTTTTACGAGCATTATACTATATAATACTCTTATTAGTAGGCAGTGTGTTTTAAATATCGACTATATAACTATTATGTTATTTATTTACGAGCAGGTATTTAATCTTTATTGCACAAAAGAAAATACAGAGGTACAAAAGGCAGACTTAATGCTAAAAGGCATTATCTACCAGTCAACCTTCGGGCAAAGCAGATAACCTGTAGGCGGTGCAACATCATGTTGTAATTACAAAATAAAGTAGGTATATCAGTACTTTTAATTAAAATAAACATTTTTAGAAAATATTATTTTGAATACAAATGCTTCATTATAAAACAAACAATAAAATTCATACATATAATAGCGTCTAAATACAGCAGCAAAAGCCAAAGAAGGCTAATTTATCTATCTATCTATTTAATCTAATCTATCTATCTAATCTAATACCTTTAAATGAGCAATTCTTGTATATTTATTTATTTATATATAATATTTCGGAAATCTCGGGAACGGCTCTAACGATTTCGATGAAATTTACTATATGGGGGTTTTCGGGGGCGAAAAATCGATCTAGCTAGGTTTTATCTCTGGGAAAACGCGCATTTTGGCGTTTTTATATGTTTTCCGAGCAAAGCTTGGTCTCCCAGATATTTTTATTAAAATAACACATAATGTGCCTCGCGTGTCTTGTACAACCATAGAGTGGTCGTTCCTCCGCATGGCGCCGGACAGTCTCGTCTCGGGCGATATAATATCACACTCCGCTGTGCACTGGAGGTAATCAACCGACGACACTCCATACACGGGTGACTAGGAAAAAGACTCGGATTGCCAGTGATTTATGGACATCAACTGTAATTCCAGTTTCATATACCTATCTTAAGCGGAACAAAAAGCGATTAGGTATATTTTAGAGAGGTTCTGTTACCGAAAAATCATTACCAGGCGCGTTTCTAATTATTATGTTAAATAATCATCAAAAATAAGGATGATTTTAACATAATTCTGGGAGATGAACTCAATTAATGGTAATCATTCCACTCCACTTATTACTTTCATGATAGGATATCGAGTACCCGTAGTTTTAATTATCCGATAGCTACCGTACTTCCAGTTGTCATTTCAATATCAAACAGTAAGCCATAATTTTAGTGAAATCACGATCATTGTTTAAAACAAACTTAGAATATTTAACTGTGCGTATTAAAAAACTTAGGTAACCAAAACATTGTTTCAAGATGAGTGAAGGATTCACCAAAAACCTAAAATATATTTTACAGTACATATGGGGCTACTTTTTCGCACTAGTGCGTAAAATAGCACTTTTCGTGCGCATGTCGAAACTTTAAAGTACTGTACTGTAAAACGTTGTTCGATACACGTGCGAATAGGTAATTCGCAACTCGTGTCGATTTAAAACACTCCCGTCGGTCGTGTTTTAATTTATCGCCACTCGTTTCGAATTTCCTCTTTTTCGCACTTGTATCGAAAATAACTATTATTATCTTTGGATGAATACCTAATAGTGTAATAACAAATGGCATTCGATAAATTGCATGCACAGTCGTCCGTGTTAAGAAAATTATGTATCAGTATATAAAACGTGTCCGCATTTACTTAAGAAAAGTGTTGTTTATATATAGCCTCGAGTGTATAAAACATATCCAGCACGAAGTTGTTGACCTTATTTGCAGACGTATTCATTAAGAAGTTTTGATGTCATTTATGAAACACATTAAGTACATCATATACTCGGGAGCTCAAAGGTATGATTAAAAGTCATCACTTGAACTTGCTTACTAATTAATGTTTATTCATGTAGATAAGTAGTCTGCCTTTATAAACCTACCAAGTACTAAATTTTTTATAATAGGGACTTCATTAGTTTATATCTTAATTTCGCACAAAAGGCTTGCAAGACTGAATAAACCGGCCAAGTGCGAGTCGGACTCGCGCACGGAGAGTTCCGCACCATCAACAAAAAATAGAGCAAAACAAGCAAAAAAAAAACAAGCAAAAAAACGGTCACCCATCCAAGTACTGACCCCGCCCGACGTTGCTTAACTTCGGTCAAAAATCACGTTTGTTGTATGGGAGCCCTACTTAAACCTTAATTTTATTCTGTTTTTAGTATTTGTTGTTATAGCGGCAACGGAAATACATCTGTGAAAATTTCAACTGTCTAGCTATCACGGTTCGTGAGATACAGCCTGGTGACAGACGGACGGACGGACGGACGGACAGCGGAGTCTTAGTAATAGGGTCCCGTTTTTACCCTTTGGGTACGGAACCCTAAAAATATGTACAAAACTGAAGTAAGTACAAACACGTAACACGACCGACGGGAGTGTTTTAAATCGACACGAGTTGCGAATTACCTATTCGCACGTGTATCGAACAACGTTTTACAGTACAGTACTTTAAAGTTTCGACATACGCACGTAAAACTATGCAAGAAACAAATAAGCGTTTTTTTTCTATGGGCAGTACTTCATAGTTAAAAAATAATATTATCAAATTAGGATAGAAGAAACAGGTAAACTGAAAACTATAATAATACTACTATATTAATTGCACTTCAAATTGCACCAATACATCGGATATAATTATATAAAGGTACACATATATTATAAATGTTTCGGCGTTACTACTGTTCTAGGCCAGTATACCCTTATATATTACATTGAAACGTTGTTTATTTGCCTATGGGAACAATAATCATCCAAAAACGCGTTGGTATATAATAATATAGTTGTGGGTGCATGTGCCAATATTGTGATATAGGTACATATGTATGTACCTAATGTATGTTATATTGCTGAACAAATTACACAGCTTTTATACCAACTTAATCGGTTGAAACGTTTTGTTCTAACAGTTCCATTGCAAAATTAATACAAAGTAGGAGTAAATGAACTGATGTATGCTGCTGAGCTTTACAGCTCTAATAACTTATAATTCAGATGCGTAATGCCCGTGAAATAGATTCCGCGAGCCCCCTCTCGGTTTCTAGAAGAAACGTTTAAATAATTTACCAAACATCAGGCTTTGTAATTGTGTGCTATTAAAAAAGTAACCTTACAACTAGAACAACAAAGTGTACAATTAAATATACCGCGAGCAAAGATAAGCAGTTTGAAAAAGAAAGTAAAGTAAATCCTGCGAGCCGGCCCGCTGGCTCAGAACGCTGAATTAGCCTGCCAAGCTGCCGCGACTGTTGTTTGATATATTATGGGTAATGATATGAATATTTGCTTCGAATAATTCATGTGAGATTTGGCTCGCTAACTGACCGTTTTTGCGAGAAGTTTCCCGGAGTGAAGCGATAACTAGTGTAAAAGTGTGCGGTCTTTAGTAAACAAGAATTTGTACTAAATATGTCTTTCATTTTGCATGTTTAACATTGCAGGTTGCTTATATAACATGGTTGTTTAGCATTTTATATGCATGTATTAGCTGGCAAAATTTTATGCCTATTTGCAATTTTTGCGATTTCAATGATCAAAAAAAAAATTCTTGCCAAAAAGTGTACATGATTTCTTCAACCCATTTTCGAATCACGTGTAAAATGTTTAGTGCTGTCAACATTGTTCCAACTGCTATTTAGTTGTGCCCGTCGCTGAGTGGTCAATCTCCACTAATTGAAGTCCGAAATCGTGTGCTACAAGAGAATTTGTCCCTGGTGGTATTATCGTCAACGTCATCTACTCGATCTGATGATCTTACCCCATGTCATGTAACTTCTATCAGAACAAAATTAATAAGTATGTTGTTCATATCGCAGCGCCGTTCCAACTTCCCCCAGTAATTTTAGTCGGAAAAGCATTTTTACGTGGGGCGCCATGTAGAACCGCGGATGGTCAGGAAGGATCCTGTGATTTACATACGTAAAATTATTGTTTATTTATTAAAAGCTTTTTGCATAGTAAAAGTTGTGCAAAAGGCGAACTTAATGCCAGAAGGCATTCTCTACCACTTAACCCTTGGCTAATAATCACACACGGAAGATGAGAAGTCGCGCGCGTTGCATTTTAAAGGCGAGCCGGAATTGGACTGGGAATATGGCGCACGCGAGATGCATGATTGAGTGATTGGTTTTATTTTATTGTATGCGGTTTTCATCTAATCAAAAAATTAACTTACCCTATGTATACAATTGCTTTTGTGAATAAACATTAGGTAACAATACCTATTAATGGGTACCTACGAAAATGACAATAACAAACAAAACCGTAATATAAGCTACCTATACATAGCTATTCAGAAAAAAACTGCCTCTGTTGAAATCGGTAAACATGTAAAATACGAAACCATTTTCCAGCCCATCAAAATTCCAATAACACCGGCCCATAGCGACATTTCGCTTGCATTTAATTTCCAACTGCGTAATGAGCTTGAGATGCATATTTCACACTGGCGGGCCGTTCGCAGGCGTTAAGTGGGGTATTTTATTGGTTTATTATACAATATTCTAAGCTAAAAATCGTGGAAAGAGTAGGTTTTTAATTGGGCAACGAGCTCGCGTGGTGCTGACGGGTGGATTATTCATGGCTGCTTCAGAGCTTCGCTCCGTCGCCCCGTTAATTCAGCCTCGAGTTTTTTTTATTGCGCCCTTTATTCTCCTAGATTGAACTTTTTGAATATAATATTACCATTATATATATAATATTATTTGACCGCTTAAGATAGCTTTTTGAACTTTTTTATTAAATTAAATAGTTTTATTTAATAATTGGGTAATGAATCCAGTTTTTATTTGAAATTAAGCACTAGTACCTGTGTAAAAATATCATTGTCAATGTTTTATACGAGTACGTATTTACATAGACTAAGTGCGTCGAGTTCTGCGGTTCAGGAATTATAATTGAACTAAGTACTGAGCCACACTCTACATGAGTTTCTATCACAATACCACATCTTAAGAATAGATATGTAGGTACCTATCAAAAAAAATAGCTTGTTAAATTCACAAGCAAATTGGTAACCCATTGCCATCAGGGTCCGCTAAATGAGTCATTTGTAACCGGTATTTTTCTACGATCAAAGGGTTTCCAACTCTTCTCGCAACTAAAGCAGTACCTAGTCAATGCAGGATTATTGTCTGCCCGTAATAAAAGGCACAACGGAAGCGTTTTAACCTTTATTTGGGGCAGAAAAGACCACTTTCGTAAATTTGACGTAAATTGTTACGCCTCTCGGAAGTTGCTTTTTAGGTGTTCTCAATAGAACGCAAAAAATATAGAATCATTTTTAGGTAAGTATCGATTAATTTACGATATAACTACTATACCCACTTGAACAAGCAAATAAAAAAAAGCGTATAAAAGTGGCATCATAGCTCTAAAAATGGCATGAACCAACTTTTATTACCTACTTGTTTTTATTGACTTAAACCAGATTATTATTTTCATTGATTGCATAAATAAACCTTTTAAACCATTCTAAGATTACAGAACTACAAAAAAACTGATATAAATTAACACACACACAAATATACCTACCTACAGGTAGGTAAACGTGTTTCTACTACAAATACCTACATAACATAAGCATAATACAGTAAATTAATAACAAAAAGCTGTATTACCTATACATTTCCTTAAAATCTCCAGTTCTGATTCTATATTTACATAATTGAAACATCGTCACTTCAAACTCTGTTTTTATTAATATTTACGGAGCTAAGCATAATGAGTAAACAAATGATGTTTGTTTCTTTAACACTGTTACCGCAACGCCACAAGTGGCCGAACCTAAACACGCCGGCTACTGCAGTTTGTTATGATAAGTGCTGAGAACACGTAAACTATATATTGTGGTTATGGCGCCCACAATGTTACGAGTTGGTGGGACATGATTTTTAGTTTTAATATTGTTTTTCCTTTATAGGGCTATATTGATATGTATACAGTTCGTAACTACTTTAAATTGTGTATAATAGTCGAATAAATATAAAACATATTTATCAAGTCCATTTTTCTAAAACAAAGAAACTGGTGAGTGACTAAGTGCATAGAACTACTTTTTGTAACTATAACTTAACCTTAACTAACTTTTAGATAAAGTTTAAAGAGTAGAAACGCATTAGGATATGCAGTCGCGAATTAACAATTCATTCGCCGTAAAAATCTACTAAGTGATTAGTGAGTAGTTAAGTGAAAATTCAAATGTGATTCCTTCCCTTCCGTCTATTTAATGCAAGGAGGCTAAGCTTAACTAGTCGTTCAATTAAAATAAACAAGGTACCTACAAGTAATGAACCTACGATATATTTTATAAGGCCGTAGGTAGAACCTATATTACATTAGAATAATTACATTTTGCGTTTATGAAATTAAATCGTCGTAGATTCTTTTATATTTCACTATGTGTAAAAAGCTGTGCTGATAGCTATTATAGGTCCCAAAGTTGTATCTAAACTACGGCATTGAATCAGCTTAATTTGGTTTCGTGTTTTTAGGCAGTCCATCATAAGGCTAAACAGAATTATTTTGAGGTGGGTGCAGTGAGAAAAAGTTAAAGTAATATAGCTACATACCTACCTCTGATATACCTACATCTAAATTATGAGTGAAATGTAATTACTCCATAAATATATTACAATAATCAATTGTGCTTTATTATCACTATAAATACAATAAAATGAAATAAATATATAGATATATACACGGATAAATACATACACATACAATTGTACAGTCGGAATCTAATAGATTGTTATCATAGAAATAAGGAAGTGTGTCGATATATTTGGTAAGTCTGGCCGCTACTATCTGTTCCATTTGATGCTGACTATACTAGTATATGCAATGAGTTACCAAGTAATTCCCACTATCCATACAACAAACAATTTACACATCCGCGTGGTTACCCTATCCGTACAACACGATGCGGTTGCATTTATAACGTGATGACGGTTATGATAGGGGTGTGATTGCTTTCCCATATTTTGTCCGTTGAAATGTAAACATATTTTAGCTAAGAAAAAGATAGTTATGAATATATAGCACTTTAAAGAATTTCTTAGAGCAGATATGAAGCTAATATGTATTGCGCATAGATCTGCCGTTTAACTGAGGTGTTTGGTAATAAGTAATTGTGGCTAAGCTTGGGTCCATAAATCTGTATTTCTTTTGTTAATATCACGTCATTTATAAACTACTTTTAGTCCCAAAACTCAACTACCTTCTACAACAAAATCAATGTGTTACTTCTGTACTAACTGCCTAAAACAAGTGGTAGACCTATAGTTAGAGAAGTTTCTTACATCATTGTTGAACCAGTTAATAATAACTAAATAAGTACAAAATCAGTTAAAGCGCAGAAAACTTATTTACATTACAAAAAAAGTCTTCTTAACATAGCAATTTACCTACATGGGCACATGGCGGGCGAAAAGGCTAAACATAAAGTAGCAATCGGATTTCCTAAACCAAGTTAAACGAAACTTGCGACAATTTCTTTAAAAGCCTATAATATCTTTTTAAGAGTGCTTATCGCGAAAGGGGTACTAAACCAGCCGCGTCGCGAACATTATTTAAAAAAGAGGAAGCCACGGGAGTTTACTTGTTTTGTAATGTCTGTATAGAGCCTAGATACAGTAGATCCGGAGACACATTGCAGTTTTGTAACATCTTAGGATAAAATATTTATCGTCAAGTGAAAACCAAAACTCACTCATTACTACGAGTACCACAAGTTCAGAGCAATATTAAACTGCCCTAGTAAAAATAATGGAAAAGAGCATGTCGAGCCATGCTCATTTTAGGGTTCCGTGGTTACCATTCTGTCAGAATAGCCTATAAGTATCATGTAGGTACATTACAAGCATAATGGTGTAGCTTCGCAGCGCTTTGAAGTACGAAACGTTTTTACTAAGAAGGGAAGACTTGTTTCGATTATTGTTGCGATATTTCTCACGTGAATTGTACAATGTTTTACAGTAGATATGGCCCTTTAATTTTTTTACATACGCACTTATAGTGCTAGTTACCGCACTAGGGTGTTAAATTAGCACCAAATGTACTGTAAACCACATTTTAAGTCAACTAACCTACTGTACGCATTAACCACTGGCCAAAGGTCGTTGGGCCATCAGATAACACCAGATTTGCGGCCACTCCATTAACAAATTACCTCTTTAAAGCGCTTCTGTAAATAAATGTGCAGGTTTCTTTATTTACACGAGATAATGGTTTTATTTTCGCATACGTGCTTGCGTGCCCGAGTGAAATATAAAAGAAAAGTATTTTTCAGTTTTCAGATGCTTAAATTCTTTTAACTAAATGAACTGCGTTTTACGAAACTATTCTGTGTAATAAATACTATGATCTCAAATCAATCTTATAATTTTGTTTTGAATAGGATCAATACAAAGTTATATTTTATGTATACCGCTGTAGTCCCTATTAGGCCCTCCCGACATGTGTAGTTATTACTACTTATTAGTAATATTGCAATTTTGCAAAGGTGGTATGGTACCTAACGGTGCACATTATTGGTCGATTACTTTAGAGTCTTGCTGTTAGTAATATATCGTCAGGTGACAAGCAAGTCACTAAGTACCTCCCCAAGTTTATAGCCATAGTGAACCATATTTATACGAAAAGAAGGTTGATTTTTGTTTAAATATTTTATAGTAATTAGTGACTTTTCTTGTCACCTGACGATATGTGTACGTATTGTAGTTGTTAATTTACAAATGCTTTTAAGGATAATTTTATTATCGGACTGAATCATAAAACAGATTTGCTACTAAACATAATTTTTTACAAAAAAAAACTCGTATCTTCATTGGGAATGGTTGAATTATGTAAGTACCTACATTCATTCATTGCGAATAATGTTGAACAATCATGAGATCCTACGAAAAAGGATGATAAATAATAGAAAATAGAAATGATGTGCGTGCTAAATCACTGTTACCTACACAAAACATTAAAATTTAGAGATTGTCGGGAAATAACATTTTATCTTTCCCACAGTTACTTTTTTTTTATTAAAACTAGCGTATTTTATACTTTTCATTAAAAATATAGTAACTGTTATGTTATAAACGTTGTAGGCATTCGTAGTATCTAAGATAACTACAATAATTTGATCTCACGACACACACTTGCTCAGTTTATTTATGACAAGTGGTGCCATCTATTAAATTGTTTGATAATCATTTTCGTTGCTTAGCAAACTTACGGCGAGCCTCTATTGATATAACGCGGTGTTTTAGTATTATTATTCTGAATATAGGGAATGCAAGTTTAATATAAAGAAATATGAATAAAAACGTTCTTCGCCCTGTAGTGGACGACCAAGAACCACGTATTAGTGTTATTTGCCTTGGTCCAACAGGGTCGGGTAAAACGACTTTGTTGAAAAGGCTACAAGAGGCCGAAGGTATTGACAATACTTACAGTCCCGTACCCACCATAGGAACCAATATTTATGATATACACTATCTTAATAAGAGTGGGAAAAAACAAACATTAACTATAAGAGAAGTCGGCGGAGAGATGGCGTCACTATGGAATAATTATTTAGAAGGAGTTGAAAAGGTAACATTATTTACTGGTACAAAGTACTTAATAATAAAAATTGACAGAGTTTGAGAGTAGAATATGGCCCGAAACTTTTATTTTTCTCCAACATAGTGCTGTTTTCTTGTTCTAAATCCACTAAAACACCCTCACTTTTTTCTCAAGTCCTCCTTTAACGGTACGTACGACGTACGTGCCACGTACTACGTGGCACGTACTTTTATTGAGTGCAGTACTTTTTTTTAATCAATAATTTTCATGTTACTTTTCAGGTCATATTCGTAGTGGACACATCTAATCTGTGTCAGATATCGGCGGCAGCTCTCATGCTATATACATTATTGGCCGAGCCCGGTCTCAAACAAGCTAAGGTTATACTAATGTTCATAGTTTATACATAGTTATACACAGATAATTATGAATAAAATCTCTGCAATTACACTGAAGTTCATGGAGCCTGGCAAGCGCTAATGTTGGGAGCAAAAATATAATTATGTACGAATTTAATAAAACCTCTTTAAATCCTAAATCACACTAGATATCAACATAAGGTTTCTTAGAGACACCTATTATATGAGTATCAATTTGAGATTTAAATCATGAAAGAACGTATCACTACACGGCGAGATCTCGTTCAACGCAATATTCTAATAAAACAAGTGCCAAGCAAGAAGTACTTGGCTTGCCATTGTTTTAAATTATAGCTACTTTGTAATATCTTAGCTTTTATCATAAAATACGCTTTATTACTTCCGGCATCTGAGTCTTCAGAGCAAACTACTACTAAAAAACTACGTTTAACATGCTTTCAGTTCATCATAGTGCTAAGCAAGATGGACTTGGCTTACCGGCAGATGCGGAACGAAGCCCTGCTGATGCTGCAGAGCCGCCGGCTGCTAGCGGAGCTCCCGAGACCCCCGACCATCCTCGAAGCGGCGCCGCTTACCGGCGAGGGTCTGCAGGAGCTGAAGGCGCAGCTCACCAATCAGAAGATTAAACCTGCAATATAAATATAGTTTGTCAAAGGACTGTCTCATCTCAAACATAAGACAGAGAGAATCATACTACAAAGATGTCTTACACTAGTACTAGCACCACAGAATAAATAATAGTACTAAGTACAGAAGACTCACCCTATAACAAAACGCGTCTGTTACGATCAGCACAGATATGGCCGCTAGGTGGCGACAGCGCCACGCGCGGCTTACTAATGGCTTTCCCCAAAATTGGGGCCGAACGGATGTATTTTTAGCTACCTGTAGCAAAGCGACGAAATCGCGGAGTGAGACACGCCTGCTAGCACACAAAAGAAAAGGATGAGTATAGTTTTATTTTAGTTCTTATTTACTGACAATTTGGTTTGACCAATTATAGTCCACTTGTAACCTTTTAGCGACAGACAAGAAAAATATTAAAAACCAATGACAGTCTAATTCACATTTGTAGTTGGAGGTTGCTTTTAAACAGAATTTGAATTAAATATGATGTATTAAGCTGGTGGAGTTGACAAACATCTGATAATAAACATATTTTCAGAAAATATCTGGCCAAATTTCACTCTGTTGGTTAAAAGGGTGGTTGGTAAACGCAAAAATGCAGGCAACTCATTTACTCGATTAAAATGTTGCATAGTACCGCCGCCATTTGTTAAATTAATTTCATGATGCTAAATTTGTAATTTTGTACATAAGTAACTATGTATGTATAGGGATCAAATCGATCTGGTACCGCAGTATTTCAATTAAAAAGAAGGCATAGTCATTGTATACATACTAAGTACCAACGTTAGCATCTATTAATAAGCCTACACCTAATAAACGTCTCTTTTTGACCCAGTTGTTGACTGGTAGAGAATGCCTTAAGGCATTCAGTCCACCATTTGTACTTATTACTTTATGTGCAATAAAATATAAATAGGCATTTGCATTTGCAGGCATTAAACCAGGCTAACAAAAAAAAACAAAAAAATATATAAATAAATAAAAATCCCCAACATCTAAATAAATGACTAATTGGTGTTATTTACCTAATATGTCCTGAAATTGTTTGTTGGAGATTACCCCGATTAAAAATACCTACTAGTTTAAAAGTATAAACAACACAATTGTTTCCACCACAAATAATTCCGTACCTGAGAGGCATAACACTGTAAGTGCCATTTTAGTAATTTTACAGGAGAAGCGATTTTGTGTCAAAGTTTGTGTTACAAGGATTTTCGAACAACATAAAATGACACACAAGAGGTTTATGTCACAGTTTTTTAAATGAATCAACAGTAAATATATTTGACATCATTATGTATTACTTTCAAGTTATCATTTTGTACTTATAAGATATATTTTTCAATAAAACTAAAAAAACTACCCCACATACAGTATTCTGCTTCTAAGCTTATTTCAAATTCGAGGAGTTACAGTAATGTTAAAGGTCCTTAACGAGATTGAAAATACTGTTATATCATTTTTATAATAATAACAAGTCCGTTTAAATGCAAATGACCATTGTAATCAACTTAAACTGATTATAATATAGAAATTTTAAGTTTTAGTCAGGACATACAGTAAAATGCCTTACAATATGCCTAGCATTATAGTGTATGTGCACTCAGAACCGTAAACTCTCTGGACATACCTTAAAATGAACCTAGTAGCATTTTACTGTATTTCACTTACATCAAAATGTTTCCCAGAGGGTTATACACTTACAGTAAAATGCAATTGAAAAACTTGGAATTGGTAGTATTATCAATAAATATAGTTTTATGGATCGATGGAGCATCATAAATTATGTACGATACTGTAAAAAACCGAAAATCACAAAAAATGGACTTACAGTGTTATGCCTCTCAGGTACGGAATTAACACCCCCATTTTAGTCATATCCCGAACGTAAACACATGCGTCATCCATAATTCGTAACATAAACAACTTTGTGCCTATTGGGGCTTAATTACTTCAGATCTTAACAATAATAAAACTTTCGTAAATTTCTTGTCTTATAAATTATGAAGATTTTAAACCTAAGGGTAGGCGGAGAGCGTTACAAGGCGAACAAGGCTTCACGCTTCGTTCGAAGGAACTTCGCCCTCCAAGTTTCGACATGTGTCCCGCAAGACTCCATCCTACCTAGATAGAACCAGAGACCAGTATGTACCTAGTCAGTCTGTATGTAGTCAATACTGTTAACACATTCATATACAAGTTTGTTCCTAGGCCACGCCCCCTGGCAGTGAATGCGTTAATCTGTACTGAGTCCCGTGCGTTACCACAATGTTAAGCAATAGATGGCGCTGCTTTTTTATAAGTTACTACTGAACACAGCGCTAGGCGTCAATGGCGCTAAAATTTTGCCTGGCGCCGCCACTGTATAATATTTTTACACAATCATGCTACTTTCTAGGGAGATCAACAGTCTTTATAACTGTCTTGTCTTTGATAGAGCCTCTACAATCTCAAACTCTAGTGGAAGTAATGCGTAGGTTAAGCTCGGTGTTTTTACTATCCAAGTATAGATCTGTATTTAAGATAGTTTTTAAACAATCTAGGCACTTTCCTAGCAGGTTTGTCTGGATATATATTCCGGAAATTGTAAGATTGTTATCTGCGATTACACATTATTATTAGGTGCCAAATACCTACCTATCTAAAACGTATAAACATTATATGTAGTAGCAACTATAGAACATCAAACCTCAAACATTTATTTAGCAAATAGGCTACAGCATGGACCTAGAATATTACGGACGGACTGTCACCTAAGACAAACTGTGACACTGCAATGGCGGACGGTTTGAATGTGTGCGTGTAGACGAGTGTTACCATGTAACACAAATTCTCCCCTAATGGTGAAACAATTATTTTTAATATCGTCCTTGTTTTCAAATAAAAAAATTAGGACAGTTTTACGTTAGACAATAAAAAAAGGTGTGTACGTATCTGATTTTATAGGTCTTGAAAATGCGCAATATTGCACAATTACTTTGTGCAAACATTATTTTCAATACCTAATGATATTTACCATCGTAATGAAATCAGTTCGTCATGTTTTTTGAATTTATACATTTAACTTGAAACATACCTGGTTTTCAACAAAAAAATTATAATACATAACAAACAGACGTTAACTATCAAACATGCATGTAAGCGTCTAATCTCCTTAGTATCGGGAAATTACCATACCGACCTAGTTTGAAATGCACAATCAATAATTTAACCATTTACCTAAATGATCTCTTAATACATAATGATTTAATAAGAAGGGTATCAATTACCCTACTTTCGGGAAATTACCCTATTCATGTTACTGGTCACACTCCTATTTTGCAGTTTGATAATTTATAAACAACAAATTATCGTGATTTTACGTACTAATTGATAAACTTAAGTATGAAAAGTTATTCCGTGACGTTTTTTCTTTCTATCGGTACAATTCTAGCAGGATTTAACTACGCATGCATGCATATTTTATATTTTTCTTCGACATGTTTACTTCAATGACGTTTCGATTCGTCTGACGGCAAACTGGTGGATGTGGGCTGTCAATGTGTGTGTGTCACGCGTAAATACTATGAAACTGGTGGATGTTGGAATCACAGTTGTGTTGTATGCGAAACTCTGTCCGTAATATTCTAGGTCCATGGGCTACAGTGCCCAAATTTGACATTGCCTAAATTTTTACAAGCAATAAAAATAACCAAAAATTATAAAATACAATTACAAATATGAAATATTAGATACCTTGTTAGAGATGTATCCAGTCTCTAAATTTCATATTACACAACAGCCAAATACGAAAATTGTTTAGAGATGTAAAAGTCTCTAAGTGTCAGAGATAAAATATATATAATAAAAAAACGAACCCCTTAAATATTGTCTAAAAAATGGCAGATTTAAAACTTATGATTTTGTTGATGTTTAATAGGTTTAATAGGCATATAATATATTATATACCTGCGTTGCGATTTAAACTGTACCATAGAGAAAATAATTTTTAAGAAAAAAAAACCGACTTCTATGCGGCCCGGTGAAAGATTATTGTAGATGGTGCGCTATGTAGAAAAGGAGGTAAAACCACCCACTTTTCTAGTAGCATTTCGTTTCTGTAAGGCTCGCAGTTCTAACCTAACCTAACCCACTTTTGTTCGGTTCTGTGAGGATAGCAGTTCAAACCTAACCTAACCCACTTAACAGCGCATATGCGGTGTACGGGGGTTTGAGAAGGAGGGGTTTGGCTTTGGCCTCATCATACTTTATACCTACATTTTATGGTAGGTAAGCATAGTGGTTAATTTAGTTTAGGTATCATAGTGGTTTTCCGGGTCAAGGTCCGGGTCTGTGTCCGAGTCCGAGTCCGGGTCTAGTCCAGGTCCGAGTCCGAGTTCAGGTCCGGGTCCGGGTCCGAACCGGATCCGGGTACGAGTCCGGATCTGGATCCGAGTCCGGGTCCCAGTCCAAGTCAAAGTCGAAATTCGAAATCACCAAACGTGTACTATGCGTCGTTGAAGAGTTCTGTTCTGATCATCATCAGCAGTTCCAGTTCATCAAATGCGACAGTTTTTAATGTTAATGCTTTATTTTATGATGAAAATACAGAAAATTATATACGTGTGCCTTTAAGATTTGAGGAGTTCCCTCGATTCCCCATGGATCCCATGTTCAGAACTAGAGCTTGACATAAATATGGCTTAAAAACCTAACTTGCTTAACAAACATAACGAAGAGGAATAATCGCCAAACGCGAGCTATGCGTCGTTAAAGAGTTTCGTTCTGGTCATCATCAGCAGTTACACTTCCTCAAATGTTACTTTTTTGAATGTATATGCTTGATTTGTTGATAAAAACACAACAATCACTATATGTATGCCTTTGAAATTTGAGGAGTTCCCTCGATTCCTTATGGATCCCATCATCAGAACTCGAGCTTGACAAAGATGTGGCTTAAAAACTTAACTTGCTTAACAAACATAACGAAGAGGACAAATCGCCAAACGTGAACTATGCGTCGTTGAAGAGTTTTGTTCTGATCATCATCAGCAGTTCCGCTGCATCAAATGCGACAGTTTTTAATGAAAATGCTCGATTTTCTGATGAAAATACAAAAATCTCTATATGCATGCCTTTAAGATTTGAGGAGTTCCCTCGATTCCTCATGGATCCCATCTTCAGAACTCGAGCTTGACAAAAATGTGGCTTAAAAACTTAACTTGCTTAACAAACATAACGAAGAGGACAAATCGTCAAACGTGTACTATGCGTCGTTGAAGTGAAGAGTTCCGTTCTGATCATCATCAGCAGTTCCACTTCATCAAATGTCACTTTTTTGAATGTATATGCTTGATTTGTTGATAAAAATACAAAAATCACTATAGATACATATAGATTTTATTTAAAAATACAAAAATCACTATATATACATATATATTTCTATATATACATATAGAAATGTTGAGGCCTAGGCTCCTTTCTAGTGGTGCAGGGATGCCTAAGTGGATCTTCAATGAAGACTTATTATTTTAACATGTGTACAAAGATTTATTTTAAAAATTAAATTAATACAGTACAACTACAAGTACAGTTTGTCGTTCAATAGATTTTGGAAGATTGCCGTTGGCTGCTGGCGGCGGACGTTATATACGCATCCGATCGTTGACGATCTTCGAATTTCGGAGGCAATCGGCCGTCCGTGACGTCACATAGGATGCGTTCTGAACATGCTCCCGGCGTTGAAGTACTTCAAGGAACCTATAATTGAGAGCAGGATGTGAGTGCTTGTGCATAATCCGGAGTGCAATGCACGTTACATGGAAGTGGGCAGGGGGCAAATATTATTAAATGCCCGCTTGATTATTCCCCGTTTTGTTTTTATATCTGCTACTCGGGCTATTAAATCATCATGCTATGGAATCATCTTTGCCCATATAAAGCTTTACTATGCGGCCGAGTAGCCACATTAAAGGGGGCACCCCTTTCTCCTTGATGATAACTAGGGCTCCCTCCACTAGTTGATCATGTGATGAAAACCATTTGGTTTTTTGCTGTAGTTGTGAAACATATTCTACTTTAAATCTGTTCCAAAAATGAAGTCTGAGCTGCTCCACGCGCCGTTACCGCTGCAGCGTGTTGATCTTCTCCTCTGGCACAGGATTCTGCGAATTAGGAACAAACATAAGCGGTCGTCCAATAAGGAAGTGGGCTGGTGTGAGAGCGGTCAGATCGGAAGGGTCACTGGACATGGGGGTTAAAGGTCTAGAGTTCAGGACAGCTTCAATATCCGATAAACACGTGCTCATACCTTCGAACGTTAAATGTGTTAGATTTAAAATGCGGCGCAAATGGTGCTTTACTGAGCGCACGCATCGTTCCCATAGGGCACCGAAATGCGGTGAATAGGGAGGTGAAAAAACAAAGTTAATTTCAGATTGAGCAAGATTTGATGCAATATCTGATTTTTGCAGTACTCTGTACAGCTCATTACAGGTACCAGTATAATAAGTGGCATTATCGCAATAAATATTTTTTGGTTTACCCCGGCGAGCAATAAACCGGTTTAAACTAGCCATGAATGCGTCTTTGGTGAGGTCTGAGACAAGTTCCAGATGCACGGCCTTTACTGCAAAGCATACGAAAATGCATATCCAGGCTTTGACTAATCTACAGCCCCTACCTTTGCGGTCAGCTATCAATATTGGACCTGCGTAGTCCGTGCCCGTGTTCAAAAACGGGTGATCTAATTGGGCACGCGTTGCAGGCAAATTTCCCATTATAGGTTGAACAGTTTGACCTTTGACCCTGCAACACGTCACACAACTATCTACCGTTTTTCGCGCCAAGTTCCTACCGCCTAGAGGCCAATAAAGCTGCTTGACGCTATTGAGCAATAATTGAGGACCTGCGTGCAAAAATTGTAAGTGAAAAAATACAAATATTAATTTTGTGAGCCTGTGCTTGCTACATAATATGATTGGATGCTTGACGTCATCGCTGTAATATGTGTTATCAAGTCTCCCGCCTACTCTTAACAGCTGATCCGTATCAACGTACGGACTGAGAGAAAGCAGTCTATTTTTTGCAGGAAGACTTTTGCCTGATTTTAATGTGGCATATTCCTCTTCAAACATTTCTCTTTGAGACAGAGATATAATCGATTTTCGGGCCGAAGTTAATTCTGAACTTTGTAGAAAACCTGTAATCTTAGCCTTATTTCTTGAACAATTATTAATGAATCTCATGACATATGCTACGACTCGAACCAATTAAGAGAATTTGGAAACTCGATCGAGGCGGAGCGAAAATGGAGACTCTTGAATGTCTGTTGCCAGACAATGAATCATTTCAGGTAAATCTGTAGGCAATGCAGGCTGCGACTTGGGCAAGGCAAGTGAATCCTGTTTAAGAAATTCGGGACCTGTCCACCAAAGGTCAGAGGCCGCAAGAAGCCTAGCATTTAAGCCTCGTGACGCTAAATCAGCGGGGTTTTCTTTTGAGGGCACGTAGTGCCACGTGTGACCGGCAGTAACATCCCGTACCTCGCTCACTCGGTTGCGTACAAAAGGTTTAAGATTGGCGGGTGATGACGCTAACCACCCTAGGACTATCATTGAATCGCACCAAAATGTGCATTTATTAAATTTTATGGTGAGTGAGCTCAGTATCTTTGTAAACAGTCTTGCACCGAGCAACGCCCCAGATAGTTCTAACCGGGGAATGGTCGTGGCTTTAATTGGGGCAATTTTATTTTTAGAGGCTAAAAGACGGACCGTAACTGTCCCTGTGCTATCCTTCGTCCTCACATACGCGCAAGCTCCGTACGCGGCCTCAGATGCATCTGTGAATATATTTAATTCTATCTCTTCACTAGAATCGCCTAAAAGCCTTTAAGATTTGAGGAGTTCCCTCGATTCCTCATGGATCCCATCATCAGAACTGGGTTTTGACAAAAACGGGACCAATCTGTAAGCATATACATGCAATCAAAAAAAAAATTTCAAAATCGGTCCAGCAATGACGGAGATATGGAGTAACAAACATAAAAAAAAAAAAAAAAAACATACAACCGAATTGATAACCTCCTCCTTTTAGATTTGGAAGTCGGTTAAAAATACATAGATTGCTCACTCCATACATCAGTTTTAGTACCAAAAAGACTATTAGCATCTAGCATCGAGTAGCGGAACTATCAGTACTGCTACTTGACAATAGATGTAGCACAGTCCGCAAAGTCTTACGCTGTTGAGATAAGACTTTCCGGTTGGTGCTACATCTATTGTCAAGTAGCAGTACTGATAGTTCCGCTACTCGATGCTAGATGTAGACACTGAAATTAATAGTCTAACTGATGTATGGAGTGAGCACTCTTGTCTTACTATATTTCTCTATGACTGTACTCAAGTTATTACTTTGTTTATTTACGTACATACAATTGCTTTGCTTTCCCGGGTGATGTATCTACCTACAGTTAGCAGCAGTAACAGATCAGATGAGATGTTCAAAAATCTAATCATATTCCGACTCACTAAAACAATACATTATGTGTTTTAGGCAAGGGCCTCTACGTTACGGTTTCAGTTCCGCGCACGCCTCCCAAATGTCCGGAATACCATTTATACCGGAAACTTGCGTTAGAGCATTTACCATTTCTATTAGTACTCTGCGTCCAAAATCATTTTTTTAATTATTTAAGAGGCAGTTGCTATATTGTCTGCCAGCGCGCAGGCGCATGCGACCGGAAGCCGGAAGTTGCGGTGTTGCGGGCACAATCTGGAGTTGGATGGCGGGAAACACTGAATCAAGTGCAGCCCGGCCTCCGTTTTATGTATGAGACTGTAAATGATAAATGGGTAGCGTTTTCATTTGATTTTAGTGTTAATTGTCCGTGAGTTTTAGCTTGAATATATTATATCCCTCAAAGGGATAAGTTCGCCTTTGTACTTCTTACTAATTGTATGTTATTTTTAATATGTCTTTTTGTACAATAAAGAGTTTACTACTACTACTACTATTTGTTTTAGATATACTATTTGTTTTGTATAGTAATTTGTAACGAATTAATAGAACCATCAATTAGTATAAATTAGTTTATAAAATAAGCTTGGAGTAGTAGATAACTATTCATTACAAGGGGCCCACTGATTATCAGTCCGCCGGATGATATCGGCCTGTCAGTTGTTCGGAACTGTCAACTTTTTGTTCTAACTGACAGGCCGATGTCGTCCGGCCGGCGGACTGTTAATCAGTGGGCCCCTTAAGAGTCTGTGTGGAAAGAGAATAGTCGTGGAATGTATTGGGCCCCATACATTCCACGACTCTTCTCTTTCCGCACAGTCTTTACCATATATTTAACAACTTATTGATTTATATGTTTGTTGTTGTTCTAATGTAAGTGCATTCGGACTTATAATTATAACGATGTAACGACCCACTAGAGTAGCTAATCGTCAACATGAGGCAAGAGGAATCTCTTTACTTTAGTAGATCAGGTACATTTTTTTCTTATGCTCAGTGGTACTTTATTATATTAGTTCCAATATATTTATTATACTAGTAAGCGATATTTAAAAACATTAAGCCTTAATTTCATGGCTCCCATAATTTCAAATAGTATAAATAGCCGTACCACGAGTTAATAGGTACTTGACGTTTACGTTAGCGACTGTGTAAACTCGATCGCAGTCCATCTCGCTCGTACTGATGTATTAGTGCGATGTAGAGGGAATGCGATCGAGTTCATGCAGACGTTACCGTAAATGTCAAACGCCAACTCGTGGTAGCTGTGCAGGAGTTGCAAAATAGCCTCATGGGATTTTACTAGAGTTCAACCTTTCTTTTGAAAGTTGGTGCAGTAGATTTATTGTACGTACCTTTCCGCTTGACCCGTTTCAGCTCCCCGTTTAAATATTCAAAAATTAAAACTGGGTGCTTTGGGCAGCTGAAAACTTGAGTAAATCTTCCTTTCCGGCCGCAGGGCGCGGTGCGCCGCTGCCTGGCTACTTCTCTAATCAAAACCGACCTAATCCTTGCGAATATTAACGTTTTATCTCGCAACTTGTAACATATATATTTTAAAGGTATTCAATGCATATATATGACAGTAAGTAAGGTAGGTTTATTTGCTTTTTTGATCTCTTAAATATTATAAATACATAAATAAAAAATAAAAATTCCTTTATAAAAGAAAAAAAGATAAAATTACATAACTTGCTCAGTGGTCCCACACTAGGCTAGGCCTGTGTCATGGTGACCGCTCTACAGAATTACTACAAACATAAACTTTTGGGGTATCCTCTAAAACAAAAGTCTCTATAAAATTGTCTATTTACTCTCAATCTGAAGTGTACAAGGTGAGAAACAAAATCGGTCTAAAAAGAATACATACAGGTGGACTTTTTTTATGGATCCAAGATACTGATTTCGGTAGTATATATGAGCATCTACTGCGGTAATTACAACCGCTGCAGCCAAACCTAATGGCTCCTCTACACGATGGGCCAGCGCCGGCCACTCCAAGGGACGCATTTATGCGTTAGAGGGAGCAAGTGAGATTGCTATCTCTTTCTACCGCATGGCTGCGTCCCTTGGAGTGGCCGGCGCTGGCCCATCGTGTAGAGGAGCCATAAAGTGGGCAGGCAACTGACACTGGCAATGAGTGGAGGCAAGTAACAAAGTATTCTAATTTTATGGATTTAATTTTGTATTTATAAGGTGAGTTCGGGTAAGTTTCGGACGTTTTTAGGTGGGTTGAGATGATGTTGGATTTTTTTTTCTCAGCTTGTGGATAGGGTACGGACATGATTCAAGTACAGAATTGATAATAATGAAATTCTCTATATGATTAAATTTTATTATCTTTCTAGACGTCATAGTAAGCGTTTAATGACTGTTTAAATATAGGAAACAAAACAAATTTACAGCATTATTTTTTTGCCTGGTGGTGTAAGAACGGACGGGCATATAACTTCGGCCCTATTGCCCGTACCATAGAGTTTACTACTGCAAAATAACCGGTTTTATCCGCTGACTAATACATAGAAGAATTGGCCTAGCAGTAACTCGGGCTATCATATCCGACCCGATTTTTATTTTTATGCATTTTTTCCGTCCGATCTTACACCATGCGCTCAATATTCAAAAAATTATGGTTGTCAAACTTTTAGATGTGAGGTCAATGAGAGACAGTACTGAAGGTCGCAACATCAAAACATTACAGGTACCCAACAGCCAAACTGTATGCCGAATGTAAAGTTCTGTCTGTTAGGCAACTGTACATTCTCCGTGCCATCCTACGCAGACATCGATATCTTCCTCTATCTATGACAGCTCTTAAAAAACGACATAAACAAACTGTCTGTCCAGCAGAACGCCAGCGGACAGTCTTTGCGAGTCGCCAGTTCCTAGCAATGAGTGCCAGAATTTATAATAAAATCAACAAACGACTAGAAATCTATAGATTAAACCGTTACGATTGCAAATCTAAGTTATTAACTTGGCTCCAAACACAAACTTACCAGGAGACTGAAACACTCTTAAGCTGCCTAAAATAATTGTACCCTAGACCCCCCTGTACACATGTACACATGTAACTTCTCAATATAGATTATAGTAATTTAACCAAAGTAGATTGAACTTCTCTCTTATTGTTACGTATTAAAACTGAAATATTGTATTTCTTTTAAAGCTTATACATATTTGTAGATTGTATTGTACAACTTTTGTTATAATAGCTTTTATTTTTGCTACCACTACTGTGTAACCTTTAGCGGAGGAATCGCTGACTCCCGAGTCACAGGCTCTGACCTAGTTCGGGAGACAAAGGCTCGACTCTGGTGAAACTGTCACAAACCTAATTATAAGCTTTCTGTATCTAGCATAATATCGACTTTCTGTACTGTGTTAGGTTTTAAGTGAATAAAGATTATTATTATTATTATTATTATTATTATATTTTATGTTTTGGGCTTAATTTGGCTAAGCCCGTTACTGTTTTAAAAAGTCAAGGATTCTGCTATAGAGATTTGTTACTACACTACTGTTCAAAAGTTGGGAAATGTAATATAGCTATTACATACTTACCTATAAACCTAACTAATTATCTACCTACCTACCTACTTATATTATATTACATACCAACCTAACCATTTCTCTTTCTTATCACAAATGTATTCAAGTCTGCCATTTAATGGGCATGAACTTGTGCTAAACTGAACCCTATCATTTTGTAAAAGGGTTCCAAAAAATAAATAAATGTTACCACTGGCTTATAAAGGTCTGAAAGTTTGATAAATAAATGAGTTTGAAGCGTTAAAAAAAAAAAAAAAAAAAAAAAAAAAAAAAAAAAAAAAATGAACCCATGTGGGGTCAATGAACCACGTGGGTTCATTGACACCATAAGCGCGGTAGGTTGAAAGAAGGTGATGAAAGAGGACATATGGATAAAATAATATGAAAATGGAGGAATTAATACGACCAAATCTTAATCAACCAAATTTTAATCAGTCTGCTATTATTAAGATAGATTAAGAAAATTTAAAATAAAGAAACTCTAATACATACATGCAACCCTGAACGTTGAAATCAATACACTCATATTTTAGGCAGTTGTATAATTAATTAACTATGTTTAAAATTCGTTTCATAGCACTTAAACCTACTTCTCATTTAAATTTGCGGTTATGTAAAAAAAACACCATTATATATACGTCTGTTAGAGAAATTTAATCAAGCATCGTGGTGACACGTATTAAAGTTTGAGTATCCCTGAGAAAATAAGATCGGATGAATTGCATCCGATCTTTGACCACTTCGAGTAAGACCGGATCTCGGCCTACAGGCATCGTATCAAAATTCCAAATATACAGATTTGTCACAAATTTAATAAAAATAAAATACAATTTATAAAAGAAACAAATAATGCTCAAACTTACCAGTTATTCCAAAAAAACTAGCGGAGGGTATATCCGGATGCGAAATAAAAACTCATTTTTTGTACTTTTTTACTTAACGGCACAATGCACGCATCTGGTCTGTCACAGCAACAAGTGCGGACTGAAGAGGGGTGCGGAACAAAAAGGCGCATCGCATCACCTTGCCAGCATTAATAAATATCCCCACAATAGGCGGAAATTTGAATCATACGATCTTACCCGATGTCCGATCTTAGTCGAACTCACCTTAACCACTTTTAGTTAGCTTTATTTTTTACATTGTTGTAATTATTTACATATATCGACCGCAAAACTTCTATTTTATTGTCCAAAGCAAATCCAGTAAGCTTGGCCTTCGCTTTCGTCTCGAGTTTAGAGACTTTTAAGTGGTGAAGCATTAAAGTTAGTTCATCATTAATTTGTAAAGACCATTGATTAAATAGTACTTTATTGGTTTCAAATGTTGTATAAAGGTAAATATCGATCAATATTTTTCAATAAAGAAATGCTGCGAAAATGCACAGTTATCATAGGATACTATGATAACTGTGCATAGGGCTTTCAACAGTAATGCAGTTGCCGAACCGTGTTACCCTAATGTGGACACCAACAGCCGCCTAGCCATACATCCCAATTCAATACGTAATGTGCTAATATGGTGCTAAAGCGGTTAAAAATTGTGTAAAAAAACAAATTACACTTACTTATTAAGCGATCGAATCCTCGTTCATTCTTACTTTTTAACCAACGAAATAGGAGAAAGAAAGTAATTTAACATTTTTAGTTAAAATTATGGCAGAGATAAAGTAACCTATAAGACCGCCTATAACCTATAAGCATATAAGTAACGTATTTGACAGTGCCATGTCAATTTTAAGATTTTTTTGTAGTCAAAATGTAATGTTGAATCATTGTTGAATAACCTTATTTACGAGTCTTGTACTTTGTATTCGTAAAATAAATAAAGTCATACTGACAAATTTAGTTGTCACTCATCACTAATAACAAAATGAATAGAATTTTATCTTCGTTAGTTAAAAATACAATAGCACATGTTTTTAAACGTTCCCTCCGCGTAACAAACATTGTATCAAGCGATGATTGTGGCAAGAGGAATGATCCCTGTAAAAGCAAGGATCCATGCGCAGAGAAAGATGTAAGCAGCGATAAGGTACAGTTAGAGAAAGGATTTGCTTTGCAACCCATCGATGTCAAAGCTTGGACCCTTAGAAAACATAACAACCCAGCTAGGCAAAGGCTTTATGAATTTGGCTTATACGTTGCTGCCTGTTTGCCAAAATTTGTTCAGAAGATTCAGATGACACATACAGATGAGCTTGAAATTCTGGTTGCTCCCGAAGGTACGTTTTGTGTCTTGAGCTTCATGGCTCATCACCAAAATGCCTGTTTTGGCCAATGTGCATTAGTTACTGCTGTGGATGTTCCTACGCGAGTGTATAGATTTGAGGTCGCTTACATTCTACGAAGCTTCAGATTTGCAACAAAGGCTAGAGTTAAAACTTACACTGACGAATTGACGCCTCTACACTCAGCGTACGAAATATGGCACGGCGTTAATTGGTATGAAAGGGAAACATACGATATGTTCGGCATTATCTTTACGCATCACCCGGATTTGAGAAGGATTTTAACCGACTATGGGTTTACAGGCCACCCATTGCGAAAAGATTTTCCCCAGGTAGGGTATACAGAGGTTCGCTATGATGACGAATTGAAGAAGATCGTGTATGAGCCGGTAGAGTTCGCCCAGGAATATCGAAGTTTTCAGCTGCAGTCGCCTTGGACTTATTACAGAGAATTTCACGAGGGCTACAACTGTCCACCCGCCCCACCTAAAAAAGCCTAAACCTACTTGTACATATACCTATAAATAACTTATGAATCTTATGATCATAGTGACGTAGCTTCGTTTCGTTTGTTTAAAAATAAATATGTGTCCTTTTTATTTTAAAGTTTATTATTAAATTTAGACATAGTAGTAGTAATAAAGGTTAAACAAAGTTTTTTGAATACAGATACCTGCCGTACCAAAAAACTGGAGACTAATGCTTCCGTTTACAGTTTACACATTTTACCATTTAATAAGTATACCTACTACTATTCTCACTTACGAGTACAATAATATCCGGATTTACTACTTTCACTGTATCATATTATACAAGATTTAAACGATACCAATAAGACAATCAATGATGCAAAACGCTTTACTAAAGCTTTGTCATGGCATCATAATCAAAAGAAGTCATTTAGGAACATACATAGCCGGAGATAGCCGCCATTGCCGTGACCGACCAGATGACGGTCTTTCTAACGCCTCAATTAATAACTTTGGAAATTAGCGGCAAGTGGCTAATTATTCTATCTCCATTTCATTAAGTTAGTGGCCTCATAAATAGCCTGGGTCAGGAAAATTTTATTTCGATGCCTCGTTATACCAGACTTACCAGGGCGGAAATTATTAGACGATTTTTAGGGTTCCGTAGCCAAATGGCAAAAAACGGAACCCTTATAGATTCGTCATGTCTGTCTGTCTGTCTGTCTGTCCGTCCGTATGTCACAGCCACTTTTCTCCGAAACTATAAGAAATATACTGTTGAAACTTGGTAAGTAGATGTATTCTGTGAACCGCATTAAGATTTTCATACAAAAATAGAAAAAAAAACAATAAATTTTGGGGGTTCCCCATGCTTAGAACTGAAACTCAAATTTTTTTATTTCATCAAACCCATACGTGTGGGGTATCTATGGATAGGTCTTCAAAAATGATACTGAGGTTTCTAATATCATTTTTTTCTAAACTGAATAGTTTGCGCGAGAGACACTTCCAAAGTGGTAAAATGTGTGTCCCCCCCCCCCTGTAACTTCCACCGAAAATTGGTTTGAACGAGATCTAGTAAGTAGTTTTTTTTAATACGTCATAAATCGCCTAAATACGGAACCCTTCATGGGCGAGTCCGACTCGCACTTGGCCGCTTTTTCCGATGAACTACGCACACACTACGTAACAAAAAGAAGAATAATGTAGTTCATTCAAAGAGGTATGTACAATGTAATTAAGTCCATTTATTAAGTAGCTTTGTAAGAAGACGGTGTGCTACAATAATGTTTATTAGTCTAGTGTTTTGTGAGAGTTATATTGCGCTCAGTGAATTTATATTTGCGCACTATTGTCACATTCGTTTAACAGGTGGTGTTAAGATCTTTAGCCAAACGCGGTAACCTACTAAAAGTTTTTTGTTTTGTTTTAATTTAATAAATTACTAGCAGGTAAATAAAAAGGTAGTTATATAAATAAAAGGTTACTTCCGAATAATTTAGACACTTTTCCTATGTTTAATCAATGGCAGGAATTTTAAAACCGTTGATTAACAGAAATCTTACCTAACCGAACCACGCCTATTACAATGTAACTAACCCCAACGACATAATGTGTAAATATTTCCCTTATATGTATTCAATACCGTTGATCAGGTTTTAATAAAATTACAGTTTATTTATTTTAATTTACTTATTCATTTTATAGGTACTTAAGGGATAAAAATATCCAGCTATAATTTATCGTGAAACCACTGTGCATTGTCGTTTAATTATTCATGTACCTACAGTCAGCTGCAGAGAAAAGATAACACCCTTGCATAGAAGTTTGTATGCAGGGGTGGTACCTTTTCTCTGCAGCTGACTGTACCTATATATTAAAGTATTATTAAAATTATACAAAAAACCTTTTGAACAGCGCTTTTTTAAAACGAGCTTCATAAATTCAGTGACAATCGACATAAAATATCCATTGTGCACCAACTTACACAAATCCTCAAGTTTCTTAAGACTGTTACCATTGGCTTCATATCCTCGATCCAGCTGCGTAAGAATAACGGCGGAGCGGAGGTCTGAATGAACAATCGCCGGCAGTGTGTGGCGTGCTCGGGTCGCGCGCCGCCGTGCCACGCTCCTGCGGGACCCAACTTATCACGCGCAAACTTTGCTGTGGGGTTTAAATATTAACTGGCATGGATAGTTTGAAAAAGGAATGAGGTAAGTTTTTTTTTTGCGTTATATTCTTTTGTATTTTTTTTATATTGTGTTGTAATCATAAAAAAAAGAATAGGTACATATTATATTTGGTTTTTGTTATAAACTTATAACTAGTTTATAGCTACTATATCTATTTTATTTTGTAATAGGTATATTTTTGTTTTATGTAGGTATCGTTAACATGTCCCATTTTAAATTATTTTCATTTTCATATTTTTAGGAAATTCCCTCCTAATACTTACTTACTTACCAGTTCCATGTAAATACAATTGTCTTTATCTTTATCTTAATATATTTTTATGAAAAACTATAGAGTTTAACAAAAACTGAAATATATTATAAAGCTTAGTGTTATATAAATAGGTACCTACATATTATAAGCTTAATAAGTGACTTACGATGCGCAGTTAGTAGTAGTTATTTTCCTTTTTTTTCTCAAACCGAAGCGGCAAATTCTTTAGTAATTAGCGTCATTCCATTCTTCTCAAAGCCGTGAGTGGCCGCAGAACTAATAGACGTACAAATATCAGTTCCGGAAACTTTAACTTAGTTAACTGGAGTTTAACACGTTCGCCGTTAAATTAAACGCGTTTCGTTTAAAGTACGCTTACACTGCAGGAGAGCTGCCAATGCCAAAAAAACAATACGAGGGCCAAGTTAAGTAAATGTGTTTAGATAAGAGGAAACTGTGATAACTAGGCGGTCACTCTTTATTTTTATTGTTGCTTCTTAAAATTATGACACGAAAATTTTCCGGAATGATGCTCGACATACAGTTTTCGAAATGCCTATAATCCTGAAATATAAATAACAAACAAACGGCATGCCTTACATACCTAACTCAAAAAAATATCAAGCTATAATATAAGTAACTTTAACAAATATTTAAGTAATAAATAAATAATATAAATATCTATAATGTTCGAATATTACTATTAAAATGTAATATGTAAAAATAGTTCCGCTGGGCTAAAATTATCGCAAATTAACAACACGAGTACGAAACATGTCGAGCAATCATCGACTGTTTATACGTGAGTGACCCGGTTTAATACATCGTCACCCTAGTTCACAATCGTAATATTAATTACGCGGAAAATTTGGTCGTAATATAGACCTTTTGTTTGCGCACTATGGTACTAATTACAACAAAATTTTCGCCGTATTTAGTACGATTGTGAATTAGGGTGATGATATTTAATATGTCAGTGTATCACGGAAGTTTTGTAAAATTCACAATTCCTCCCTAGGGCTCATAGATTTATAACGATTGTATATAATTTTAAACAACATACATTTTGTGATTAGTTTTCGCGTCACCGCCGCGCGTAGTAATATAAAAATATAAAACATTAATCCTTGTTCTACAACACTGTTTAAAATTGTATGGATTTATAACGATTTTATATAATTTTAAACAACATACATTTTGTCATCAGTTTTCGCGTCACCGCCGCGCGTGGTAATATAAACATGCGGTACTCGGTAGAAAATTATCTTTACTACTGGCAGCCTTTTTAAAGTTTTTTAAGAACGACAACACTGTGTTGTTGTCAGAATTGGAAATGGCTGATGGCAGAAGTTTTGTCGAAAATTGTTTATTTGTGTTAATTTGTTAAAATGGTCAACCTTAACGCGTCACCGCCGTGTTTGAAATTTAAAAATAAGTACCGGTTTTACGTTATAGTTTGTAACATAAGATACGTCATACATTGAAGATTAAGCTAATTATTTAACATTTGCAAATCCAAAGGTAATTTTTAAATAATACCGAACATGTTCCAAATTGTCACGACGGTGGCCTCAAAAATCTGTCACCGCCACGGACTTTTGAGTCCATGTTTGTGACATATAGACACGTGGTCGTGAAATTATTAATTCGTTTGATTAATTTAGAGGCATATGTACTCTTTAGAAATGGATTTTCATTAGCTATAGATCATTTGCTATTATTGCCTGACTCCCAAAGCCGGTAAAAATGTTTTCGCATGTATGTATGTATGATGTGTATCCACTTCTTTGTCACGCTCTATAGCCTATATAGTTTGACGGATTTCAACGTATAAGCTGTCATTAGGTTTGTCGTAGTCATGGTATTCACTTAGGCTATGTTCAAATAATTACATTAATCAAAATAGTGGGGTTGGCCACCAAAATGCCGAAATGTCACGACTGAGGGACACTTTGTCACAACCGTGTTTATGTACTAATTTTATTTACCAATCCTGAGGGTATTAAGCTTGACCATATGCATCAAAATTTTGCTTTTTGTATGTTCTTTTGATATATGTAACAATATGTCAAAAATTAAAACTTGTGTGAAAAAAAAATTTTTTTTGGACACAATTTAAGAATCACCCATATGGTGGAAATATTCGCTGAATTGGGTACGGTCTTGGTAGCTCAGATGGAAGAACACTGTACTAGTGATCCAGTGGTCGTGGGTTCATGTAACTCACTTATAATTTATTTCGAAGCTTCACAATCTCCTTTCTTCACAATTCTTGGAATTACAGACCTTCCTGTATATTGTAGCCTGCAGTGTACCCCCTGTTCTCTACTGAGGCCGACAACGCCTTGTTGATTAACGATCAAATTAAGGTCATTTGATAAATATCCGGCTACATTTTTCTTTTATTTGCAGAGTGTTTAAAAAGTTCTGGCCTTAATGAAATGGATAAACAGATTGTTATTAACCTAATCATTTCCATTCATGCGGGCCGCTTGGTTTTTACTTATCCAAACACTTAAGCACTGTTAACGTTTAAAATTATACCTATATGAAATAAATATAATAGGGTAACCATGATAAAACTTTTGACACGTATTGTATGGTAATTAAGCACGGATAACCAAATTGTAGGTATATGTTTTTCAAGTCTTGTTATTTACAATAATTAGGTACTTCTTAAATAGACTTTAAGGCTGAAAGTACAAAAATAATTGCAATAATTACCTAAATTTAAGGGCAATGCACTACACACAATCAGCGAATAGCTGACTATGCTCATTAAAATATTAAAATATAGCGGTGGCAGCTATCAGCCATTAGACTATAAACTGACAAACCTCAATATCATTTTTGAAGACCTATCCATAGATATCCCACACGTATGGGTTTGATGAAAAAACATTTTTTAGTTTCAGTTCTAAGTATGGGGAACCCCCAAAATGTATTGTTTTTTTTTCTATTTTTGTGTGAAAATCTTAATGCGGTTCACAGAATACATCTATGTACTTACCAAGTTTCAACAGTATAGTTCTTACTCGTATAGTTTCGGAAAAAAGTGGCTGTGACATACGGACGGACATACAGACGGACAGACGGACAGACAGACGGACAGACGGACAGACGGACAGACAGACAGACAGACAGACATGACGAATCCATAAGGGTTCCGTTTTTTGCCATTTGGCTACGGAACCCTAAAAATGAACTATAATGATTTGATCAGAAGGTTTTATTGAGCACCAGAAATGGTGACATGATACTCGTATACATACATTACAAAAAAAATCGTCACGTGGGCTAAGTAATGTCCATAATTTTTAAAAACCGGCCTAGGGGTCCGTACCTTCGTGCGATATGAAAAAGCTACACGAGCTAAAGAGCTTACAGTCAATGCATGTTTAGTACTATGCCTTATGGGAAACGGTCGAAGAGATAGTTCAGATCCGGAAACCGCTTCCAACTTTTAGTATGTTGTTGGGCATGGTATTGGGTCTCCAAAACTGCCGGGAGACAGTGGCGCCGGCCATCTACTTCAGCGGAATGACGTCATAAAAATGACTCCCGCCTCGTTGCGAATATTGCATATTGCACCCAAACTATGCATTGCACATACACGTGTGGGGTATTAAATGAAAGCTAATTAAATATACTACATTTAATTTCTACCGCCGCTTTTTTTTATATGTTTTGGTCAAAAAATTACATTCTAATTTATTTTACGTTATGTACTTTCATTGCTTGCCCGATACTTAGGACTGTAGTTGCATAATATGAGCCCGTTGTAGGTAGAATTGTTGGTACGCTTTAGTTATTATTATTTCTTAGTTGTTGATGGAAATCAAAAATTTAAGCGGTAACCTAAACCTGAATAACTGTGTTTTCTAATGATATACGCAACATTGTTATAACGTTTTTAGTTGAGCTATAAAATATATATATATGAACTTTTTTCATAAAAAGTGTTTTTTCTTTGTTTGTGGCTCTTAAACTATACAATATTTTAATAAATAATGTATGAACGAATCATAACATATTTAATAACCTTTCGTTTGATGTAGCACACGTGTATGTATGACTCATGGTATAGTTATAATTTACATTTTGCGAATTTCGGTCGTGATTATCTGTATGACGTCATTATTCGTTACCCAGAGACAATAGAGATGGTCTCCCGGCGGTTTTAGAATCCAGGTCATATTGCTAATTGCGGATTATCCTGAAAATGAGCAATTTCGATTTTTTTAACTTTAATGCATTTGTACTGGCAAATACCTACATTTTGTTGCATAATTTCCATATTTTTAGACAAATTTTGTTTTTTTTTTTTTATCAGTATATGGCTCGAGACGCCATCTTTAATGTTGTAGTACATTGTTTTAACGTCCGACTTTTGGTTTGGTTGTAAAACCCAAATAATCGAATATTTTGTTACATCATTTTTATTTCTTTGTAAATTTCTCTTAAACTGTCGTTTATTTCGGTACACACTGTGCAAATTGAATGTAGTATATTTAATTGGCTTTCATTTAATACCCCACACGTGTATGTGCAATGCATAGTTTGGGTGCAATATGCAATATTCGCAACGAGGCGGGAGTCATTTTTATGACGTCATTCCGCTGAAGTAGATGGCCGGCGCCGCTGTCTCCCGGCAGTTTTGGAGACCCAATACCATGCCCAACAACATACTAAAAGTTGGAAGCGGTTTCCGGATCTGAACTATATTCCCATAAGGCAGTGCACTAGTTATTAAATGTCGAGAAGGACAAAATGCACAAAGTGACTTACGTCCTTTTAATAAATTTTCAGGCACCATACTTTTGATTACAATAATATCGTAATTGTATGTACATACAACATGGTACAACCATCCTGATGCTCACCACTTTCTACAGTCAACCGGGGTGAATAAGAACTATAAGCTGAAATATGGTTAAAGAAATTTATTTTCTCAAAAAGAAATTTAACATTTCACTTAAATAGAGAAAATACAAGATAAATCATAAAATATGATTGAGCATGCAGGTTATGAAATAGATGTCATAATATACTAAAGAAAGAGTGACTATACACTCTGATAGTGACGAAGGCCGGATTCGAACGCCGGCTACCCCGTCAGTAGGTATATAAATAAGAAGGATAGTAGGTACTTATTTGTTCTCAAAGTTGTGAACAGGAATGCCGGGTGAATAGTGATAAAAACATGACATTTCTGATAATTTATTTGGTTTTATTGATTGAAAATAATAATACATTTTGCGCTGTGAATAAAAACATTGTTTAAGTATGTTGTTTTAGATACAATAAATACTTATATATAGAAGTAAAGCTTATAAGACAAATTAAATATTATTGTTTTTGAAGTGAAAACTTCTTTAGCGGCGCTGGGCACTTTTTGAGTTGGGGAAAAAATGATAAACTCAAGACAGCGTAAGGCGATCACGTGACCGTAAGGGGCGTAAGGCAATCACATGACCGTAAGCCCCGTAAGGTGGCCAATCATAATTTAAATGGCATTTAAATCAATAAAGAAAAACTCAATGTTATTTGACATTTATGTTGCGGACTCCTTTTCAAGAATCTTTACCTACGTTCAAATAATTTGACGTTGTCATGGCAGTATGTAAATAAACATGTCAATGAAAAAGTGTGATCTTATTTGAGAATGATAATAGTATATAATAAATAAATAGAATACCTCCGCTAAACGTATGTATCGTGTTACCAGGCGTCGGTAACATAGTGAGGTGAGTTTTCACTTCTATCGGCACTCCCGGAGCGCAACCGTTGTTTCTTGTTTTTTTTTAAAATAATGGTTAAATAATTTGTAGGTACCTATATTGTTAGGTAAGTGGTTAAATGTAAAATATTATTGGTAGAAAACTCTTAATAAAACACAACAAAAGAGTTACAGATAGTTAACTTTATTTGAAATCCCTATACAGAAGCAAGGTACGTAGTTACAACAAGTTTACCGGTCGGTATGAAATTTCCGACGGCGTTTGTAAACTTAGTTTCCACGTCCAAGTTGTTCTCGGAGCTGTGAGACCCGCTCTAAGACAATGTACATCAATGTAGTGGAAAATATAGTAGTAACTTACTATTCTGATGTGCCTACCTTTTGTGTTTTAAATGGAATACCTAAATACATTGCCTGTTTAAGCCATGTCGGTGGATTAAGTAAATATAGCATACGATGGAACAGGCTTTTACCCTCAAGGGATCATCTATATTTCAAAAATAAAATGTAATCCACAAATGCACTATTGCATATTTATGCAGTTTATACATATCGAGGATCAATAAGACATAATATCTACATTTTTTAGAAATATCAGAATATAAAATAAGTAAGGGTGCAGTGCGGAAATAATGTCCTGTTTAAATAACTTTATTTATTTAATAACTAAACTTCTCTGAGACACAACCATATTAAATATATTAAAACATATTTTAAGTCGAAAATTGCTCGACGTGTTTCACTACCTACCGAGGAGCATCATCTGGAGCACGAAAACGAGGGTAGTCCCTCGCCTCCCCTGCCGCCGCCATCGCCCGCACCAAGTCATCGGTCGCGGAGAGCTGAGCGCCTACCGCGAACCACGTTCGACGTGTTGCCTCTCTGTCGCACTTGTAGTGTGACAGGGAGGTAACACGTCGAACGTGGTTCGCGGTAGGCCCTCTGCAGCCTGCAGTCTGCGTCGCCGTCACCACGCAGCAAGTTCAATCAAGTTTGAGCTCATTAGAAATTTCTGGAGTAGGTTTGACAGATGCTATAGGGACAGGGGAGATACAGTCAGCAATGAAAGCGATTACTTACATCAGTTATTTTGTTAATAACTTGTTAAAGCTTGAACATTTTTAATGTTTTCAAAAATTTTCTATGCGTCTTGGCGCCTCGGGCACGACAGCTGACGACATTTTTCAAAGGGTTGAAACAATTAAGCGCAGCACTTTTCTGTAGACTATATTTATTAGTAAGTAACAAAAGAGATCTTAAATTGCATGGCAATGGAATGTATTTACTTACGCTTCAAGATCTCAATACGGGTAATAATCTCAAGGGACTCCGCAGGTGTAGCCTAATCCACCGAAATAATACGAATTCAAAACTCTGCACCCATATAAATCACGGGTCCGTACAAGTATAACCCCGAATTCCCAGTGATTTTAAAAATTATTGGAACATTCCCAGTCGAACCCCGGATTATGCCTTGATACCGCTGTCATGCAGTAAATTTTTATCGTGTTTAATACCCTGATTATATTCGGAGGCTCCGTGTTCCATCTGTTATTTTACAATGTGAGTATTGAGTAAGCCTTTAATAGAGTTCCGTAATCAACCTCGATATATTTATATTTGTATTCTTGGACAGTTTTAAGATTTTTGCGTACCTACCTAAGAATATTGATTCGTTAAAATCTCATTTATAATTTAGTATTGTAGTATTTAACAATAAAAGCTTGTATCAGTAATGAAAAAGCTTGTTATATAATAATATACTCGTAGAAGATCATCAAACGCATTTTGTTTTGAGATATGGTAACAAAAATGGAGACATGAAGCGTGCTGATTTTTTTTCTTGGTTTAATTATAGACCTACAATCATGCGACTGATAAATTAATCGTTATTAAAAATGCAAATGGAAATACTGGTAAAAGGTTATATTTTATCCCTGGGCGTACCAGCCCTTACCAGCTATTTAAAATCGCTACCCATAAGCTCGTACTTACGATACGAAGTTTCAATCAGGGATGTTGCGAATATCCGCATCCGCATCCGCAACCGCGGAACTTCCGCATTATTTTCAACATCCGCATCTGCATCCGCATCCGCATAAAATCAATGCGGAGTTTAATGCGGATGCGGATGTGGAACAGGTCGGTACTAGAACGTCTTAGCATTGGCGTAAGTACTAGACTGCTAGGTAATTTAGTCATTCGCCAAAAAAACCTATTAGAAATGAGCAGTCAAGCGTGAATGGGACTTAATGTACGGAACCCTTGGAACGCGAGTTCGACTCGCACTTGGCTGGCTTTTTGAAATAAAAATTACTAAAATGTAATATTTAAAGTTTTTTATGTACCTATCTTGACATTCGCATCCGCGGATGTGAGCCTTTAAAAATCCGCATCCGCATCCGCGGATGTCAAAAAATCGGCATCCGCAACATCCCTGGTTTCAATATGGCGGTCACCGTTTTCATGCTACCTACATACTACGCCTAGAATTTTTCTCAGGCATTATCACACTTGTGCGGAAAAGTAGTTACCGGTGCGCGATCGCATCCGCACTCATTTTATACATTTTCGGTCGGCACTCCAGTGTAATGGCGATACGTGGTACAACAAAGATGGCTGTCATATAGATATGTGGGGAGTCATTATTGACTGATCGAATCGCAAAATTGCCGTGCGGAAGGGACCCGAATAGCTTTCCACGTGTCGTGACATCACACACGGCTCCTAATTGCCGTGCTTGCAAATATACTGACGGTGTATTTTTCTACATTGTGAGCTTTGAGCCCGGTTCAGGCGTACTTTTTGTATGATTTCAATTCACAAAAAAAATTACGCACACCTCCTGGGATTGCGCAAACTCGGATTATACGCACTGAAATCCCTAAAATCCTTTTTGGATCTAATTTGATTAAATACTCTAAATTAGTAAAAAAGTTTTTGTAATCCTTGTAAAAAATATTCCGGAATTAAAATTGAAGCTTCAATCTAACAATTTAAGTTAATTCATAACTCCATCACAATTAACTCTTGCTTCTCTCTTTTCACCTGTTCAGTTACCATATCTCCATCTATGTATTCCTAAATGAATCCCAAAGTATCTTCTTATTGTTCCAGCTTCAGAACGCAGCCTTAACCGCAGTAGGAAATATGCAGTCTTGGTGGTCGTTGTACCTACTGGCTGTCTTCATGCTTGGTTTAGATTCTAAGCTTGCAGGTAAGTACCTACCTATTCACACATAAGGTCAATGTGGCTAATTCCGTCATAGGGCCTATTCCGTCTACTAGCGTTTTTCTCGAACAACGAACAAAATTGATAATTTCATCGACAAAGCAGCGATTGCTTTTAGATTGAGCAAACAAAAGCAGGTTGTTTTTTTCCCTACGATTGAAAATCAAAGAAATATACGCTCGTGGACGGAATAGCCCCTATGACGGAATTAGCCACATTGCATTGACCTTGACCTTATGAGTTTTTTATTCAACTACCTAGTAGGTATATGAAATATCTACAGCAATCTTTAGTGCTAAAGATTTCGCTACAATATTTTCTACTACATCAGATAATTTAAATTTAAGGCTTTTCCATTTTACAGGGCAAGCTTTTCAACCGGAATTTGTAGAGCCAATAACAAATTTGACTGTAGCCATTGGACGGAATGCAACATTTAGGTGTCTAGTGCAGAACCTCGGAGGTTACAGAGTAAGTTTATATACCTTATGATTTAAATTGACAACATCAAACGCTTTGGCAATGTCTATAGTCTGTGCGGAAAAAGATGAGTCGCGGAATGTATGGGGTCCAATACATTCCACGACTCTTCTCTTTCCGCACAGTCTCTAGAAGTCTTAAATATTATAGAGATAGAGTTTCAAATCTCATTTAGTAAAACAATATGCTTTCCAGGTATAATTTACCTGTAAATAATATCTTTAATTAGTCTAGTAATTTAATCCTTTCTAATAGCTACCTCTATCATAGAACCGGAATAATAATTTAATTAAAAAAAATATAGTGATATTTTTACTAGAAAATGCTTATTTATAGGTAGGATGGGTGAAGGCAGACACGAAGGCAATTCAAGCAATACACGTGCACGTCATAACTAACAATCATAGAGTGGGAGTGTCGCACAACGGACAAACGGTTTGGAATCTTCACATCAGGAACGTCCAAGAAGAAGACCGGGGCCAGTATATGTGCCAAATTAACACCGATCCAATGCAAAGCCAGGTAAGAAAAGCTGTAATACAGATAAAGTCAGGTAAGAAAAGCTGTAATACAGATAATGTCAGGTAAGAAAAGCTGTAATACAGATAAAGTCAGGTAAGAAAAGCTGTAATACAGATAAAGTCAGGTAAGAAACGCTGTAATACAGATTTCGCTAATATCCGGGAGAGGTCAGATACTATGGCTATCAATTCGATACGTTAGGTACAGTCAAATAATGTAATTTTCTGTCCATTTTGTATTCTGTCACAATGACATAGTATGTCTGTAGCGATTTTCATATTGATTATCACTATGACAAGGTACGAAATGGGTCGAAAATTAAATTCTTTGACTGTACTTTAGATAAAACCGGCCGAAACCTTGTGCTCATTACTCATGAAATGTCATGTCATAAAGACAAACGCTTGTGTAACTTTGATTATTCAAATTAAAAGTATTCATTCGTACAGTCACCTGCAAAAATATATTAATACATACACAGGCCGGAAAACTATCTGACACAATCTTATTTCTAAAGCCACAAGTCACATATTTTTTGCGACCTTCGAAGAGTAACATATTGTTGCATATAACTGTACCTATAGAATACTCGATTACGTAGGTATTATTTGTCGCATGTACCAAATAAAATAGTACTTAAGTAGCTTCAAACATTTACATCGCCCAAGAATCTTATTACTTTTGTCATAGGAACGAATGAGCGAAAGAAATAATAATTACCAATCTCTGTAACATTTTCCTCGTATACGTGATAATAAGACATTGTTTATTTCCCACTGAACGTAATAAAGCTAAACGCAAGTCATGCATATGGATAACAATGGCGTCGTTGCAGGCGTCATATTAGCAAAACTGAAATTATGCGTTCCCTTTCTGTACCTATACCTACAAACTTATAATCTTACTCTGAAGCAAAATAATTACGCCTGTAATAAGTATGAATATCTGGGAAACCGAGTTTTGCTCGGAAAACATAATTATAAGAACTCAAAAATGCGCGTTTTCTCGGAGATAAGACCTAGCTAAATCGATTTTTCGCCGCCGAAAACCTCCATACCTATAGCAAATTTCATCGAAATCGTTAGAGCCGTTTCCGAGATCCCCAATATACATATATATATATAAATATACAAGAATTGCTCGTTTAAAGGTATTAGATAGATATAAGTTAGCGCCATTTTATCGTGTTTGTGTACTTTTGTCACCTGTCGTTAGATTGTAGCGCAAAAAATAAGCCGAATCTTGTTCTTAAGGACACGTGCCCTACAGTTTATCCTCATTTTATCGTATCCATGGTCTCAACGATTTGCACTGAAATAGATTGATAGTCTAGTATTTATATATCTAGTTCAAATTAAATAGTGATTACAATAAACATTCCGAAGATAAACTGAATTAAAGTGCGGGTCAGCGGGAACGCAGCGAGCAATGATTCGTGCATGGTGCCCCTAAATTATTGCGCCGCACTGTAATTTATACCCAGGCCTGATAACGGCATAAATTGTTGGCGACAGTGCAAGCGCGTTAATGAAAAAGGACGTACGTGTTGATGTGACCGAAAGGTTTATACTCCCATATGGTTCTGTGCACTTGCTGCAGCTGCCAGGCTTCGACGGGACGGGACGTCCACGCAGCATGACGCCAGTTGACGAAATGGGATAAAAATTACGCCATGCTGGTCTATGAATTCAATTCAATTTGTCTTATCAAAGAAACCGCTTGAAGCTGTATGTCATTTAATTACTTAATGGTTTAACGTAAACTGGAAAAATAGATACTTAAATAGTAATTCTCTCTATTTACTCCAGCGTTTATCTCGGATATAGTTATCCTTCCAGCTACCTACCTACTTTTTTACGCACTAAAAATAACGACAACTTTTGACTGAGTAAATTATAATATGAATAAATCGTTGTCGAAATGAACTTATTTCTTTGAGCAGCAGCTAGTGGTAACTTCCAAACCGCACATTCACATTTGACAATCCTTTATGCTGCGGCTAGTTGAGTCTCGTTTAAGTGCTTCTCACGGTAATGGCGCATGCGGGCGTAAGAAAATTATTTGTTATTCAATATGAATCCATAATTCCTGTTTTGTTTTCAATGGTGTTTAAATTCTTAATTAAAACACAATTTAGAATCAACTGAAACATTTGTACTAATTGGAACAGATGGGCTATCTGGACGTGGTGATCCCTCCAGACTTTATTTCCGAAGAGACGTCGAGCGACGTCATGGTTCCAGAGGGCGGAACCGTGCGCGTTTCATGTCGCGCGCGCGGCATTCCGGCCCCCATGGTGGTGTGGCGCCGCGAGGACGGCGCGGACATCGTGCTTAGGGATCAGTATGGAGGGAAAACTAAAGGTAAGTACCTATCTTGTACTTATCAAATAGTGCAAAATCACCTAGAGGCGTATTCTTATTGTAATAATAGGTTGCGAACTTTTTCTGGATTTGTTATTGATCCGTCAGTGTCTACAGCTAGAAACGACACTTTTGATACTGACAGATCGTATCTATAACAGTTCCAAATCAAAGACATAACCTATTAATTTATTTAAGTCATCATAACCTATTTATAAAAAAAATGTATAACACTTTTCTTGTTATATTTTAAAGACTGATGTTACTGGGGTTGTAATAGTTATTTGTAGGTAGATGCCTCCACAAATTTGCGGCTTAAACACATCTCTCTATTCGTGGTATTTCATCATATTAATTGTACATATTTAATCTTATTTTAGCCTAATCTCGGCCTTTATTCCGCAGTGAACATGTACAAAGAAGAGGTATTGACCCTGAGTAAAGTCTCTCGGTCGGACATGGGCGCCTACCTCTGCATAGCGAGCAACGGCGTTCCCCCCACCGTGAGCAAGAGGATACTGATCAAAGTGCACTGTATGTTTTACCCTTACCCCTCTTGTTTGCCAAATATGTCATAAGTGAATAGATGTTTGCGCCGAAATGAAGCTGTTACTTTTGTTGTGTGCGTTGGCTCATCTGTTCGGATATAATGTATCCTAATATTCCCAATATTCTTAGGGATACTTTGTAACTAGTGAAATGATCGTTGTTATGAGTAACAGGGATTCTTCTCTTTTAAATCACTAGATATCTACATTTATTTGTTTATTATTAATAGATTTATAAAAATATATAAATAAATATTAATCCATGGTTTGTGTACATTTTGAGATTCGATCTACATATTTAGGTATATCGCTATCAGTGAGATTTTTCAGTCTCAATCTAAACCCTACATCCGTTGTATTGTAACTGTTGCTTATTTTGACAAATTTAGTAGGGTTGTTATTAATGACGTTATTCAACGTCAGCCAGTAGTAGCTTTTAATTATTTTCAGACAGGAACAGTTTGTGTCACAGCGTTGGCGTGGACATTTTCCCTTATTGCAACGGATTTTGATGCGGTTTTTTTTAAATAGATAGAGTGATACAAGAGGAAGGTTCATGTATAATTTGTTAACCCGTGCGAGGCCGGGGCGGGTCGCTAGTTAAAAATAAATTAGTAAAGGATGTTATCAAATTATACTCATATAAAAACCTAATAAAGAAATAAATATTTTAAACTTTGACAACTAGGGTCAACCCAAATTAGGCCACCGCGTCGTCAAAAGTCAATCAACAATTATACAATTCATTCGTCTGAATTAAAAGGCTTAATTACTGACGCGTATCGTGCTCGTGAATGTGGCCAATGATGTAAAATCAATCAGGGATTTTTTATTGTAAGTTTAAATACTGTAAATATAGAAGTATTTTTATGATGCAGTTCACCCGGTGATCCAAGTGCCGAACCAGCTAGTGGGTGCTCCGCTGGGCACTGACGTCACGCTCGAGTGCTACGTCGAGTCCTCGCCCAAGTCCATTAACTATTGGGTCAGAGATTCAAGTAAGTACAAAAAACAAATTCTGCCAACTAATCACTGCTCGTGACTTTATCAGCAGAGAAAATTCAAGTAAACTACTTAACTTTTACCCCCTCTTCCTTTTATAATGAGGCCTAAGGCATAATGAAATGAACTAAAATAGTAAGTAAAGTACTTCTATTTCTACTTCTGAGCCTCAACAATAACAATAACAGATATATTGGAGCGGCCAAGGTGGTCACGATATCTGAACACGCACTCTAACGCCCTGACAATAACGGCGTGTTCAGGTATTTGTGAGGGCTTTAGCCGCTCCGATATATCTGATGGCGACTGAACAAATAATTCACTTTCTTAACTTACGTCGCCTGGTAAATGTAAGGTTCTAGCTTGATTGAACTCAATCAAGAGATATTACCTAGACGAGGATGCTTCGTCTAGTCAAGTTCCAATGTACTCCTTGGAGACAGAGTTAATAAACATGGAACACGCAATTCACTCCTTATAGCAAGGCCGAAATTAAAACAACATTATGACGATAGACTCTTAAGAATTTGTATCACTGCTTGTAAGCATCTTATTGGAATTTTATACTTTTTACAATTCCATTAATAAATGCATAATATACATATTTTACTTTAAAATCATTAATAACTGTTTACAAGTAATCATTGTATTAAAATGGAATAATAAATTATGTGTGTGTAGTTAATTTTAATAAACCTGCATTTAACATAATGTTGAGTTTAATTACGTTAAATGTTTTTACCTATTTTAGCTTCCAAGATTAGCACTAACTAACTAACAAACCAACCAACTTACGTACTAACAGGACAAGTTTTAAAGCTTGTAATAATAGTAAATATCATTCCTTAAAAAACAGAAACATTTATTTTAGACCTTGGTCCATACACTTATACCAAAAAACTAACTAACTACAAACTAAACAAAAAAACACAACAAAAAAATATTAAATTAAACTACTTAAGTATGTATTTCTCAGTCAAACTAAACAAATGCCGTCTAATTAATATTATTGTTTAATAAATAGGTACAAATTATATGTGCAGGACATTGCCCCATTGATAAAATCTCATGTTTGAAATTGCAACAGAGATCCGAAATTAATATTCGACCACTATGTGCATGTGTCCCAGATACTGTTGAAGCTTCAATTTGCGCTTGGTGAAAATACTACCTACCTTATTTCAGAACGTAAACCAATCAGCAGAGCAAATGCCATTATCGTATAGTTAATGGTCGCGTTAACCATATTGGAGTAATTAATTAGTTGGCTGTAATGATCAGCGGTATAAAAGGAGATGCATTAACAAGTGGACATTGAAACTGTGAAGCAGAGTTTAAAGACAGGATCCACTTAGGACAGAAACTGCTTAACGATTTACTTGAAAAAGAAGGGTAAATCATAAGTATGAACATTGCCTTTATGTAATGCTAATAAATAAATATCTTTAATTAACCAATTACAAAGATTATTTTTACTATAAGTTTATTTATTAACAATCAATTATTTAGCTTAAAAAAACGTTTGAACGCAGCTCAAAATAGAAAAATAAGGAACGAAATAATTTAGCCATATTTTACGAAAAAATGTTAAACCTCTTTAATAATTTATGGTCTTCATAAAACTGCGTATATTTTTCTCATTTCGAGACTGAATAACAATAAAATATTACTTTTTGCCTGGGCGTAAACGTGCTTGCAAGTAATGAGATATTAAGTTTTAATTTACGAGTGCGTCGGGGTAAATTCTTAAGAAAATTGACCTATTGTGGTGACTAAGACAATGCGAGTTAGTTCCGACTGAGAGAACGTGGCGTTTATGACGCTCTTCAGAGACAATGCTTTTGTAAATTATCTAGCGGATTTATTTTATACTCATTTTATCAAGAAAATTCCATAACTTTGTCAAATGCATTTTAATAACTTACAGTGCGTGCCTAATATTGAATGCTCGGGTAGTATTGAAACGGACTTTGAAACTATGTAACGACTTATGCATATAAAACTTTCTAGCAACAATTAACTCTAATTTCTGATTTACTTTTACATGCAAATAATATTACTTATAATTCGTAAGCTTTTAATCCCTAGGAAACTTAAATCAGCCTAATATATAATATGTTTAAAACAAGAAGGCACATCAAAAATGTAGCGCAGCACTACTGCAGTCCAAGTTGAACGTAACGAGGCGGTCCAAATGTAACCGACAAGTTTCAGCGCTAGCAAACATTCCGTAACTAAGTCAAGCTTTTGATTCCTCCAAGTTTCCGTTTCCGTAAGTCAATGAACTTACTGATTTGACTTCTGAACTTACCGTTTGTATGTTCTATCTCTATATGTATCTAAATCAATCGTATCGATAAATATTGAACAGTGAAAATCTATACAGATATTTTTTCAGTTAAAATAAAATGAAAGGTGAATGTCATTGTATGTTACTATTTTCAACAGCTAATAGGTATCATTATATTAGTTGATGAGAGTAGTAAACAATAACCTTATTGTGATACTCTGCAGAGCTAGATTTTTTAAATAAAAAATAATAAGAAAAATCAGTCTTATTTTCATTTATATCTTTGCCCAATTCATTGTAATAAATTGCTTACTATCTAATATGATCAAGATTATGTTTAAAAAACCCAATTGTTAATAAAAACGATAGGGATGGTCTCCTAGACCATTTTGGCGTAACGGCACAGTATCTGTGAAAAACGATAATGCTATGAAATTTCCAAACCCAATTGGCAATAAATATTTAACTTTTGTGAGAACTAAATCAATGTGTATAAAGTCTATTGACAAGAAGTGTTTTTTTACTAACTACATACATGTAGTTATATTGTCGTAGAAGCCCATGAGATACCGTCAGTCGGGATGAATTAGAGATGACGAAGCGATGTGAACAGGAATCAAAAGTAACATTTATAGTTGGTCAAACCAATTTATCAGTAAATAAAAACAAAAAAACTATACTCATCCTTTTCTTTTGGGTGATAGTACCTACTAGTGTAAGACAAAGATAGTATGATTCTCTCTGTCTATGTTTAAAATAAGACAGTCCTTTGACATACTATACCTGATCTTTTCTTAAAAAATACACAAAAATTGTTTTATGCGGTTGAAAATAATAGTAGATTTTACATGATTGGTACAATTTGTGTAAGGTCAATGTGGCTAATTCCGTCATAGGGACTTATTCCGTCCACAAGCGTATATTTCTTTGATTATCAATCGTAAGAAAAATAAATCATCTGTTTTTGATGGCTGAAACTAAGTATAAGCAATCGCTGCTGTGTCGATGAAATTATCAATCTTGTTCTTTGTTCGAGAGAAACGCTAGTAGACAGAATAGTCCCTAGGACGGAATTAGCCACATTGACCCTGGTGTATTTTAAGAAATTACCAGGTAATGTAACTCTCGGTTTTTACCCCTACCTATTCACCCCGCCTTCGCTATTCGCGTCGTTTGACGTTCGTCGTATCTATTTATTTTGCAAATGGTGTTAAAGGTCTGAAAATCGGTGCGATTGATCTTTAGGACATTTGAAACAATTTTACCCGAAGCACAAATAAAAAAAACGAGAGGAGTTATGACGTCATCTTTTTTTGTATGGAATAAAAAAAAATTGTTTAGTAACCTAAAGTGTGTGGTATTAAACGAAAGAGCTTTCTGAGCCGATTCCAGAAATATATCTCATCACTACATTTTAGTCTTTTTTTTTTATTTATAATAAAAATAATTTTCAAAACCCACCAAGTTTGGGCTTTCCAGATACAATACCGTTTAATATATTTTTGTAAAATATACCTCATATCTAATCTTAATAAAGCAATCTTGAAAATATTTACATTTAGTTTTTTTGTTTTCCAATTTTGCAATTATTATTTTTAATTCCATACAAAAAAATGATGACGTCATAACTCCTCTCATTTTTTTTTATTTGTTGGTGCGTCGGGTCAAATTGTTTCAAAATGTTCTAAAGATCAATCGTACCGATTTTCATACCTTTAACATCATTTGCAGCATTTTACTGAATTTCTCGGTGTACCGCCAGCGCTATTTTTAGTACAGTCAGTTTCCTAACATAGGTAAGTATCTGCTTTCCTATACAGCTAGTATGGCGTTACGTTGGGGCACTTACTTTACCTAATTAATGGCTGCAGATCTAGACGTCGATTTAATATGGTCTCACTCTTACAGCACATAGTTCGAGTGATAGAGTCTTTGCGGAAATAAAAGAGTCGTGGAATGTAAGAAAACCAATACAGTGACTCTTCTCTTTCCGCACGTAGGTACTATACTTACGCTGCGAGCTCTATACGTATATATCAATAACAAATCAGTAACATTACAGAAGTTCGAAGCCCGCTGCTTTTATTCCAAACTGTTCACCTTATAGTATCTAATATCTTTAATGAAATATAATATAATGTGTTTATACTTAAATAAATAACACTTTATTTATTTAAACGAGCAATTCTTGCATATTTATTTATTTATATATTTATATGTATATATATTTCGGGGATCTCGGGAACGGCTCTAACGATTTTGATGAAATTTGCTATAGGTATGGGGGTTTACGGGGCCGAAAAATCGATGTAGCTAGGTTTTATCTCTGGGAAAACGCGCAGTTTTTAGTTTTTATATGTTTTCTGAGCAAAGCTCGGTCTCTCAGATATTGATTTTTAGAAGAGGTATCTACTTGATGTTTAATAATTGAATTCAGCTTTATAAATCCTTTTGCATTGAATCGGACTGACGTATAGCCTAAATAAACTAAGAGATAAACTTGTTTTTTTATGAGATTTAGTTTTTTAGTATAGGTATTATTTGATTTTTTTAGATGTAGGTATATGTTTTAATATTTAAAACCTAACCCAGTACATGGCAGAAACAAATCACTCTCACTTTTATTACACAAACAAAAAAATAAAGCCTTCCAAACATTTTTAGTTGGAAAGATCTAAATGATATTTATACACCTTTTATGAATACCAGAGTATTCAGGCGTGCAATGTTCCTTTGTTTAACTGATGAGACCATATTTTATTCATATTGCCACGTATGAGGTGAGAGGATTTTTCTGGCTCCTATTGCATGAAATCGGTGACTCTTCTTGTAGGCTAAAAAAAGAATTGTAGGCAAGCGAAGCATCAAATCCTCGATATTAAGCAAAAAATATATTAGGTGATTTGCATTAAAGGAAATCAAATTAAATAACAAAAACTACCTAGAACTGTACCTAAATTATATTGCTTTTATTCACATATTAATTTTGTACTCAGTAAAATAAAATGAATATGAAATTATTTTCGTTTAAATCAAATTTAAACGGAATTAAGTAATCCTCTGTTTAATGTGTTATGTTTAGTATTATAGTAATAGGAAATAGGAAATATTTTTTTCGTTATCGTACAAAAACTTCGAGTTGAGTTGCTTTTGGTTATTTTTGTTCCAAAAACAACCTACGTAAAAAAAGAACCAATAGATGTAGATATTATGAGTCAGCGATACGACATTTTCTTTATTGGGAACATCGGCGAAAAAATGCACAGGAAAACCAAATTCATGCAAGTGAACTTATGGAAAACGAGGATATGTTGTGCCGACTTGGCTAAGGACCGCGAATACCGACACCGACAATAATCGGGCTTAAATTTGAAGATGACTTCAATAAAATGGTTACCTGTGGTTTATATGGTTTCTTACTGATTTCTTTCATAAAAGAAGATTTCAATACTCGAACCGGTCACGAAATCAGCGCCTCGTAACTCGACTCGTTGCCAGGAATCGTGTTTCAATAACACTGAAAAATATATCTCGCCACATGCAAACATACCTTAGGAATCATAATAAAAGTCACCGCAATGTCCTCAGTGAAAAATCCATTAACACTTATTCGCGCGTAAAATAAACCAAAGTAGGTAAGTTACGTAATAAAATAACACGTTCCCGCTGCCATCCTTTCATAACAGCGTATGTCGGGAGAATCTGGCCGCGTAACGTACTAGCGCCAAATCACGACATTACGTATTCAAGAAGAATGACAATATCTCAGAGCGCTGCATTTGTTAGCGAAGCCAAGAGTGTGCAAATTGAAAAAAAAAAGTAAAAAGTGAAATATTCCAAGAACCTTCGGCAGTAGAAATATCTGAGTGCTAACTACTTTTATTGCGAATTCTGAAGGCAAAGCCACACGCCCGGCTATTTTCTTGTATATGCTCTTTGCTTAGCCCGAATAGTCCATCTATGCTTTTATAGTAAATTCAACGAAATCACTACCTTAAATAATGAACGTAGAAAGGATTTACCTACATAATTAAAGTTTACAGAAGAAGTTTTGTTTTAGTTGCTAAATATTCATATTCATATTCATATTCTTTATTTGTATTGATCATACATTGTCACAGCCGCGTTATTTACCTACATTATTATATACAATGGGTATGTCGGAAATATAATATACAATTAAAATTAGGTATCATTGTAAATTCTAGAAAAATGAACATAATTAAATTGTCAATAGAGTAGCTATACCTATACCCCGTTCCAATACGTCAGGAATAATAATACTTGCTTCCATTTAACATTAATTAGCCTTCCATGAATTCCTTGACCGAATAAAATGCCTTTTGGATCAGGAAACACTTGAGTTTTTTTATAAAAATGAGATCTGAGGCAATATCCTTTATATCAGACGGTAACCTGTTGTAGATGCGTGGGCCTATAATTTGGGAAAAGTTACCTGTTTTCGCAAGTCTGTGCCTAGGAATTATAAGTGCCTGCGTTCGTCTTGACGACTCACGTGTGGAGGTAGTAAAGCCGGATTAGTTTTCCTACCTCGAATATAAAGAGAGAGGGAACCGTTAGGATACGTAATTTAATAAAAAGCTCTCTTGCCGGTTCGTCGGGCGGTACTCGGCACATAGACCGGACGACTTTTTTTTGAATTATAAAGGGGCGATCACGGTCTGCAGCTAAACCCCAAAGATCAATTCCATAGGAAAGATGGGAGTGAAAATAAGCGTAGTAGGCTGCTAGCAGATTATTTTGGGACAGTGAGCTTTTGAGTCTGGTTACGGCATAATAGGCAGAGTTTAGCCTAGCACAGAGGGAATCAATATGCTCCTGCCACTGCAGTCTACCGTCTAGAGTGAAGCCTACGAATCTTGCGGAGCTCACGGCCTCAATTTTAGTGTTTTGTATTACTACAGGGATTAAGTTTGTAGTCTTATTCGTAGCCAATGAGAATTCCAGAATGTTCGTTTTTTCGAGGTTGAGCTGCATACCGTTCGCGGTAAACCAGTGCAAGAGCTTCACTATTACCGTTTCGACATTGATACGGAGCTCATCCTCACAGTCCCCACTCACCACGGCGCAGATATCGTCTGCATACATAATGAGCTGCGTGTGAGAAGATAGAAATGGCAAGTCATACACTATAACCTGCAATTACTTCTATGTTTGTATGAATATTTGAAAGGAATGTCACTTCCTCACATAACTTTTTTCCGTTACAAGCGTGCTATTTTAGTGAATATTTAAATAAAAAATACTCCATATTTAGTTCGCTGTGCAGAGCCGCCGGCGGTTTCACAAACTTCCCTCGGCACGGCAGTTGTCGCCTGAAATTTACGGGTTAATTTACAATGGGAACGGGTTTTGAGCTTCTGAACATTTTTGAGTTGCACATTATATTCCGCACTCATCTGTGATTCTGCCCCAGTTAGCTGTGTGTGTCTTGTAATCGTGTCTAATGAAATGAGTGTATTTTTAATATACATACTTACATATATATTTAAAGTCCTATGCTGAGTTAAATAGTCATACTACTTATAGACACATTATTTTTCTGTCCTTATTTTGTTGTCCACATAACAGTGTGGTAATGACAATGTCTGTCGCGCAATCGAGTGACGGTTATTTTATCACATAGATATATAACCACCCATAATGATTATGCCTGTTGGAGTAATTTCATTCTTTACGTGTCTTCTAGCCATCACGTAAGCTCTTTATGACCAAACTTACATTATAGATACTTTCAAAGGCAAAAAATATTGGAGAACCGTATTTTCCCATGTAGAACAATTTACCATAAGGTAGCAAAAGATACCTGTTGTACTTCTTGCATAAACAAATTTTGTGCAAAGCTCGTTGTTCACTTGTTAGGTACATACCTATATAATATATAGTACACATTAAACAAATGCCGTTCCTATGACCACATTAGCCTACCCAAGGAAAACAAAAAATAGGAAGCATTAAGCAACTGTAGTCCAGTGCTCAGTCAAGCAACAAGCGTTAATTATTAAAGTGCATTAGGGTCCCAACTTGTCTGGCTGTGATACGAGCCCGTGTATTATGGCCCGTCGATCAAACCTTTGTTCGTAGCGAACTCGCGAAGTGACTAGCGCTTTCCCGGCCATTCCGAAAACCAACCCGAAAGAGCGAACACCGCGGGATCGTCATTTTCATTTGTCATCAATCTATGTTAGGGCCGCTGACATGTAAGTGTTAATTAAGCAGGCCTCACTCGAGCGTAATTAAGAGTATTACAGTGTTATTTTAGACATTAATTGAGATGAAATTTCTTGTTATAATGAAACGGGTGGGGGCGAGACCCGAGTTAGGTAGGCAATTTTGCTTGAAGGTCATCGAGCACGAAAGTCAAAGCACGCTGGAGAGTAAACAAACTCAAGTTGCGATCGAAATGGAGATTCTAAAAAGCGTGACTTGTGTTATCGTTTCCTTGTAAAGTTTCTGGACAAGAAATTTATGCTTTCTAAAAGAGATACAAATATTGCGTCGGAAATTTCTTTGGCGTTAACGTTGTTTGGGGATTTATGTTTTATGAAACGTGAAATATTTTCGATGTACGAGTATTCCGCTAGATGCATTAAGTTTTTGGTGAGAGAACTGGTCGCTTTATCATTTGCGGGCACCAAACACTTGGGGCTTAGGCGGCTCGGCGTCGGCGACACACTGTGGAAGGATTGTTTGGGCGACTAAAGGCTGGAGGAAAACGTCGCCACTTTACTGTTGTTTGGAAAATAAGTTTTCCCACAGAGATTAGAGAGAGAGAGAGAGAGAGAGAGAGAGAGAGAGAGGTAAACGACCCTGCTGAGACATTTCTGAAATGAATCGTTAACTGGTTTCGGTTTTGTGGTCGGACTAGCAGCGAAACAACGAAAGCTAAATATAGCAAGGAATAAAGTTATTCCTTATAGTTCAAACCTACCATGAACATGTTTTGTTAGCAGTTAGATATGATAATAAATTAACTGCTTATTTATATTCAAGGATCAAGTCGCTTCCTTAAATTGGACCTGATACCTACAGTGTCAATTACACCGATTAAGTTTTTTAAGAACATAGTTGAATTTGTATCTCTGTTTTAACGGCTTTCTCTGCTACAGATGAAATGGTGATATCATCCAATAAGTATGAAGTGGTGAACACGGCGTTGAGCTCATTCGAGAGCCGCATGGCGCTGACGGTGAGGGGGCTGACCGCGGCCGACGTCGGCGGCTACCGCTGCGTGGCCAAGAACTCTTTGGGGGAAGTCGACAGCGTCATCAGACTGTATGGTAAACAAGATGAACTACTATACTTATTATCACATATTTATGTCAACTGCACAAGAAAGATACCTATTTATATTATGTTGTAATCTGATCTTCAATCAATACAATACCTGCTTGTGCTTATATAATTTCTGTCCTTCAGTGTCTTATTTAAGAATTAAACGTCCAAAACCTTACCTACGTTAATAGACAAGATATGTTATAATTATGTATGGTATATGGCCCTTTAGCGGCTAAGCCTTAATCTAATGTGAGCTATTGAGTAACCCTAACAGCTCATACATATCTGAATTACCCAGCCGTTTACATGATTACTGCCCACCGTATTCAGCCAATTAAAAACTAGTTCAAATTCGAAGTTATTTGCGCAACAATATGGTAACCAATTAAGTGGGTGAGGTAGGGCTTTCATATTGTAGAGCGTTTTGGGCAACAGCGAAAGGAAATGTTTTAGCGAAGGTATATTTTACCTCTTCTTCCTGTATTATTTGTTTTGTTTTCTGTAATGAGGTGTGCAATAAAGAGTATTTGTATTGTATTGTTTTGTATTTTTAACCCCCGACGCAAAAAGAGGGGTTTTATATGTTTGACGCCAATGTCTGTATGTCTGTAGCATTGTAGCTCACAATGGATGGGTCGATTTTGACGCGATTTTTTCACGTGAAAGCTAGTTTCCTTGCGGTGTGTCTTAGCTATATTTCATAGAAATCGATCCAGCAGTTTGAAGAGTACCTATTCAGCTCTTTATCAAAATTATGTAAGGCATTTTAGGCATAATATGGATTTAATTGGCTTAAAGCGTAAGGGGTTTAAAAAATAATAATTTGATAGTTATTATCATTGATTAAACATATTATAAATCAAATGTCTGTTTTCACTGTATTTCAATCGTAGTAAAAAAATCAAATTACTTTCACCGAGCGTAAGCCGTTATTAATTTTAGCCTTTATTCGTAGGTACTGTTTTTGTATTTTTGTATATTAAAAAGCGTATGAATGCTTTCACAAAATAAATATATTTTTTTTACTTACTTCATATCTTACAGAAATACCTGGACCGACCGCACGCAATACCAGTCCCGCAACGAGCAAAGAAGAATACAAATACTCAACACCCATGGAGGGGCCCGACGACCAATTCGGATCGGCTGACAGATCCGACGATGAAGAAGATAAAGAACCCACCTACTACCCCACGGAAAGGGAACACAACGTTCGAACCGTTCTCGAAAATACCACTAAGAATCGTTCTTTTGTTTTTACACCTTCGGTAAAACAAAAACTTAGCAACAAAGTTAGTAAAATATTAAACCAATTAGAAATAGAAGACTCAGATTTCGAACTCAATAGAAGCAGTAATTTAAATCAAATTATTCTAGTAGCCTATACTTTCTGTGGTGTAACTATCAGTTTATTACATGGGTAGACAATATATTTATGCTGTCATTATACTAATAGTCTGTCTCATCAATGATCTCGAGTTGGTAATCTTGTAGCATTTTTGTGGAGCGCAGTATGTTTTAGTTTGTTGTAAATCCATGTCTATCGCCAAATTAGGGTCTGTTTTTGATGAAACATTCAATAATTATTTAATACCAGTGTTAAAAAAAATATGAACCTGTATCACAGTAGCAATTTTTTAAGTAGTAATAGGTAGGTATACTAGGTGATTTTGGGGTCATGATCCTGAATGTCAAATGTGTATATGTTAAGATGGTCATAATAAACAAATTTTTACATGGGGCTACCTACAAAATCGAGAAAATAAAACTATTGTTCACCCCTGACAGCGCGAAGTAGACGAAACGTATGGACCCAGGAGTATATATTTTTCACGATTTGCATAAAAACTGTACTCTGCGTTGTCTGTATCAAAAATATGTACCTATCATTCATTATAAGCTTTACATAATGTGATATATCTATACTATGTAAAAGGAACGTTTGACGCTGACTAAATATATATATCTTTAACTTAGCTATACTGCCATGTAAATGATATGACATTACCGACCTTTAATAATACAACATGAATCAAGTAAAGTAAATATCACAATTTTTTATCGACATCGTAGATAGGAATCAACTTTAAATGGTACGTATTACCTTTATCACTTACCTATGTATAAAAAAAATATGTTTATTCGTATTGATGTATATCAATAAGACTATATTATCCTAATAACATTTCATTGCACTAATAACTTAAATTTTATGCCTACTCAAAGTCCTGTAACTTAGTAGATATATTCAAGCTTTAGAAATTTCAAATTCATCCTTAATTGCTTATCATATTTTACAGAAAAAAAATCATATGATGAAAAATGTTAATTTATATATACACAAGCCCTTAATATACCCGTTTATTTTAAAGTTATAACATAAAATATATCGAAGAAAGTACAAAATTAGGGGATACAGCCGAGGGACTTGCGAATGTTTTAGGACACACGGTTAACATACATAAAAACGTATAATATGTTATAGACAAGCTTTTATTACTAACAGCGATTAAAAAATATTCAATGAAAGTAACAAATCAGTAAACAAAACATTGCAAGACACTTGACATTAAAAAACATTTTTTTTTTCTGAAATGTGAATAAATAGCAGCTCAGCTATTTTAACGTTAAATTATTTTATTTTCAAGCCATACAATTAGTTTATTGAGTACTCGTACATATGGTTTTAATACCTTTACAGGTATTTAGTACAACCTGAATGAAGGATGCAGTAAGCACTTTTGTGAAGAAGTATCTCGGCAATGCAAACTTTTGTATTAGTTTACTCTTCCGTACTATATAGTACATTATTGTCGAGGTTCGGAAGTAGCTACTTGCAGGCTGAGGATTCGTTTTAAACGGACGACCTTGGGAGTCCGTTTAATTGAATCCGAAGCCAGCAAGTAGCCTTCCAGCCGAGTCATATATAGTGCTTTTCTCAAAAATGGTGCAAGAAATAGAAATATTTTACAAAAGCAACGTTCTAATTTTCACAGAAAAAAGTAAAACCATTAAAAAGATTTGCTTGCCGCCTTTAAAAAAAACAAAGTGTATTTTTCTGCTGAAAATACGCCAACGTATTTGAGACACCTAAATAGTCGCGGTACCAACATTATAATAATAACTGCTGATCATCTGTTTGGCTGTTTAATGCACCTATGCCTTCATTTGATATGGCCATTTAACCCCTGGAGCGCCCCAGAATTACCGTAGTATGGAACTCCTATACTAGTTACTAGCACACGTGTCTTGTTAGGGCGCTCCACGGGTTAAAGTTTTAAAAAGTTTGGAACTCGTTAAATAATGGAATTTGTATGCAACATTGCAGTCCCGAAATCGAGACTGCAATGTTTTTAACTTTTTAATTTTTTGAATGACCATAAACTACGCACTTCGCGACCTATTTTTTAACCGGCAACGTCGACTTTGCCGTCCATTTTTGAGAAAAATATATTATAGGCCGCATGACTGTCTCGTGTATATCTTAGTTTAAGTTCTTATTAATAACTAAAAACAGTCGAAATTTAAATTGTATTTAGGTACTTCTACTCCTGGCCTAGTTTGTGATATAAATTGTATATAATATGATATATATAATAAGCATATAAATATGTTTAATAAAGTATAACAGGTTAAATATGTTTTATTTACTCTATTTATACAATATTGTCGTGTAACGTTTTGCACTTTCACAGATAAAAAATAATAATAGTTTAAAAATTGCTACTAGTGTAAGGGTACTTACTACTAACATGGATATCCTGATTCGAAATTTCGCTCTTATTACACCCCCATGGCCCACGTGACAAAAAATGATAGACGCCACTATAATTGATTATTTTGTAGGTAAGTAGTGTAAGTACACCCCAGGCCAAAAGTATGGAAACAAGCTTAATAATACAGTAATTTTATACATTTTACGCTTGAGTTAAATCCGGTAGTTCTGATTTTTTGCAGACTTGTTTATGATGTTGGCCCAATCAATAATCTAAGTTTGTGACCTCGAGCGCCGAACGCAACTTTGTCAAAAATCGAAAAAGCGCGAGAATTTCAATTTTTTTTTTTACGATACCTACATTATGATGTTTTAATACTTAGGATGTAGGTATTTTTAATCTTTTGGGGTTGTCTAATTTAAGTTTGAGGTTAATATTCATAATAGAAACATGAGATATTAAAGAAAACAACGTTGATTCCATATTTTTGGCCTGGGGTGTATGTATGTTTTATTAAACATGGCCTAAAGTTGATTTATGTTTGCCTCCATCTGGAGCATACCTATGCAAAAAAAAAGATGTAACTAATGAAATTACATCAACCGTACTTCAAGCAGGCTTGTCGATAACGTACATTATGTACCTACCTACTCGGTCTCAATATATCGGAGCGGCCAAGGTGTTCACAATATCTGAACACGCACTCTAACGCCTTGACAATAAAGGCGTGTTCAGATATTTGTGAGCGCCCTGAATGCCGATATATCTGATGGCGACTGTTCCTACAGTCCTACATCTTCTACAGTAGCACGCTTATGCAGCTTATCTTTCTAATTTTATATAATTATTATGAAAATGTTCAGTAAGGTAAATACAAATACTACGGCACACTACATACGGTACCATAGATACCCCACAAAAATACGAGTGCTATCTATATTTCTGCAACTTCACTCCTTCAAATCAAAGGAAAATTGGTGTGAAGTGCGACTCGAGGAAAGTCAACTAGGTAACAAGTGAAGTTTGAAACCCAGCCACGCTTGCGGTTTGTTCCCAGATTACTTACCTCCCTAGTAGATGGAATATAATAAAACTACTCACTGTCATTCGCGCTAATACTAAGAGAGCAACCGCTCATTCTGATGATGAGATGATGTCCTCCCAGACGTATCCGTCGACGGCGACATCCTGACAAATTAAAAAACCGGCCAAGTGCGAGTCGGACTCGCGCACGGAGGGTTCCGCACCATCAACAAAAAATAGAGCAAAAAAATCGTGTTTATTGCATGGGAGCCCCGCTTAAATATTTATTTTATTTTATTTTTAGTATTTGTTGTTATAGCGGCAACAGAGATACATCATTTGTGAAAATTTCAACTGTCTAGCTATCGCGGTTCATGAGATACAGCCTGGTGACAGACGGACGGACGGACGGGCGGACGGGTGGACGGACGGACGGACATCGAAGTCTTAGTAATAGGGTCCCGTTTTTTACCCTTTGGGTACGGAACCCTAAAAAAAGGGTCTTTGTATTAGGAGGGCTTGGGCCGAGTTTTTCGGAGCTGGCGTTTGGCGTGTGGCTTATTCTAGGTTGCGTCAACCAATATCAATAAAATTGAATTTAGAATTCAAATACGGGCTGTAAAATGTAGTATAAAATAGAACGAAGCAGTGTAGTTTGCGACTTATTATTTTACAAATACGTTTCTTATATGCTTCCCAGGACCGCGAGTGTCTTAAAAGCGATATAATGCGTAGTCATAAGGAGGTAGTCCATGGGTTTGTTCAAGTTGCCGGATTATTCGCAACATCTACACTCATCTTCATTATGCGAGCGAACTTTGCCATTTTCACACGCCTACCCTACCCTACCCTCTGCGGCGTGTTTTGCTGTATGCAAATTAACCACCTAAGTTGGCAAAATAACAAAGTTTTTGTTTTAAACCAATTTCGTTGATCTTCTTAGTAATATGTTTAAATATTTGATTTTTTTTTTGACGGAATTTTAGTAAATTGTGACTACTTACGTGTCACTCCAGCTTTTTCAGTACTGAGGATACAATATTAATTAGTTCATTTCATAATTATACACAAATAATAATTTAATTGCGCTTCATTCCTATAGTGTGGGTGTCATTGGCTAGGTCTTTCAAACCGAATACTTGTTACCTACGGGTTTTCTAAAACTATTTTTTGAAGTAGGTAGGTAAATATTTTTTTAGTAATAATTGTACCAATATGAGGGACCACCCTATCTAACTTTGGGTCCATAAATAAGCAAAAAATTGTGAAATTAAAACTTTATAAAGACTATCAATGAAAATTATAGCGAACATGGTAATTTTGATTTTCTTATGGTTCGCGTACCTATTTGGATCGAAGTGTAAATGACAAGTTTAAGCTTCGATTATGGCGTAAAAAATGGCAGACACTCCGACGCGCACGGCCACCAGCGTTGCCAGATGGTCACAAAAGTCACATTTTTCGTGACTTTTCACCTGCTCGTGTGACATGCGCGTGACTTTTGATTTTGAGGCAATTTTTGTGACTTTTTAAGATAGTCGATTTTTGGACAAGTTTATTTTTGCAATTCGTATTATTTAGGAACTCTCCCAAGTTTACTAAGCTCTTTAAATTTGACACTTGCACTGACCGTTGACGTTACAACAACAATCATGTTTATTATCATAGTCATGGCAAAATGAGACTTGTTACCTTGACGTGACGGTGTTATATAGTTTGATAGTAGTAGTTTTTTTTAGTGTAATGATTCATTTCTTTTAGTCTGTATCTATACTACTCATTGTACTGCATCAGTCATTTTGAGATTTTTGAGCGCTCTAAAACCATTAATTTTATCCGGGGGTAAATTATTTACGCATATACTTTTTTATTTTCTTTTGATTAAAGATTCGCAAACAGGGAAATCGACTCCACACTGTAAACTTTTAAAACTTTTTTCGCACTGACTGACTGTGACTCGTATCATCTTAGTAGTTTGTGGACTGATGTGACTGGGTTAAGGTTGGTAGATTAAGGCGTGCCCAGACGAAGACAATCCCCCCCCACTCTGACCAAACTATCCGATCAAACCAGGACGCGTGGACGCAAACACCAATTTGGCCAGTTTCATCAATTTTAATTTTATGGTGATATTTTCTTGACTGCATATTTCTTATAGGTTTTTCTGTCATCTATAGGTAAATAACTATTTTATGTATTGTTTTCAAAATTTTAGTCCCAATAGTTTCGGAGATAAGGGGGGGGGGATGGTAATTTTTTGCCTATTTTCTTGAATAACTGCTAAACTATTTATCCTAAAATTATATTAAAAAAAATATTTGAGATTCTTACAATGAGCTCTTTCATTTGATATGTAACACGATATAGTTTGAAAAACTTTATTTTTTAATTTTCTCATTTACGCCAAAAGTGGTCTCCATATTTAAAAGTCATTTATTTACGTTACACGTCCATTTTTGGGTGACAAATTTACATGTGTGCCAAATTTCAACTTAATTGGTCCAGTAGTTTCGGAGAAAATAGGCTATGACAGACGAACGGACAGACAGACAGACGGACAGACAGACAGACGCACGAGTGATCCTATTAGGGTTCCGTTTTTTCCTTTTGAGGTACGGAACCCTAAAAATGCCCCTAACCGCGAAAACTAGCGTCACAAATTGGTATTCTTGCGTCCGCAGCCGCACCCCATTGTATCGGTAGTATCGGTCATAATCGGCGAGCCAAATTGGCGTTTGCGTCCGCACGTCTCGACCCAATCGGACAATTCAATCAGACCGGCGAAAAGTTGTCCTCGTCTGGACTGAAATGGCTTGACAGACTATAGTATAGGCCACTATAGTCTGTCAAGCCATTTCAGTAAGTAGAAAAAAGCGTCAAATTTAAAAAATGTAGGCGCGACGGGTCTATCTTCCCATAGAAAATTTTAATTTCGCGCCCTCTTCTACTGACAAAGTTATTTGACTGACTTTATAATAACTTATTATCGTAATTTTTTTTTCCGTTTTCAACAAGAAAAAAATCAAGAAAAAAAAAAGGAATTTACAATTCATGAAATCGATCACAAATAGCATTAAGTATAAAGAAAAATCATATAAGGTTAGTCGATTTTTTGTGAAAAATATTTGTTTCTGATTTTTTTCTAACTAAATCGATTTACCAAATCATACTATAAAAATGTGACTTAAGGAGCAAAAACGTGACTTTTAGGGAAACGAAACGTAACTTATGACTCCAGAGCCCTGGCAACACTGACGGCCACTAAGTATAAGTTTGAATTGGCCTAAATAAATATATCGATGTAACATTTATTATTTAACTTTTAACATATCACAGGTTCAAAAAATCGTCGGCTAACGAAATTATCCAGATCAACTGGTTCGCTGGCCTCGTACAATGGTTCCCTGTTGGGGACGTTCTCTGAATGCTTCTTTTCCGATTATTATTGCGATTTGCTCAAATCGTATCGCATGCTGTACTACGCAAAGAGTAGGGGAAGTCCGGGTAAAGCGAACACCCCAGGCAAAGCGATTTCGGGCTCCCAATCCTAAACTATTCGACTTTGTCGCACCACGCGCCTATATGATGTTCAGGATCCTTCGCTCTATGAGCGGCAAGCGTCACAGGGAGCGGTCGCTGTGAGCGTCGTCGGTGACGAGTCAAAATGTGTTTTTAGTGCAAAATATTCGATTTTGAAAGGTAAGTACATTGTATGTTATTTTGTCACAGTAATTATCTCCAATTTTAATTCAAGATACTTCTATTGCTTATTAAAGTATCTTCCTTTTACAACGCATTTCTTTTAAAACAATCCAACGGTTATTTTTTTTTAATTCTTAATTTCTTTAACTGACTGAACGGGCAAAGTGGATCGGACAAAGCGGATAGCGTGTTCACTTTGAATTTATTAGGTAATTTTTTTTATGATAATATTTTATTACAGATGGTATATAAATATCAAAAAAAGATCTATAATGGCTCCTGGCTAACAGACGTCATGGAAATGGCTATCAGAACGTGGATTCGCTGTGTTAAAATGTCTTCAGAAATGCCGTGAAGACTTATGCTTATGAAATCAGTAAAAATATATCAAAAGTTACTTGTGACAGCTTTTTCTAATTAATATTATTGAAATGATCTTATGTTGATTAATTTTCACTTAGTTATTAAGTTCACTAAGATTTTATGAGTAATATTTGCTTTGCCCGGGGGGCTGTTTCACTTTGCCCGGCACCCTGGGCAAAGCGAATAAAATATCTTTTTTTACGTTTTGTTCAAAATTGCAGCAACTATTAAACATTAGAGGCTAGTGTTGTTTTAAATTAAAAGATTATTAAATAAAGACTTATTATTGATACTTTTTTCATTTCTTCCTCGTTAAATTTTTCTGATATGTCAAGTCAAAGGTAAAGGTGTTCACTATGCCCGGACTTCCCCTAAATAAGTATTTTATTACTACAATACAATATAAACAGCATTAATGCTGTGCGACGGTCCGGAGGTTAATTAAAACGCGTTTGAATTCCCGGTTGTAAATTTTCCTGTTTTCGGTTTTTTACGAACTTTTCGACGAAGCATCCAGTTTTCTGTTTATTTATGAGCTTTGGCTAGCGGCCGACGGACTGCCGGCTTGACCAACAATATTTTCACATTAATGTTTGCTGTTTTTTGCAATACCATTTTAGAAGCGTAAATAAATATACAGTGCCCCTGGATGGCCATTGTTTTAGGAGGGCCTAACCAAGAATGTTTATTTAACGACATCAACTTTGATGATAGCACTCACTCGTCGACAATTTTTGTCTTTTACCTATTTGTCTTTAATAGAATAATAATAATTCAGCCTATATACGTCCCGATGCTGATCACTGACCTCCTCCCATGCGCGAGACGTGCTTAGGCTATAGTCCCCACGCTGGCCCAATGCGAGTTGGAGACTACACATATATATTATATGTCAAAGCTGAGAAATTGGTACAAATTCAAAGACATCTTTGAATTTCTTCGCAGATGTATGCAGGTTACCTCAAGTAGTTTTCTTTCACCAAACAGCTAGTGATATTCTGTACATAAGTTCCGAAAAACCCATATTAGCCAGAAATTTAAATTCGGTCGTCAAATCCACTCGGTCACCACCGTGAATAGAATAATTATGAAATACTCTTCCGTACCGTAGTATGAAGATCCCCAACAGGCAAAAAAAAAGGAAAATGTTAATATTTATCGAGAAACACTTACCTAACCAAGTATTATCTATCAACAAGATAGCCCCTTAAATTCGCGCCGCAGATAGTTATCGACTAATCATTCCTACAGACAAGTGAGAGAAAACAAAGCACGACACGGCGAAGTAACGAGAAAATAATCAATCTCCGAACTCCACTTGGAAGCAATCAACGGTCTATTATTGCGTCCATCCAATCCGATAAGAGAGCCGATACATCAAAGATGTCCAGCCCCTACTTATTACTAGCCAATGTACCTATTTCTAGATACAATAATAGAAAACCGGCCAAGTGCGAGTCGGACTCGCGCACGGAGGGTTCCGCACCCATCCAAGTACTGACCCCGCCCGACGTTGCTTAACTTCGGTCAAAAATCACGTTTGTTGTATGGGAGCCCCAATTAAATCTTTATTTTATTCTGTTTTTATTTTAGTATTTGTTGTTCTGTCAGAGTCCCCAGAAGCTGAACATAGCGGGAAATCAACATATAACGAAGAACAAGTAAAACAAGCACCCAAGAAAAACAAATCCCAAAGCATAACTAGCTTCCTACGCGCTCCACAACTAAACGTCGGCTAATACTCAAGATTGTCAGGAAATATCGAATAAAAGCTCTCTGCAACAAGCCGCCGAAAAAACCACTGCGCAACCTCAAGACTCAAGATCTACAATAATATTACCATAGCAATTACCATCGGCCCCTCCACCTCTCCCAATACGGCCAGTCACCGCGGGAGAGAAAGACTGCAACCCTCCATTCCCTTCAACTTGCCAACAGCCGACGAAAAACAAAAATAAAAATGTATTCTATATCGCAACTTATAATGTTAGAACCTTGTCAACCCATTCTCGCTTTCTGGAATTATTGGACGCCCTGGACAACACAAAATTCGATATAATAGGCCTATCGGAAACAAGACGCCTTGGAAATACAATACAGGAACACGAAAAAGTGATATTTCACTACATAGGCGAAACAGCAGGCCTATATGGAGTAGGTTTTTTAGTGAAAAAATATCTTAAAACGAACATCGAAACTTTTATTGGACTTTCTGAGCGGGTAGCGCTATTGAAAATAAAAATCGGAGATATCCAACTAAGCTGTATACAAGTCTATGCACCAACGGAGGCAGCCGACGACGACGAAATAGAGTCATTTTATAGCACTATCGACAAAGCATTAAAATTATCTGGAAAAAACGTCGTAGTTATGGGCGACTTTAACGCTAAAATCGGCCAATCAACTCCTGAAGACAGCTCAATCATGAAAACGTTCGGTTATGGAGAACGAAACAGTAGAGGTGAAAGATTGGCACAGTTCGCCCACGAAAATAATTTCTACATCATGAACACGTTCTTTAAAAAGAAAAACAAACAAAAATGGACATGGAGATCTCCAGATGGTATCACAAAAAACGAGATTGACTATATTCTGACAAACCTGTATAAAAACGTTCAAGACGTACAAATTATCAACTTATCATTTCCGTCCGACCACGGATTTGTAAGAGGTACTTTTAATTTAAATAAAATGAAAAACAACAGATCAAACTACTCCAGAAACCCCAAAAAATTATTAAAAACCGAGGAAGAAATTTCAAGTTATCTAGAGGCACTGAATAGCTGCCAAGAGGATCTTTGTCTCCGACATGAAGATGATACCGTGCAGGGATATTATAACAGAATAATATATGCTGTAGAAAACAGTCTAGAAACTGCCCGCACCACGCACACAAACAAAACTGCCAGTATTATATCTGAACGTACGAGAAGGCTAATCCACCGAAGAACAGAACTACAAAAGTTTAAACTAAAATCACGTGAAATGAAAAACGAACAAAAAGCACTGTATAAGCTTATAAGTAAATATATCCGACAAGATTACAAAAAACATCGACAACATACTATAGTAAAGTACCTCGAGTCAACGGGCAGCCTCAAAAGAGCCTATAAAGAGCTACAGTCGCACAAAACTTGGATAGAGGGCCTCCGCGGATCACAAAACGTATCACAAAACAGAAAAGACATACTTCAGATAGCCACAAAGTTTTATAAAACCCTATACGATACTCCAGTACAAATTGAAACCTCTCCATATATACTAAATGAATTAGGAAACCCGACGGAGCCGGAACCAGTAGATGAAATTGAAATTATTGGCGCAATAAAGCGGCTTAAACTGGAAAAAAGCCCAGGGCCCGACAGGATAACTAACGAATCAATAAAAATTGCTTGTACACTTCTTGCTACACCTTTAAAAATACTTTTCAATAAAATACTATGCACTTGTGTAACGCCTAAGCAATGGTCAGAAATACAAAAAAGGCGATCCCAAGGATATAAGTAACTATCGACCCATCAGTCTCCTTCCTTCGCTATATAAGTTATTCTCGTCAATAATAGAGAAAAGAATAAGTCCTACATTAGAATCTTATCAACCGATAGAACAAGCTGGATTTCGCAAAGGTTACTCTACAGCTGACCACATTCATTCCGTAGAGCTACTTATAGAGAAGTACCAAGAGTTCCGAAGACCGCTCTATATAGCCTTTATAGATTACCAAAAAGCCTTTGACACCATACTTCATGCATCAATATGGGAAGCCCTAACGGTTCAAAATGTAGAGAACAAATACATCAAGATTTTGAAATACCTCTATGACAATAATACTAGCAAAGTGAAACTGGAGTCTACGGGCCCACCTATACCAATTAAAAGAGGAGTGAGACAAGGGGACCCTATATCTCCCAAAATATTCATAGCCGTGCTGGAAATGGTTATAAGCAAATTAAACTGGAAAAGAGCTGGCTTGAATATCAACGGACAACGTATCAGCCACCTGAGGTTTGCTGACGACCTAGTCTTGCTGTCAGAAAACAGTGTAAATCTGGAGTATATGATAGACACTCTACAAAAATCAAGCAGGCAAGTAGGCCTAGAAATGAATTTCAGTAAAACAAAAATTATGACAAATTCATCAAAGCAGCCAATGATCATCGAAGACGTACCACTTGAATATGTCGATTCATATATATACTTAGGCAAGCTAATCTCTTTCGAAAAAGAAAGCAACGATATGGAAATTGACAGAAGAGTAAAAGGAACATGGAAAAAGTATTGGAGCCTAAAGGAAATTTTCAAAAGCCAGATACCTATAAAGATTAAGAGAAAAGTCATGGATACCTGCCTATTGCCATCGTTCACTTATGCTTGCCAGACGTGGAAATTCACGAATCAAATAAAAAATAAAATAACCTCCTGCCAACGAGGTATGGAGAGAAGCATGTTAAAAATCAGAAAAATTCAAAAAATATGGCACTCTAACATAAGACAAGTATCTGGAGTAATAGACGCCCTAAGCTACTCAAAAAAAATGAAATGGCGGTGGGCAGGCCACGTAGCCCGTATGAGCGACGGTCGCTGGACAACGGTGCTAACTAAATGGCCAGGACCGCTCGGCAAAAGAAAGCGAGGAAAACCAAGAGCCAGATGGGAAGACGACATCACACATGCGGCTGGCAAACAATGGATGACACAAGCCAACGATAGAGACCATTGGTCATCTCTGGAGGAGGCCTTTACCCTCAGCTAAGAGGGGTTCTCGCCTGACATTGCTTCACTTTATTATTATATTATATTACCATTGACTATTGACATTTAAATTACTATCTGCATTTTGATGACTGTATTATCTTATTTTTTTATATTTTTTATTATTCTAGTATTTTTGACATGAAAATATTCAATTTGGTTAAATGTATTAAACTTAATGAGTAATTAGTTTAGTTAATAAATAAAAAAATGCATGATAGAATAGGGACCTATAGAAATGTACTGTGACTTTCTACGAAGCATGTCTTTATGTGATAATTAATACTATGTTATGTGACTGTATATTTTATATTCGCGAGAAATAAAAGGCTTTTTTATTTTATTTTATTTATTTGTTGTTATAGCGGCAACAGAAATACATCATCTGTGAAAATTTCAACTGTGTGAGATACAGCCTGGTGACAGACGGACGGACGGACGGACGGACAGCGGAGTCTTAGTAATAGGGTCCCGTTTTTACCCTTTGGGTACAGAACCCTAAAAATCTAGTGCAGCCGAGAAGCCTATCGGAGATGATGGGTTATGTCAACTACAGGCGCGATGTCCTAAATCGATAGTGGAGCGGTGAGTATTCCGTCACCTGTCAGGCATATCCCCGTGTCAAGTATTTTTGACTGTCAGCGGCGGATATTGACAGGGATATTCGATCAGTAACGCAGTTGCGGTATTCGTTTATGCACAAATTAAACAGACACACACTACGAGTATCTAGTACCGACCTATTTATTGTTTTATAGAAAGTTTAAGCCATAGCATGATCGTTAAATATTCTTCTGAAACATGTTCTTAATATTTAGAACTACTTTGCATTGGGGTTGTATGATTCTCAGGGCCCGATTCGGATTTTGAAATAGACATCTATAAGATATCTTTTAGACATCACCAAGATACGATAACGATATGTTTAAGATCTAACCTGCGAAAATTGACATCTGCGCGATTCTGGAGATACTCTTGAACGATTTCCACAAGATATGGCTTAGAGATCCAATTCACATCTATTAGATATCTAATTCTATCTAACGTAAAAGTGACATTGGTTGCCCGAATTGCGCTGCAAAAGAGAACTAGTTGAAATCTAAACTATAACGTATCTAGAATAGATCTAGTCACAGACAAGCCATCCTCTAGACTGAGCATAGTAACGCTACCCCCTCTGCCACTCATACGGTAGTTTTACTCCATCTTCGAGTCAATCCCGTGCCGTGATTGGTCCGTGTCTTTGAACGGACCAATCACGGCACGGGATTCGCTCACCTCGTCCCCCCGCACCCCCGTATTTTTGGCAGCATCGGTTTCATGAAATAATTGCTCTAAACTCAGTCTAGAGGATTCCTAGTCTATGGATCTAGTACGTGTCGTCTCTTGTGAATATCTTGAAGTTCGAATACGTCAGTCAGATTTGAGATAATACTATGATGTACTTTCATACCTACATATCCAGTTAAGTTAGTTGTACTTCTAGTCTTCATTTCTATAAATCTTGTTTATATTGAAATCTTACTAAACCTTATCATGAGTTCTACAAAAACGTTACGGAATTTAACCTACAAAATACCAACAGCTTGTGACAGATTTGTCGCTAGATATTTGAGACCTTTTTAAAGAAATCACATCGTCAACATATGACTATTGGCATATAAACGAAAAATTACAACGGCACAAAGCGTAGGCCCGCCTAATTTGGTAGGTGTCGTACGTGGGGCCACATTAAAGCAATTACGTGTTAAAAGCCCGTCTAGTGCCCGGGGCGCCAGTCTCAAAGCAAAGATACACCCATGTCGTTACACCGGTAAATACATAAAGCTGAAAAAGGGTTATTTTTCCGTATATTTATTTTTACGTAGAAAAAATATGAGTTTTTGTCATCAAGCAAAGACTTTGAAAAATAATGTTTTTTTTTAATCACCATAATTCAGTGGAAAGTCTAGTCTTTAATCTAGTTACATAGGTAATTCACATGCTTGTTCCTATTCTAATTGGTACCTAGCAAACGCCTGTTCTTTGCTTTTGACAAGTACCCGTACCGTGAGTTACTGACAATGTCAACACTGACATATATGCTCACATCTACGTAATTTACTTTCTATACATCTCGCTCGCACTAGTCGCACTAATATGCAAGTACGAGCGAGATGCATAGAAAATACGTTCTCGATAGCGTTTATGTCAGTGCCAAACTCTAGCCACAAAGGTAGATTCTTGAGATGTCACATACTTTACAAAATATTTATACTCTAAATAGAAATAATAGATATTATAATAATTACTCCATACATTTTCCTTAACGTTCTCACTATCGACTGTCATTTACAGAACTCATGGTATAAATATTATAGAGCTTCTAATTTAATTAGATAGATCTGTGCCCAGAAACTGACACGTTTACTTCAACATTCCCTTACTGGCAAATTGATAATGGTTATATCAACTCTATATGATGTAGCTATGTACCTATATTTCGATACAGCAAAGATGGTAAGGTTCCTAAAGATTTATTCAAAAATTAAATGAAATATGCTCGCTTTCAGTTTCCTTCTATATTAAACCGGTTAATAAGATTTCTACGGTATGGAAAATTGCTTGAGCGTGGTACTTTAACACCTTTTAGCACAAATTGTTTCATTTTATTGATTCTCGTCTACAATATTGCATTCTAATCGTATTGGTCTTAAATAGGTAAAGGTCCTTGGTTAAAAGGTCCTAAATAATCTTGCGTCATGCAGTATGAAAAAAGAATTATTTATTCGTGTATTCCTATCCTAAGGAGCCATCTTAGTGATTTATAGGTACATTATTAATATCGAGGCAACTATTAAAAGAACGGTTATTATATAAACAAAATATATTACTATATACCGACAGCTTTTCTCATCAAATGTTGATGGGTAGGTACAGGCCTTTATGGCGCTTTTCTTCCATATTAATGACCAATTGTGGTTATAAATGAGTCTAATTGAAAGAAAATAATGATAACAATCACTGGAAATCATTTTTATTCGTAGAGTGATAATAATTCTTTGAGAAATGTAGTAGGTAATAATAAACATTTCCATCTTTTGTTTCGGCAATATTGGAAAATATACAAGTTTATCTATAGTCTAACAAGAGGTAATTATTTTTATATTTGCCAAGTAAGCACAATTATGAGTAGGTACGATACAAAACTGGACACAAATAATAGCTTTAAAACTTGAAGGTGAATAAATACTAATTTCAAATGACAACACCAAGTGGATACTTAAATATTTTTACAGTACATATGGGGCTACTTTTCCGCACTAATAAATCCGCGTAAAATAGCACTTTTCGTGCGTATGTCGAAACTTTAAAGTGCCATATGTACTGTAAAACGTTGTTCTATACACGTGCGAATAGGTAATTCGCAACTCGTGTCGATTTAAAACACTGCTCCCTTCGGTCGTGTTTTAATTCATCGCCACTCGTTTCGAATTTCCTCTTTTTCGCACTTGTATCGAAAATAACTATTCCATATCGTTGACATTCTGTTAAGCATCGTTCAAATAAAAGTCATTCGTCAAATCAACTTCCACCATCACGAAATACGAGACGTCGATATTTCGAAACACTAGCTTAAACTAAGTTATGCCATTCCAAATACGCCTCGAAAACAGCCGAAACCCCAACGATACCATTCTCCAAGTGCCCCAATTCATCGGGATTGAACTAATGTGAGAAACAGAGCGGATCCCAGCCTCGGCCCAAACGAGCTGCACGACTGTTTGCCTAAATCTGACAGCTGTAGCTAATTCGAAATGTACTCCACTAAATAGTGTAGTGGAATTCTGAAACTAGCCCCGGTCTTACTGTATAGGTATTTCAATGTATGTACTTCGTTGCTTTGGATTTATATGACGAGACATGTGTAACGTTTAAAACTATATAGTACGTACTAGCTGTTGCCCGCGACTTTGTACCCATGTATTTGTGTTGGTTGTTATACGAGCCCCGGTACAGTGGAGTTCGTCTAGTAGGTAATCATTACACACATATTTTGTTTATTATAATCATGTTTTGACACATTTAGTGTGTGAAATAAATAAAAACCGGCCAAGTGCGAGTCGGACTCGTGCACGGAGGGTTCCGCACCATCAACAAAAAATAGAGCAAAACAAGCAAAAAAAACAAGCAAAAAAACAGTCACCCATCCAAGTACTGACCCCGCCCGACGTTGCTTAACTTCGGTCAAAAATCACGTTTGTTGTATGGGAGCCCCACTTAAATCTTTATTTTATTCTGTTTTTAGTATTTGTTGTTATAGCGGCAACAGAAATACATCATCTGTGAAAATTTCAACTGTCTAGCTATCACGGTTCGTGAGATACAGCCTGGTGACAGACAGACGGACGGACGGACAGACAGCGGAGTCTTAGTAATTGGGTCCCGCTTTTACCCTTTGGGTACGGAACCCTAAAAACCAGAATAGTAATAGGGATGCGATGAATATCAAGGTATTTTAATTTATGTATTTGGCTGGCACCAAGTGAGCGGCAGCTGACGTGCACGAGACTTCTTTATACATCGCCCTTAACCAATTTACAAGTTACACCTGGCCCGGGTTATATAAATATTTTATTTTATTGTATTCAAGATTTATTTCTTTAATCATCACTACATAGTATAAAACAAAGTCGCTTCCCACTCTCTGTCTGTCCCTATGTATGCTTAGGTCTTTAAAACTACGCAACGGATTTTGATGTGGTTTTTTTTTAATAGATTGGGTGATTCAAGAGGAAGGTTTATATATTTGTTCACCCGTGCGAAGCCGGGGCGGGTCGCTGGTATGTAATAAACAACGCTTCACAAAGTCTCTGTAGGGCTTCGTCGCTCAAGGTGATCAGGTAATTGAAGTCTATATATAGTGTATAGCCGTAGCTAGCAATTCGTAGAACCAAATAGACCAGTCATAATTTGATCGTTTCGTGACATTTCAACTCAATTGTGACTATCACTTCAAAGCGGAGCCGAAACCATAATAGTGCCTTTACGCAGACGTCGAATGCACGTCGGTAATTAAATTTCGATTGTGACACAGTCAAAAGCCTGACGGAATAGAACATGTCAAGACCATGAAACAATTACGAGCATGCAAACGCGGATCGGTGGCGCAGCGGTACGTGCCAAAAAGCCAGTGAGAATCCATCGCTTCCCGACCACGTCTGTTATTGCTCCTGACAATATTTTATACAGCTGTGAAAATTGCAACCGCGCGGCCAACTTTAACAATTTACACGCTGCGCCCTCGTTGCATATAACTGCGCTTACAATAGTGCTTTTCCGCGTAAGTCTGGATGAGGTAATGTGTTAAGGGTGGTCTAAATGAGGGAGGTCTAAAATGAGGAGGAGTTTTACTCGTGCGATCAATTTCCAACACGCTCGGACGATCCTCCCCTTGAAATCAAAGTAAAATAGGATTGCGCTCTAGTAAAGTTCATTAATTTTCTTAACGGACATATATAATGATGTTTCTATGGTAAAATTGTTTAAAAGATGACTTATTTTGCGCCAAAGATACTATTCAAATCACAAAATTATTGCCTGGTGATTGGGGACAAACGTATTCAGTGTATGCATACAGTCAGCCTGTTCATAAGACCCCTGTAGGTACCCCACCCATCACCATGAATTGTAAGCCGCCTTAAACGCTAACGACTGCGCCAACTCAAACGCAGTGCATCTCACTTGCACTAATGTCAGTACGAGGGAGATGCATCGTGAGTTAGTTTACGCAAGCGAATAAATATGCCCGTTGTTAAACTCGTCGTAAGGATACTGCAATCTTTAGTTTATGTAGGTATGGCTCGTATTCGTATCCGTATGTAGTCTTTCGTTAAATATTTTTATTTCGGTCGAATCTGCTTGTCGGGTGACTAGGTATTAGGCTAGGTACAGCTCAAAACAAAATAAATCTGCTTACCTCGCATGAGTGCCTACAGTTTATAAATAAAACACAATAACACTTCGTAACAATAGTACCAAACATAATTTACCATTGTGTTACCAACACTTTTCTAGAACCAGATTCCAAAGCAGGATTGCGGGTCGAGATAATTACTTTTGCAATGAAAAAAGTCCCGCAGGTGTAAAACAAGGTAGGGTTTTATTCCGCGCCAACGTATTTTTTTATCTTTATTTTTTATCCACTTAATCCGGTGTGTCACAGACCTCACGTACGGTGTTATTAGCATGCGGGGAAACAAATCCAATCTGCCAAACACTCTGCGGTACTCGTAACAAGACGAGCGAACTTTGCTAGACTTGTCACGTATACGCGAAACTCGAGCGTATGAGATACATACGGATGCACACTTTTCCGGGGCGATACATCCTTTATTGCAGAGCAGTAAGAACTGCATTGGCCTAACAGAGCTAGCGGAGCAATAGAATTAGAACAGGTGCTCCTATTTTATACAAACGTAAATCGCTTAGTAGAACTATGGCGCAAATGTTCCCACCAAGAATATATAGATATAATATGTGAATATTTAGTACCTACCGCAGTTGTGGAAGTGTGATGTGTTAATCGCGGGACGTAATAAGTACTAATTTAATATAACTTGTTATTTTTTGACACAATAGTTTTCAATTGGCTACCTATTTTAACAAAAGAACTTCATAGAACTTAGTCGAAAGATATGCATGTAAATTTTATCATCTATCATCATTTCCTATTTGTAATTGTAACTGTAGGTACTGAGTTTCCCAGAAGTAAAGAGAGACATTTATTTTCAAAATATATTGAATATAAAGTAAACATTAAAAGTAAGTTTGATTGAAAGTTGTAAAAAAGTAATTAAATTATTAGGTTAATATTAAATTTACAATTTAAGAAGCAATGTTTCTGATATTGTTCGCGGCCCGCCGCATTACCACTGTTCCAGATTTTTCAGTCACTTCTATATATTCACGACTAGGTACATATATTACGAAAAATTTGGCCTTTGGTACAACTTTTTATAGCACACGCAGTGCAAGTGTTATATATACCTACGTCGTAATTTCATAGATTTTGACGTTTAAAATAATACCAAATAATACTAAAATGCTATTAAAATTGTTGTAGACGTATCTTGGTCTAAATCTTAGCAATAGTAACGAAAATCCCACTTTAAATTACAGATAGAGTCTGTGCGGAAAGACAAGAGTCGTGAAATGTATGGGATCCAATACATTCTACGACTCTTCTCTTTCCGCACAGACTCTACCTACCTAACGAAATCATATATGCTAACACAAAACCAAAACAACAAAACTTTTTTTTTCTAATCTATCAGCCAGTAAGACTTTGAAAATTGTCTCTTTACTACTGGGACACCCAAAGAGTAAAGTAAGGACACCCCTATCGTTTACTCCATCTAACTGAAAAATGCAGTACTATTCTACAATCATGTTCATGTGAGAAAAACGTAAGATCTGGAGCTCGTAATGCAAAACACAAGCGCCATCTATATCACTGAGGAAGACTCACAAGCAAAGGGTGAAAACCGCCTCTTCGAATATACAACGGCGCGCCATCTAACGGGCATGGTATTTACCATGTTCACGGTTTCTTGCTTCGGGATAACAGCTACGTTTAAATGTGGGCGTACTTGCCTGCTTGTTAATTTACTTTTTTATAGGTAGATGGCGGTAACATACAAAAATAAGTTTTTAAAAATATAATTTCGTTTGCTAAATGGACGGAAAAAACGTATAAAGATAACTATAGTTGGTCAAACCAATTTGTCAGTAAATAAGATAAAAAAAACTATACTCATCCTTTTCTTTTGGGTGCTAGTACTAGTACTATGTTTGAAATGAGACAGTCCTTTGACAAACTGTAAAATGCGAGTCATTTTAATTTTAAAATACCTTTATTACATGTAGGTACCTACATTGTCCCATGTCAAAAATTATTATAGGTATAAGGGTCATTTGCAAATTTATTGTACCTTTGTCTAAATTTTTCTTAACATTCTCAGTTTCGTAACGAAAATTAACCATACAAAAATGCAAATTTGTATAGCTAACCTTCGTAACGAAACTGAGAAAATTAAGAAAAGATGAGATTAAGTTTTCTTAATTTTCTCAGTTTCGTTCGTCAAAATTAGACAAAGGTACAAAAAAATTGCAAATGACCCATACATGAACATTACAAATTAAGGTAATGTATTCATTAAGGAATGAAATAAATATTGTTTCATGTAATAATTTTATACTACAGACAAAAAAAATCGCTTACCTACCAAAGAAGTACTTTTATTTCATGAATATATATGACACCGTAAGATTGTGAACCCGTTAGTTTATAATCTAACGTAGGTTAGGTTAGGTTAGATTGTAATCTCCCTACCGTCAGTTTATAATGTAACTAGCGAGATTATAATATGACGAGTGTTTACAATTTTACGGTAACATATATATAGGTAGTGCTGGTGCTATATGGGTAGTGCAAATGGTGCTGATGGTCCCAAAAGCCTCGCGTGTGTTCTATTCGTCAAAGTTACTAAATGTATACCTACTAGCTACGTAGGCAACTCTGAAAGTTCTTAGAAAAGGCTACTTAGAGATCATAGAACAAAAAGAGGCATATTATTTATGAAAATATAACTCTTTATACTTTTTTTAGGTATATGCAATTTGGTCGTTATCTGTGTTTCAGGATTGATGGCAATGAAATTGTGCACATCATCATCATCATCCTGGCGTCAATCCCAGCTGTGCCCCCGCGCGGGGCGCAAGGACCCGGGGTCCGCCTTCCAACTCCTTCGTGTCCACTTTGCCCGATCTTCGGCGTCCCTGGTGGTGAGTCCGTTGGCACGCATGTCATAAGAATTCAATTGTACGTCGAGCGTTATTCCAATTTCGACCTAAGAATTTTTTCGTATTACTATTTATAACGATTTTCATTGTGGGCTCAGCCAACAACAGAGTTACATTAGGCTTCAGTTATAGTTTCATAATGAAGCCTAGTTCTTGTACGTCTGTTTAATTTTTAATAAAATTACACATTTAATCGCTTTTGTAGTTATTCAACGGATGATCATAGAGAAGCATGTCATTCAAGAGTGACATCAAAAGTTTACATCGCACAGTTGTGCGGTTAATAAAAAATACTGGCAAAAAATTGTATATCAGTAGTTTTTGATATCCCTCAGTATTCATATGACACTGTTAAAAATATCTTGCTTAAATTATTTTGTGTCAAAAAAGCTTGAATCCCGATGGGTACCTCATGAATTTCATACAAAACCTCCGAGGACCTAAAATCGCCATACAAAAAAGGCATTGGGAGAATGAGCTGTGTGCGCTTCGGGGTAATCCTATCCTAAAGAAAATTTGTACGCGTGGTCAGAAAGATATAAAGCATGCATTAAAATAAAGAGTAACGTCCTAATTACTTCAGCTTTTTCTATTCTAAACACTTTCAGTTTGCCCCTCGTACTAGCGAAAATAAGCTTTCCTCAAGAATCACTCCATTGATAGATGAAAACCGCATTAAAATACGTTCAGTAGTTTTGTGTTTATCGCGAATACATACATATTGGTACATAAAACATAATACAGACAGACGCGGCGGAGGACTTTGTTTTATAAGGTGATATTTGTTTCTAATCCTGCAAACACTTAGTAATGGCTAGGAGATAATCTCATTAAATAAACTTGCAACAGCGTGCCAGAAAACTATTTACAATAACAACTCTTTAGCATACTATCGTTCTGTGTAGTGCAAAATGCACAAGTAAAATTATGCGCAATAGGAAGTACGGCGAGACGCCGCTCGCCGACCATTGTAATGGAATAAAGTGCAGGATTTAATAATGCAATCATGAGCCGGATATTTGTTGCTGCGACTCGGCGGAGTTATGAAGCCTTTTAGTTAGGGCTGCATTCCGAAAAATTTAAAAGCTAAGGCGATTTCTGCATGAGTATGCCTTATGAAGGATTATTAGAAGCATTTGTATAAATTGGATTGAATATGAATGAAGTAGGTGTGTTGTTCTTTTATACTATGTGGTATGAAAATGTCACAAACCTATTGAAACACCTGCGATGATAAAGTATAGACAGTGTTACGGAACCATTAGTCTTTCACCAAACCGTATGTAATCGTTTTCCTTCCGGCGCCATAGTTAACGACGTTAACGTATCGTTTCGTTGGTCGATTCTGCGTAGGACAACCTCACCCTTAAACTTAAACGTAGAATGTGTTATTACAGTTTTCAAGCCTTGCGCCGGCAATGAACCGAAGAGAGGGAACGAAAAGATAGAATAAAAACAGTAACAGAGTAGTTAGATAGGATCATATAAAACTAATTAGAAGTATAGACTTTTACGATGTCTAAGACCGTAAGGGATTGAAAGGGTTTTTTTGTAATACTTCTCACAAGGTAACGAATTTTAACAAATGTATTTCTTCCGCGAACATGCTTCACCTAATCCACTAACTTACCTTTCAACATTTCTTTCACGTAATCTCTATAAAAACTATTCGCTTCTTGAATATATGATAAGGAATAATGTAATAAGGAAACTTACTGACCTCTCAGTGAAGTGAGATACTCGATAAGATTCTAACAAGTAAAGTTCAAGATAACGAAAAGTATTAAAATTCCCAATGCATCCGGCCAAATGAACCAAGTTTTTACAGATCTCTGAATCTGGAGTGAATGGAGTCGAGGCTCATTGGTGGGCTCTTAAAAAAGTTTATATCCACGTTACTTTGAATGTTTGTTTTCGGGTTCAGAATTCAACTTGGGTTTGATAAAAAGAAAACACTAACTTAATTTTTATATCAGAAAATAAATATAAGTAAATGTGGTCAGACTACGTTTATCTGAAATACTTAAACTTTAAATTTCATGCCCGTATTAAATGTAGTACACTAGAGTAAGCAATTCTAAGCATGCTTATCATAATGTTTTGTTTAAGCTTATCACAATAATTTCTTGTCTAGCAAGTGTAGACAACTTGTTTGATACCTACTGAAAATGTAAAATACCTTTCACGTTATAAATTATCACAACAATTTTAAAGAATTATATCGCTTACATCGCGTTATAATATCCACTGTAACTGATCACCGACACCTTTTGATACTGACAGATCATATCCATAACAAGCAACAACGGTTGCACTCCGGGAGTGCCGATAGAAGTGAAAACTCACCTCACTATGTTACCGATGATGATGATTACCGACGCCCGGTAACACGATACATACGTATAGCGGAGGTATTCTATTTATTTATTATATATTATTATCATTCTCAAATAAGATCACACTTTTTCATTGACATGTTTATTTACATACTGCCATGACAACGTCAAATTATTTGAACATAGGTAAAGAATCTTGAAAAGGAGTCCGCAACATAAATGTCAAATAACATTGAGTTTTTCTTTATTGATTTAAATGCCATCTAAATTATGAGTGGCCACCTTACGCACCTTACGCCCCTTACGGTCCCGTGATCGCCTTACGCTGTCTCGAGTTTATCATTTTTTCCCCACCTTAAAAAGTGCCCAGCGCCGCTAAAGAAGTTTTCACTTCAATAAATTCATAACCTGTTATTACAATTAGAATACGCCTCCAACTTAAAGTTTTGACACGGCTCCACGCCACCTCTGTTATCGGTACAAGTAAATGCGCCGAGAACAAGGCTCCGACTGAACTTCTGATTAGGTTTGTTTTTTATGTTTACTTGACAACCTTATAAATAACATTTACTAATACATTACCTGCAGCACGTTATTCATCTCGTACCTCCGCGCTACCGTTGAGTCCAGAAGCACTACCATGAGTTCCGTAAATGACAGCCGATAGTGAGAACGTTAAGGAAAATGTATGGAGTATTTGTACAGTGCCTCTACCGGTCACTTAAAGAACTAAAAATTTCAACTGGTACCATGAGTTCCTAATGTTTTTACGTAAGTTTTCTATCCATGCCTAACTTCACACCTAAAACGCTCTCTTTCTAACTATATAAAGAAAACTGAGCCAGAATTATACAAGTTAATTACTTTACGCCGTTTACGCGAATAAACGTGACAGATGTCATCGAAAAATACGTGCGTTTTCGACGTTACATTTCTGTCAACTTGTAAATACAACAAATAAACATATTTTTCACGATTATCTTTGCAGTTTTCAACGTAGTATGTATTTATTTATAAGAGTTACGTGAACTCCAGGCAAAACTAATACGGAATAAATCAATTAGTAGCTCGAAAAAAGGCTGATTTGATACAAAGGTAATGAGTTATATTTACTCCTATTTCTACTGTTTAGTTAAGTACATTTGCAAAGATCACATTACTTACGAGCAGTTTTTGCTTCTAGGCATGAACCTATGATTGAAAACAACATTTCCATACAAACCCGGATGGCATCCAGCGGTACATGCGTGCAAGCAGATCGTTCATTGTTGTATGCATTGTAGAAGTGATTAGTTGGCAAGTGGCTAAATGCCGGGACAACAACTTGAGGAAGATGATGATGTCAAGGAGCGGTACATAGACATGTTGTGCTGTTGTTGCCGGGTGCACATACCACATAGTAACACAATATACATACTTACTGCAAGACCTGTTGTTTATATGTACACAGAGAGAGTTCCTACGTATTTTTTATATTATTACCTATTATTTTATATCTTAAATAAAATAAAACATACAAATGTTCTGTGAGTTTATTTATTTTTCTTTACTACCTATATATTATTTCCCGATGTTCAAGTTCAGTTCGATGTTTCATGTGTGTGGTGATGATGTTTCATGTCTCGTCAGTTTGGCAACAGGAAATATAAAACTTATCATTTTTTGCTGGTAGTTCACAATCTGAAAATTAAAATAAGGTTTAACACATTCACTGCCCAAAAACCCGCTGAGTGGGTTCATTTTGTATTGGGAAGGGGCGATTGGCACTGAAAGTGCTAAGATCGAGATCATTTAGGTACCATAAAATTTAGATCGCTGTTAAGGCCGTATAATGTTACTTACTTGTACGCCGGCACGTACAGCAACCTACACAAAGCGAGGCCAGGGCAAGACCTAACATATATACATACCTATTTTAATACAGATTTCTTCTCACGTGTGTACTATTTTCAACATAAGTACATAATAATCTTATTTATGTAGCCAAAAGTAGCCCGTATAATTTGCTTCATATTTTTTAACACGCAAATGTATAATTCTAACACGATTATTAATGGTGTTTACGTATTTATCATATATTATTTTGCATTTTTTTCTTGAACACAGCACTGTTTATACATTGTTTACTAACATTGATATGTTTAATATTTTCGTAACTATGGCAACGTCAAATCTTTAAAAATTGTAGAATGAATGTTGAATCTGTAAAAAGCTTGTAAAAAATGACAAAATAGCTCGCACAAATTCAAGAATGGCGGGTAGCGTGTCAAGCCAAGTTTAAAAGAGAACTGACGACTCAGCGGCTATGTGTTATATTAACTAGAAATAATTGTTAAATAGAAATAAATGTTAGTTTCGAAATCAACTATGATGAATACTAATAATTTCTGTACAAAAAGTAATGATAATGCATCAAAAACATAAAATAATTTGAAATGATAGTCAAGTTCAATACTAGGTACTTATAAAAAATATGCGTCGTTGTTGACTTCGCCGGAAAACGAATTGAAATCTATACTTATACGGGGTATTAAACAACTGTACCGATATTCGGAACCTAAAGTAATATATTGAGAGTGGCAACACTGTAGTTAGTCGTATTGTCCTTTTCTAGCATATACGTCCATCTCTCTCCCACACCCCCACCACTTCAGGCAGTTGCGTTTGACAATTTTGACAGTTAGAAACAAACGCAAATTACCTCATTGGCTTGCTGTTTTTCCATCTGGAAGGTCGTGAAGCTAAACTGCTGGTGAGTTTTTGAATTTGTACCCCAGTTTAGCTGACTATTGTTGAACACTATAGCTCTCTCAATCGAGATTTAGTAAAATAAATAGTAAACGTACTTACACTTTACTTGAAATACTGTTCAGTTCGATTGATAGTGCTACTATTACCACCTTAATCATGGGAGAGGAACCTTAATTACAAAATACTGTCAATTTTATTGTAACTACGCTTTTAGACGTTAGACTCTCTCACATTCATTAAGGAAGGTAATGGTATAGTAATTGAATAAAAGGAATGGAATTAACACTTACTCTTATATTTGGCAAACCTTTATACAACACCTTTAATTTAATACAATTTCACTTTAACTCGATTATCACATAGATTATCACTCTTTGACCACTAGTGATGAACTGCCCTGGTTGGCGCAATGACGGGTTTTTATATTGACAATCAACTGTCAGAAAGGGCGCCAACCGGAAGTTCATCACTACTCACAACATTTTAATCATGAACAATTTTCAACAGATATTGCAGAAAGTATATTATTTGACAATTTGATTTATAAATGGTCGCTTAATAATATTACAGACTGTTAAAAGTGAACTTCCGTTATTGGCGCCGATAAGAAACTGTCAACAATCAGAAATGGCGTCAGCCGGAAGTTCGGTTTTAAGTGAGATATCAACCACTGGTTTCCAAATAAACATTTTAATCTAAACTGGTACACAGCAAAGTCACATTAAATAATCACGTAATTATACGGTTGTTAACAGTCGGCCATCCGATTCATAAGTGCGACCTCGGACTTATCATTGTGCCCTCTAATTAACGATTACCTCTAAATGTACATGGAATAAATAACAATCTAATATATAATATGTATCTAATTATGAAATTAAACATTACACCAAGTAACATGTTTTGTTACATCTTTCTCTCTTCTTCTTTTTAGCCCTTTTCAATCTTTAAGATGTAGGCCTCCTTACATTTTTGCTATTCTGTTCTATTTTGTGCTCTTTGCACCCATTTTGATCCAGCCGTTCTTTTGATATCGTCATACCAACGCATTTTTGGTTTTCCTGCTGGGCGTGACTCTCCCCACGGTCTCCACTCTACCAGCCTCTTACACCACGCTAAATATCGTAAATCACATTGTTGACAACAGGCCCCATTTTGTCCTGAATGCCATTAGCCATATCGTTGACAACAGGCCCCCTTTTGTCCTGAATGTCATCCATCATAGTTTTGACAACAGGCCCCCTCTGTGTCCTGAATGCCATTAATCATTTCATATTGTTGACAACAGGCCCCATTTTGTCCTGAATGTCATCCATCATAGTTTTGACAACAGGCCCCCTCTGTGTCCTGAATGCCATATATCGTATTTTAGCAACAGGCCCCCTCTGTGTCCTGAATGCCATATATCGTATTTTAGCAACAGGCCCCCTCTGTGTCCTGAATGCCGTGTATCGTATTTTAGCAACATATTCCGCTACGTTTTGAATACTGTAAAATAATAATTATTTAAAATAACAATAACATTCTCGGAAATAAATTGCTATATAAGCAAAATAACTTCACTTCTTATTCGTCATTAATTGGATTTTTATTGCTAAGATCAGGATGCTACATCCTACACATAAGGTCTTTTAAAAGGGTGCGCCATAGTTCACATAGCCCGAAAATGACTCCGCTTCATTCATGTTCATGTCAATAAACAAATATCTGTAATACTCATATTAATGTTATAGTACTGACTGATACTCTCTCAATAAAACAATTTCATTTAATAAGAGATTGTAGGTACTTACGTATAATTTGTGACATTATCGTTTTTATTTACCTGAACTGTTAAAGGTTATCGTACCACAACGACCTTTACAAAATTAGACTGCTACTAGAAAAGTGAGCAAAGGCCTTTGAATTTCAGAATCCTCACCAACGTGCTCAAAATATTATTGTCAACTCACTGCAATAAGATCGCGCCGTGTCCTAACTTGCACGCATTTACACTCTTACTAGGTGATGATATTTATACGCATAAAAACACCTAGGTATGACAGGGACAAATATGTAATGCCTTCAAAATAAGAAATAAATAAGGTCTGGTTAACTTTGTAAGTCTACAATAGTTCACCTCATCAACCCAAATAGTGACCCTGCACCGGCTAAGCGTTTGAACAAGAAGATCACCCAAACTTATTCAACATCGGTATTTAATCCACGTAACCTTGCTTCTTATGTTGTCAAAACAAGAAACCCTAACCACAAAGCTTCTGTTATTCTGTTGCCGAAATCAGTAGATAAAAACTCAGAAGGCTAGGTTATTTTTATATGTAAGGACAATCTCATCAAATAACTCACTTGCAAAAATTAGAGAGATCTAATAAGTTGCCTCAACTCCAGAATCTACCACTGTACACGGTGCCGAAGGTAAACAACGTATATGGCAAACGAACTTGTTGGTATATTCTCCCAGATTAGTACACATTTTAGAAAATAGAAAATCATCGCAACTCAATAAAATTCTAAAGGAATATTTCACAAATGATAATGCTCTGGCAAATATACTAGCAAACAAACGAAAATAAACCCATTAGTTAAATTAAGAAAAGTAGATATTTATATGTATTTCGAATTACTCAATGTATTATTAGGTAACATCAAAACGCGAGTTTAGTGACCGCGCACATAATCTCATACTAGAGATTTTGCACACAGATGTATGTAGATTTAAGTACTTTTTTAGCGAAATAAATTAAAAATTAAAAATTAATTTAATTATTTAATTTTAATAATCAATTCTATACCCCAATGACAATGTGCGATCAAAACCGGTTTCTAGGGTGAATGATTGATTCTAAGCTGAACTGGAAATGATAACTGAAAAACCCCTTATATCTCAAGACGCCTTAAGATCTGTGTACTATAAACATTTCTACTCATTAATATCGTATGGAACAATAATATGGGGAAATTCGACGGATGCAAAACGAGTTTTAATTATTCAAAAACGCGCGCTACGCATTTTGGCTGGAGTGAATACTAGATACTCGTGTAGGGATCTGTTTGTAGAATATCGCAGAATTATGACGTACTTTTCATTATATATTTTTGAAATCATAATGTACGTGAGAAACAATATATCTGAATTTAAACGGGTTCACGTTGAGGATATAAACGTCCGTCCCACGGGACGGCTAAGAACGGTTCCTCGCCGTATCTAATACTAATTAATTAATTAAATAATTTTAATCTCTATTATTGTGTTGTGTCATTATTGTGTTCGTGTTGACTTGTAAGATAGAAGTGACAACCTTCCACCTGCACAATAATGAGGCTAAAGTTGAACCGCCAACATTTCCTTCGGTGGGTCAGTACTAAAATACAATCCAACGCCAAAGTACCTTGGAGTGACCCTGGACCGCAGTCTCACTTATGCTCCTCACACTCGCAACAACCTCCTGCACAAACTGGTTGGTATCACATGGGGCAAAAGCCGACGTACTTCGTAATACTGCTCTTAGCCTAGTCTACTCAACAGCGGAATAAGAACACACAAAGCGAGTAGACGTACAAATGTGGATGGATAGAGTCTCCAAAGTGCGATTGCGGGGCTCCTGTGCAGGACATCGAGCACATCATTCAGTACTGCCCACTTAGCAAATACGACGGAAATCCTGCACACTTGTTTACCCTCGGCAGCGACGTAATCCAATGGATACAGAACCTTAGAATAGCTTTATAAACGACTGAACAACTAAGCCATACGAATAAGTAAATTGTGTTGTTTGTTATACCTAACTTAGGACCGTAGTTGGTCGAACTACAACTAATTTAACTCATTTACTTTTGTGTGAACATAAAAGCAGCATGAGACAGATTACTCAGTAACGATTGCGGTTGGTGTTAGTGATTTCGAAAAACACTGCTCAGCTTCATGACTCACTTTCAAAACACTTCGTACATTTCTTAATAGGTAAGGTACACTGAGTAGACAAGTAACCCTCTTGTTTACAGTTGAAACAACGCCACTTAATAGATCGAGAGGTATCTTCCTGAGATTTTTCCATAGTTGTGTTTTTCATTACTTTACTATCAGAAACCGGCTTAATGTTACGTGCATAAAAGTTTATAGGGGTCATGAAACTGCGCAGCTTCGGCTCCTAATCTGATTTCGACTGATAATCTGCCAGTTATGGCTTCGCTAACTCTATTTATTAAAGCCACCTTTGTAGAAGTAGACTTTCAGCGAATCTCCAAAACGAGCTCGTATAGACAACATGTCACTGCATGAGCATCTGTCCATAATTTTCATTGGAAGGAAAAGCCGCAAGTAGTTTTGCTTGCCATTTCGTCCAAGAAAATAGGACAGATGGTAAACATTCGAACCGCCTTTGAGCTACCCCTTTTAATTTCGGCAAAGCATAATGTATCAACTGTTTTTCACACTCATTAACCTTAAGAATCCACATGCTCATTGTTTGTTCCCTTTTTTTGCTGGATCGAATTCAGGGACCGCGTTTTGCAAGTTTCCTACCTTATCTAACGAATCATTACGTCCAAATGTTTTTAGTGCATCAAGCAAGAGTTTTAAATTATTATTATCTGAATAAGAAGAGGTTGACTCACATATTTAATCAGGTGACTTGCTCGCGAAGAGTGACTCTGCTTCGATTTGCGTCGGCTGGTTTTCTGGCTGCAGGTTGAGCCCACTCCGCTGGCTCATTCCGCTGCGCGAATGGCGGCCCGCTTAGCTGCACGAGCAGCAGCTAGCTCGGCTGCACGAACGACGGCTCGCTCGGCTGCGCGAGCGACGGCTCGCTCGGCTGCGCGAGCGACGGTTCGCTCGGCTGGGTAGGCGACGGCTCGCTCGGCTGCGCGAGCGACTGCTCGCTCGGCTGCGCGAGCGACGGCTCGCTCGGCTGCGCGGGCGACGGCTCGCTTGGCTGCGCGGGCGACGGCTCGCTCGGCTGCGCGAGCGACGGCTCGCTCGGCTGGGTAGGCGACGGCTCGCTCGGCTGCGCGAGCGACTGCTCGCTCGGCTGCGCGAGCGACGGCTCGCTCGGCTGCGCGGGCGACGGTTCGCTCGGCTGCGCGAGCGACGGCTCGCTCGGCTGCGCGGGCGACGGCTCGCTCGGCTGCGCGAGCGACGGCTCGCTCGGCTGCGCGAGCGACGGTTCGCTCGGCTGGGTAGGCGACGGCTCGCTCGGCTGCGCGAGCGACGGCTCGCTCGGTTGCGCGAGCGAAGGCTCGCTCGGCTGCGCGAGCGACGACTCACTCGGCTGGGCGGACGACGGCTCGCTCGGCTGCGCGAGCGACTGCTCAGTCCGCTGCGCGAGCGACGGCGTGCTCGGCTGCGCGAGCGACGGCTTAGTCCGCTGCGCGAGCGACGGCTCAGTCCGCAGGTTCCACTGGAATTGAGCATGCATTTGCGCACAATTTATTCTTTGTAAATAAAAGCGGATTATACTTCAGCCCCGAAAAGTAGCCAGTGGTAATATTGTTTTAACAAGTTTTTAATTTTAAACAATTTAAAGGCATGCTAACTTATTATTAGTACTTACGTATGTACTATTACTGTATCGATGTGTTGTCAACTGACAGACTTTTTTTTTTATTAAAAAAAAAAACCTTGTAACATAAGCCTCTCATTGCATAAATACAATACTGTTATTTTGTACGTAAAAAAAATGCCACACGTGTTTCGTATTATTTTATCTTCATATTACTGCATTCAATATCCCTACGTGAAATATCATCATGGACTGTGACTTCGTAAGGTAATTTAAACAACAAAAAAAATTGTTCATACCCACTTCTGAGATGTTGAACACTATAGCTCTCTCAATCGAGATTTAGTAAAATAAATAGTAAACGTACTTACACTTTACTTGAAATACTGTTCAGTTCGATTGATAGTGCTACTATTACCACCTTAATCATGGGAGAGGAACCTTAATTACAAAATACTGTCAATTTTATTGTAACTACGCTTTTAGACGTTAGACTCTCTCACATTCATTAAGGAAGGTAATGGTATAGTAATTGAATAAAAGGAATGGAATTAACACTTACTCTTATATTTGGCAAACCTTTATACAACACCTTTAATTTAATACAATTTCACTTTAACTCGATTATCACATAGATTATCACTCTTTGACCACTAGTGATGAACTGCCCTGGTTGGCGCAATGACGGGTTTTTATATTGACAATCAACTGTCAGAAAGGGCGCCAACCGGAAGTTCATCACTACTCACAACATTTTAATCATGAACAATTTTCAACAGATATTGCAGAAAGTATATTATTTGACAATTTGATTTATAAATGGTCGCTTAATAATATTACAGACTGTTAAAAGTGAACTTCCGTTATTGGCGCCGATAAGAAACTGTCAACAATCAGAAATGGCGTCAGCCGGAAGTTCGGTTTTAAGTGAGATATCAACCACTGGTTTCCAAATAAACATTTTAATCTAAACTGGTACACAGCAAAGTCACATTAAATAATCACGTAATTATACGGTTGTTAACACTATATTGAAAAACAGTTTCTAACGGCTTTTGCCGTTCGAAATAAATATTTAAATTTAGTTGTCCGTTAAACTATCTAGCAAATAAAAATGATCCGGAATAGTGATGTGCAAGTGTTTTCAAAGGCTGCCTGCGCGCACCGTGGCTATGCCAATGAAAATACTAAAACACATGGTAGAAAACACATCGAGCTGGTAAAGCGTGCACGTGTCACCATTATAATTTAATTTTATTAAGTCTCTTCCGAGTCTTGTTAGTTTAAATCTTTGTGTGTGTATAATAACGGTTGAAATTATATAATACTTAAATGGTGATGTGTGGAGGTATACCCTTTCAAGTGATTTGTGTTTTCGAATGGATCGGATAGTTAATACGTGTTACGTAGAACCTACGTATTAAGGTAGAAGCTTATAGACGTGTAGGTTTTTTATCTGTCCAAGTATCTATCAGCAATTTATCTTTTTATCCCGTTCCGGGTTAATATAATATTGCAAAATTAATTTTTTGGTAATAAACTTGCTGATAAATAACGTGTACCCGAATAGGAGTCGACGATATTTCCGCTCTAAGGGACACAAGGTAACGAACAAACCTACATCGCAAACATTGCATTTATTTTTGTGGAAAGTGAGTACTTCGGCAGTACATAAACTTAAATCTGACTAGACATAGAGAGAGATTAGCATGGCTCTGCGCAAGAATGACATGCGAATTCGTGAAGTATTTCACTCTGTATCTATTATATCTCTCCAACTAGATCTTTGATTTATGTAGGTAGGTACCTACTTAAATATATAACTTAGCAGGTACTTACAGGTTAAAGAAAAGAACTCTTGCATGTAGGTGCTATATGTGCTTGTGTTATTTTGAATTTGAATAACTTGATTATTAATTCTATACGTAACTACATACAAGAGGGTCAATTCTTAAGCCTACTTACCTACCTACATAAATAGTACACTTAAATTAAACGTTTCAAATAAAATCGGAAGCCTGTGACATGGAAGGGCATTAACGATACGGGAATCTTTAGATTGATTCATTGACGAAGACGCATGGTTTGGTTCATATTGTCAAATTATATTAGTTAACTGTAGAGTTAAAGTTTAGTTTTGGCAAATCTGCGCGTCACCGTGAATGACACTTTCTAAAAGTGCCTGTTAAAGCCGGCGTAAAGCCTTTCACCTTGTCGAGCAAGGAACCCGCAACTTAGGGAACATTACCCATAAACTCAGGGTATTTGATTTGAATGATACTTATTCTTAAACTTACGTTTGTTATGGTTCCACCTGCTAAGGTGCGCCTAAGAGAATCTTTTATTCGTTCACAAACTAACGTCAAGTTATTTGTGATGAAACCAATATATTATGTACCTATCTAAACCTGCGCAAGGCTGCCATGTTTACACCTGCGTAAGGTGTGCCAAAAGAATCTTTGATTCGTTCACAAACTAACGTCAAGTTATTTGTGATGAAACCAATATATTATGTACCTATCTAAACCTGCGCAAGGCTGCCATGTTTACACCTGCGTAAGGTGTGCCAAAAGAATCTTTGATTCGTTCACAAACTGACGTCAAGTTATTGATGATGATATTATAACCTATGTAAGCCTGCGCAAGGCACGTCAGACATATTCACAGAAATATAAATGATATGGTCATAACACAGGCGTGCGAGTAGACCACAATCACAAAAATATTACAAAGATTAAGTTGTAAATATCTTATAAAAAAAATAAAATTTAAAATAATGTTTTGGGTAAAAATCAGTCGAAATAGGCAAGGCTTCGTTATTAGAGTTTTCATTTTTGTTTACCAATCTATTTCAAGGGTCCCGAACACCCTATTGGCTAAACCCGAAATTGGGCTAATTAACTGTGGTAAAAGTGAAAACTGCTTTCCATTTACATAACATTTCTAAAATTATAATAGGTAAAATAAAAACCTAAGATTCCAGGCCTATCTCGACTCATTTTTATTTTAAAGATGGAAAAAATCTTTGCACCCTAATATAAAATTGTGGTCTGGAGACGCTAAGCCTCATAACTTGGGTGGCATAGATAATACTAAGAGATTTAGTCACCTAATTTCGACTATAAGCCCAGGCAGAATATTGATAATTAGAATAAGGAGTGGTCAATCCTCCAAGGTCCATACAATCTGTGGACTCTAATTAAATCAGGCTCGGTAAGCTCACGACACGACAGAGCTTACGATTCCATTCTGAAATAAGCTATGTTTACAATATATATTACCCATGGTGTGAAACAAACAGCCTGCTCAAGGTGTACAAAGGGTCCGTTTAACGGCCCTATAAACATCTACAAACCTTTGAAGTCTAGGCCTGCTACAATATGACAGACTAGAAATAAATACATATGATCCCAATGTAAGAGCAGCTCACAGTTGCATAAATTATATTTGCCTGGAGAGCACTTGTCTTTCAGTTAACATGTTTACGAGTACCTACCTATGTACACGACATGACCAAGGTTACCTACCTTTTTACATAATTATTATATCCCTGACTGCCATGGTATATTAGGAAAATTATCATGTGCTGGCGGTGCTGCACAAGCATGTTTGAAATAAAATATACAAAACTGGCCTAACGGGCGTTTATGAATTATATATTTTACACCCTTGTGTCTGTATTGTGACCCTGGAAGTTTTAAACCACCTGTATCGTAAGTACTCCTATGCATGGATTAAGTTTATAATAAACTACCCATGCCCTAACCTCAAGGGCAAGTGCTTCTATGCACGGACCAGATACTGTTGTCACTTATTTCACTTATCATGACTTGTCATAGTTTGATACTACACGTTTAATAAATTTAAGACCGTGGAATGTACCCACTACAAAAGGTTTTTAAAAATAGTGACTGAATGGTTTGTACGAACGGTTCTAGCACAGTTTCTGGGCGGTCACGTCTAGGGCATGACCCTCTAGTTCTCAATTTATACAAAATTATAGCATTGTGATACTGTTCGCTTTGCACAATAAAATAGGGGAACAGGAGCACGCCTTGCGAAAAGGCGAAGCTATTTTGAAACGCAAACCTTTCAAAAATAGATTGAAATATATAAATAATTATGTTTTTGGTGTGGAACATGTAATTGTACACCCAAACAAATGCAATCATTTATTATATGTTAGCAAAACTCTGCCAAAGTGTTAGTCTGTCTCTACAGTGTAACCTGAAGGCATGAATGCACATGAATCTCTTGAAACATGGTGGATTAACTAATTTACACCCCGTCTGTGTCTTGCTCCTACCAAATCCACAAGTTGAGGACCTCAACCTATCTAGGCACCCTTCTTGCTCGAGACCTGGAAAAAAGAATCTCATGCAGTCAAGTGTCGGAAAACCAGGTCCACACTCTTAGCACTACCGTGAATATATCTAAGAAGTCTGTATACTGCCTTCCAGGAGGCGGGATGTTAATAGACTAGCCTATATAGTAGGCCAGAGATATAGTATACAAAAGCACACTGGCCCAAATCCAGTAATATTATATGCACTTCAGAATACAAAATAATTGACTATTCTGCGTATATTTGATATCAAAAAGTTACAATTACCTACCCTTAGGTCATAAGGAGGATAAATATACATAAATATCAAATATATTCGACAAAGTGTTGACCCTAGCATTGGATAAAATAGAGGTTCCTCTTAAACGGCATCTGCGCTGTTGGCTTTGGGCCCACGGGTGCCCGGCAAAAGGTCGGGGACCCCATGGTTCCGCACAGTTATTGCAAATAATGTAAAATCACAAAATAAACACAAATTTTCATTTTGGTTAAAAACACATATGCGATGAGCTAAAGTTTCGAATTAAGTACCTTATTCTTAATCTGGAAAGAGAAGACTGAATATTCAGAATTAAGCTATGTCTATGAATGGTTTACATAAATTAAGCCACTTTAGCGTTCAGAAACAATCAAGTTTATGTCTACTAGTAGGCACCAGATAAGGTAAACTACTCATACTGCATATATAGACAATAATGAGTACAATTAAGGTCACTTGATGATAGCTAAACATGAACATAAGCAGAATGAGCTGCACCTATACAAATATCATTGATAAAGCTCTGTGGCAATTCTACATTTACCATTTGAACGCCAAGAGCACCAAAAAGCGTCGTAACTAGTGCCCACATGAGTATTATGATATGGCTTAAGCTCTCAAAGTAACCTTCACAATTTTAAGTAAGGTTTGTTTAGGTCCATTAGCTCGCGTTCGCGTTAGTAAAGCGTACAAACGATTAAATGCATTTTATAGCTATAACCAAATAAATAGCTCACACTGGCTCACAGTCATTAAAAGAATTCAGTAAAATCATTAAAAGTATTCCCTATGATATTTTATTAAGTACCTACCCAATATTAACTTTGTGGGTAGTGATAGTGATATAACGAATATTTAAAATATTCGTCTACTTAATCCTGAGGGATTCTGGAAATAAGAAAGGTATTGTCCTTGTTATATCCTGCAACTGCTTACCTTACTAGATAATTATTATCAAATTTGTCAATAATTGGGAGTTATAAATAAAAACTACTCGAGTACTTTATGATTTTTATCTTTTCATATTTTAATTACATCACTCCATATCACAGATGTTGTATGCTCCCTGAAGAGTAGACTGACTTATCTTCTTTTACATAGTCTCACATACATATAATTAAGTACTTTAGCACCCTTGTGGTGACTCACTTATTTTCGTTGAAAATTTATAAGTACCTACATTAAATACGTATATAAAATGGAAAGTTAGTATCATAATATAATGGTATATAAAATTGTATGCTTTACTAAATACCTCTCTCCTCACATGTATTAAAATAAAGGGTGTACTACATAATTAATTAATTAATTAAACACTCCTAATATAATAATATTACATATACATAATATGTAAGTACATGTATAATCACATTGGCTTGGCGTCTTCCCACCACCAGGCGATAACAAACACGTCTCAATATATTACTTTAGGTTCCGAATATCGGTACAGTTGTTTAATGACAGCGTTTTACACAAAAATAAAACGCTAATTAAATAACTTACCATATTCGGAACCTAAAGTTTTAATCCTGCCTGGTGTAAATATGTATAATTTTGAGACAATGAGGTAATTTGCGTTTGTTTCTAACTGTCAAAATTGTCAAACGCAACTGCCTGAAGTGGTGGGGGTGTGGGAGAGAGATGGACGTATATGCTAGAAAAGGACAATACGACTAACTACAGTGTTGCCACTCTCAATATATTACTTTAGGTTCCGAATATGGTAAGTTATTTAATTAGCGTTTTATTTTTGTGTAAAACGCTGTCATTTTGCCAGTTACTGGCCCTAAACTAAAAATGAATTATATTCACGTATAAACAGAATTCATTTTAGTATTAGGTGGCCAGTTATTGAAAGCTGACCAGTTATTGAAACTATACTAAATTGAATTCTGTTTATAGATGAATAGAATTCATCATTAGTTTAAGGTGGCCAGCTGGCCAGTCACTGGCGAATTACCCTGGGTGCAAGTCCTAGTTCGCTTGGGATGAAATTAAAGTTCAGGATTTGTCTTGTCTAGTTTTTATACCAACAAACTAAATTCTTAAAAAAGTAACATAGACAAATATAATATAGCGTATACGTAAAAACTAGTCAAGTAAAATCCTGAACTTTAATTACATCACAAGCGAACTAGAACTTGGCACCCATATAGATATCAATTCTTTTTTCCGCAAAATCAATACCGAGGCATATTCTAAATATTGGACTTGGCTCTCATTTCACATTTATGTTTTTGATCACCCTATTAGAAACCATAGAAACAGCTAAAACATTTCACAGTTCGCAATATGCGGGCATGCTTCTCTTTTACTCTAATTAAGGAGTAATTAGACTGACAGAGAAAGATGCCCGCAATTTGCAAACTTCGTTTTCGGTAGGTTACTTTGATATTTAGTTCTTTAGGTGACTCCTAGGGGCGCTGTATAATCCTCCGATATAATTCTTGCACTGTTTTTTAGTATACTTAGAAAGGGACAGCATCGTTTCTAGTGGAGTGAAGTTAGGCACATTAGACCGTAAAGAAACGTAAAACGTGACATAAGGCACGTTTATTCACATAAAGTAAGTGAGAAATACTCAGGCAACTGATGGTAGAGGCTCAGAAGACACGTTTTCTTTGATTAAATTCTTTTGAGGAATGAACTCCAGACTGCAGTTTTGCGCGCGTTGTAGGAGGATGAATTATAGTTAGCTTTTAAGTTGCACTTGGAATTAAAATAAACCGAGTAATAAAGAAGTTTTGTATTATATCTAAGTAACGTGTTTAATTATAAAATCAAAACAGATATGTGTATGTAGCCGTACATTTACTAGGTACAAACCTTGAATCTAATTTGAATACCTATGAAGACCGGTTTTGTCAGGCCTTAATAACATCCAAAACAGTTACGGTTTTGAGTTCGTAAAACATTCATGTACCTAAAGATACAAGGTATAGCTACAAGCATTCTTATTTTTTTGAGGAAAATTTATGTGTTCTACAATGCTACAAATGATATTTTTAATTTGGTGGACTTTAGTGCGTAAGTAACTAACGAAGTGATAGTCATATCATCGTCTCAACGGCCTTTCGAAGCTGTCAAGAAGTGTGCATGACTGCTTATTAACTACTTATAGGTACACGTTTTTTGGTAAACTTAAATTAAATTTTATGTCACATCAAATGCGCTTTCTTAGACAAACGATACGGCCAGTTTGAGCTATATACTTTATTTTAGCCAAGTTTAGATCTCTCTATAAAGTTCTATATCCAAGATATCGATAAATCGTCCCGCGGGACTTCGTGGCTCTGTCTACCTCTGCGATTTGGAACCAGTGCAAAATAGCAACGGTAGCGACGATAAAGTAACATAAATCCTGCCCTTATTATTTATGGTTAACTTCTTAAGGTTTCTTTCAATATTTTATGTTCATGATAATTCGAAGATAAAAATAAAACTAAACTTCTGGAAAGAGTTCATTTTTAACTAACAGTTGCGGGGCGGGGGTACTTATTCAAATAGTTACGGAAACACGCAAGATTCTTATAAATCTTGCGTATCTCCGTACCTATTTAAAAAAAAAATTAATACTTAGGGCCCGATTCTGATTTTGAAATAGACATCTATTAGATATCTTTTAGACATCACCAAGATACGATAACGATATGTGATCTAACCTGTCAAATCTGGCATTTGCGCGATTCTGGAGATACTCTTGAACGATTTCCACAATATATGACTTAGAGATCCAATTCACATCTAATAGATACCTATCTAACTCTATCTAACGTAAAAGTGACATTGGTTGCCCGAATTGCGCTGCAAAAGAGAACTAGTTGAAATCTAAACTATAACGTATCTAAAATGGATCTAGTACGTGTCGTGTCTTGTGAATATCTTGAAGTTCGAATACGGCAGTTATATTGTTTCAAACTGCACTGTGTTGGCTATGTGGGGCCTCTGCGTCCCTTAATCTTCCATCACAGTGAATCCTTGTACGCATAAAAAGTCAAAAAACGCGCATAAGCAACCATTAGAATTTCTAGCGCCCATAGGTTACGCTAGCCGCTTAAAATCATACAACCCACACACTTGATTTGGTATTTAAAAAAAATGGAATTACAGACCACTGTAAAAGCTGGTTCCATTTGAATAAGAATCGTCCCGCCCCCGCTTTTTGATCGAGCCACGTCGTAACTTATGTTCCCGAGTGTTAATTTTACATCGTCTGACAAATTTGCCCGGGGCACACTGCAGTCGCGTGGTCTAATGGCCATCGAGTTTTCCCCTTACCAGACTTTCTTTTAGCCTTTACAATTTTGATGGGTTTTGTCTAGTCACAGTTTCATTATATGGGTCAGTAATCTTTCTTAACTGATGGTCAAATATTTATTAGGTATTTGGCAATATTATATTTGCTTGCTAGGTAATTGCCGTCGCCATTTCTTTATCTAGTTACGAAATATTGTAGCTCTTCAAAGTACTGCAATAATCTAGAGACTTATTCAGGCGATAATAGGTTGTTCTATGCTGCGGAATATGAAAAATGATTTTTTGCTATGCATAGGTACATATATGTTTGATTTTATCGCTGCTATATTCCCACTAATAGTCGCCATGTGTTAATTAAAATGTTTAAATTCTAATTGAATGTCGTGTTTTTAAAAAGTTTACTGCCTACTCTCTATACTACGCTTTTTTACAGAGTTATGAATTTTTTTTAAATAGCCTACTAGTGTGTCCCACTGCTGGGCAAAGGCCTCCCCTCTTTCCCGCCACTTGGCTCTGTCCAATTCAGACACCCGCCACTCCACACAGAAAGTATCGAGGTTGTCCCGCCATCTCCGTTTGCGTCTCTATATTAAATAACAAACTAAAAAAAAGATATACAACCGAATTTATACTCGTACATTGCTTTTGAAATTTTGAAGCCGGTTAACAAACTGGTACAAGCGTAGATAGGTACATCTTATAAACATCATTCTATAGTATATCTATAGCGGAACGTAGTGGAATGTGGCCGGGTCGGGGCGAGCGTCAGTTTTTGTTCGGCGCTGCTGGTGTTTAGCTGTTACATTATTAGTTTTCAACTTCACAAGTTGAGGGTTTCAGCTCCGTTTGCTACGTCCAAATTAGATGTTTGGATCAATAGTAGCCTAGTTTTTTTTATTACCTAACTATAGTTTAGATAGTTCACAAATACCAAGTGTAATTAGTAGGTAATTTGTTTGCTTATAGGTACTTCACATTACAAAAAAAACGTAGAGAAATGCATAAACACACTTTTTCTTGTTTGTATCTTTCTGATGCCAACTAAACTAGGTACAATTTTTTTTAAGAAGAACCACATATTTCTCAACCAATATAACCTTAGACTAAGATAATCTCACGAACGGTAGAAGGATGTAAAATTATTCACAATTCAAGATTGAAAGTCTTACGGCAAGAATTTTATGAAGTACATAAGTATTGTGTTTACCAAACTAACATTATTTAAATTCCAAGTCCATGATCTAACCGTAAACTATCGAAGAACTTCTAAAACGGGTTGGTTCCGGAAGCGAATGCTGCAGTGCTATCGAAAACTGAACTCAAGGGCTGCTGGTTCATACGAGGAGGTGCTCCGGCGCAATTAACGTGATTTATTCGAGGCATTTACTTATTCAGTCCTACGTTTACTACGCCACGGGAGCACGCAACGCAAACTCCTTTAAACCTTAACTCTAACTTTACAAACGATACAAAGAAATCCGAACCCTACACATTACCCTATAAGGTACAATACCTAAAACACTGTTGCATTTTTAAGTCGGAACGCTTCGCGAACAAAGGCGTGTAAACTATCTCGATAGATATCCTATGGAGCAGTTTTACACATGCGACCACATTTTACTAAATATTTTATTTTAGACCGCAACAAAGCCAGTTCTGAGTTATGGGCCCGACTCAAAATTGCAAAGGGGGGTTGTATGAATATGTTAATGGTCTTGTAGCCGGTTGTCTGTTATCGCGAATGGTGGATTGAGTAGTTTAGGAGCTACCTCTACTAGGACTAGGACTAGTTATATTTGCTTTTATTGTGGCAGTCGATGAATTATTAATATGTATTTATGAATTATGTTACTTGCATTTATATCATTATACCTAATACTGAATTGATGGTTGATGACATAATGACATGTACAATAATATTATGTAATTAACGTCTGCTTAGAAATCGAAACACCATTATTCTTGCGTAAGTTACTTACATTATTAGAAAAATACGTTTTCCACTCTTGAGGTAACAATTAAGTAATTAATTTTTTAACATTTGTTCATTGCAGCCATCTTCCTTCTTATAGATCATGAGACAGAGCTTGACGCTAATCAACAGACCCTAACATCATATTTGTTTTTATTTCTTGTAGTTATAGGGGCGATAGGAAAACGCCCAGAGAAAATGTTAACCGTTTACCTATTACAGTTCTTGTAAGACACAAGACAGATAAGTAGATGGCGGAAACTTAACAATAAAGTTCCGTCTGTCTCTCTTCTGGTACGGAATTAACGGAATCCTGTATAGTTACTTAGAAGTTTTTCGGGTCGGGAGTACAGGGTCAATATTCATATTCATATTTATTTATTGCAAACATGGTATTATAGATATTACAAGATCTGGGTAGTTCAACATGGACCCAGTGAGGGCATAGCAATATTACAATGCATACTATTATATAAAAATAAGTCAATTTAGTAGTTCTTTATTTAGATGTAGTTCTTTAAATGATATATTCCTGAAAAATTATGTTTAAAAGCGACTACTCATATAAAGCATCTAGTAAACGCGTTCTTGCTAGCAGAAAATAAAATTATGAGACGAATGAAAACAAAACGTGGGTTGATTTTAATATGTACGTATTTGCGCGAATAGCAATTCTGCCGGTTAAAAATGCTGGCATGCTCCCCGAAGCTTGAAATTACATACAAAAGGAGAACGATACGTAGTACGTTATACTATGGAAACTGTAAACACTATCTTCATTCTGAAAAGAGGTATAATTTATGGAGCGAGAATAAATTGTCTGCTATTTTCGTTTCCATAGCATATTAAAATGTAAGTTATGCGTTTTATCTTCTGTGTAGTATTAACTAAGTATGTATTATACTATTAATCACTTAATCAGTCCCTTTGAAATCTAGCACCAACGTAATTACCTATACCTAATTACGTTTAACTCTGGTTTCAAACCACAGCTATGCAGGGCGTGACCTTGATGAAAGGTATGTTTATCTGGGGGCACGGCCGTGCCCCCGCCAAGTCGAGCATTTTTCTATTCTAACTATGTATATGCCAAGTATAACATTTGTTTTCTTGTTTTATAACTTGTGTTAGGCATACTTTGCATTTTCATCCAATGTATATCAAAAAAATAGGGCCTTATTCGAATACGCACCTACTGATGACGCGAGAGTAAATTGAAATTATATGAGCGGAATCATATTTTAAGTGCTGAATGCACGCCACGGTTAATCGTTTATCATATAATTTGCTTATATTACTCTCTCGGTCCCTTGTTTTATTATTAATCCGGACCATCACGGCTAATGAAACTTGGGCGAGGGCTAAGTTGCCTACTACGTAGTAGCATGTTTTGACCTCAGGTACAAGGCGAGTATTAAGACACTAACGCATTCCTCTACTACCTTAATTACCAGGCTTAATGTTTTATTTCACATATTCAGGGTATGTCATCCGTCTGTCGGGCCCGCTAGTTAAATATAAAAGTGTGTGTTCGTCACTTTTGAGCCCTACATCAAGCTAGCTCGGCTGTCCAGAATTTTACGTTATTTATTACTGCAGCATGACACCGGCGTGATCCATTGGGCCAATTCATTTATTCTAAGCACCGTGTGTTGACACATTCCGAATTCGCTTTTGGCAACAATGTATTCAATCAACTGACGTTACCGATACTTTGAATATTTTTCACTCTCGACATTTGCGCCGGTCAAATTTTAATTGAAATTGGTTTTTTGATGTGAGATTGAATATTGCTTTTGTGGTTGTTGTTTTTAGGTGTTCCTAGGTAACATGTTCTCATATACCTACATAGTCACTATTTAAATAGATTACCAATGGGCAGCTCGAGCGTCGTCACATGAAGGTATTACGGATCACGATTGGTGAAAACTCTTACGGAGCACAAAGTTAACCTAGCTTTTTTCTTTCTGAAAATACTTTGGATTTATTAAAAGTTAATTACCGTAAAATGGGGTGAGTAGAGTTCGCGGGGAGAGTTGGGTTATGAATGGGGAGAGAAGGGTTGAAAGGGGGGTGAGATGGGTTTTAAGGCTACTGCTACAAAAATAATGTATTCCAATTTAAAATGGAGCTATAGTAATACTCATAATAAAAAAAAATCGATCCAACAATCTTCCAAAATCACTTTTGTATGAAAACCCAACTCACCCCAAATACGAGGGACTACGGGGTGAGGTGGGTTTTTCTGTAATCGTCAAAGTTATGAAATGGAACTACCCAAAATAAAATAAAAACTAAAATACAAACGTTCGGAACACTTATTATATACACCATTCAGTTTGCATATGTAAAAATAAAATGTTATCGAGGTTTGAATGTCAGTTTTGCGCCTACTCACCCCATTTTACGGTATATTAGGTATTATGATAGTGTGGGACTACCTTTGTTCCAGAAAACATAATATGTTAAAAGAAGCCAGTCGTGATTCATAAATATGATATGAAAACAGCTCTTTTTAGGGTTCCGTAGTCAACAAACTAAAGCGAACATTATCGCGGTTAACCTGATTTGTGTTTTCACGACAGCAATAAGACATACAAGTATTGCGAAGGTACTCCCTTTTACTTGTTATGTATATGATACCCACTAATAATAACACCAACGTGCTACGGAACTCTACACGGAGCATCGCGCAACATGCTCTTGGACGGTTATTTTATTAACCGACTTCCAAATCTCAAAGAAGGAGGTTATCAATTCGGTTGTATGTTTTTTTTTTTTTTTTTTTATGTTTGTTACTCCATATCTCCGTCATTACTGGACCGATTTTGAAAATTCTTTTTTTGATTGTATGTATATGCATACAGATTGATCCCGTTTTTGTCAAAACCCAGTTCTGATGATGGGATCCATGAGGAATCGAGGGAACTCCTCAAATCTTAAAGGCATACATATAGTGATTTTTGTGTTTTTATCAACAAATCAAGCATATACATTCAGAAACGTGACATTTGATGAAGTGGAACTGCTGATGATGATCAGAACAGAACTCTTCAACGACGCATAGTTCACGTTTGGCGATTTGTCCTCTTCGTTATGTTTGTTAAGCAAGTTAAGTTTTTAAGCCACATTTTTGTCAAGCTCGAGTTCTGATGATGGGATCCATGAGGAATCGAGGAAACTCCTCAAATCTTAAAGGTGTGCGTATAGAGATTTTTGTATTTTCATCAGAAAATCAAGCATTTTTATTAAAAACTGTCGCATTTGATGAAGTGGAACTGCTGATGATATCAGAACAGAACTCTTCAACGACGCATAGTACATGTTTGGTGATTTCAAATTTCGACTTTGACTTGGACTGGGACCCGGACTCGGATCCAGATCCGGACTCGTACCCGGATCCGGTTCGGACCCGGACCCGGACCTGGACTCGGACCCGGACCCGGACCTGGACTCGGATTCGGACTCGGACCTGGACTAGACCCGGACTCGGACCCGGACTCGGACACAGACCCGGACCTTGACCCGGAAAACCACTATGATACCTAGACTAAATAAACCACTATGATTACCTACCATAAAATGTAGGTATAAAGTATGACGAGGCCAAACCCCTCCCGCTCAAACCCCCGTACACCGCACCGCATGCGCCGTTAAGTGGGTTAGGTTAGCTTTGAACTGCTATCCTCACAGAACCGAACAAAAGTGGGTTAGGTTAGGTTAGAACTGCGAGCCTTACAGAAACGAAATGCTTCCTTTTCTACATAGCGCACCATCTACAATAATCTTTCACCGGGCCGCATAGAAGTCGGTTTTTTTTTCTTAAAAATTATTACTTTAACATACCTGATAGGTACAGTCGCCATCAGATATATCGGAGCGGCTAAGGCGCTCACAAATATCTTAACACGTCTCTATTGTCAAGGCGTTAGAGTGCATGTTCAGATATTGTGAACACTTCGGTCGCTCCGATATATCTGATGGCGAGTTGGCGACTGTACATCTTTATTAGCGACGAGTCATGAGTGGTGACTCATCACGACGACGAAAGAATCATATCACGGCACGCATAAATTTGAGAGCTTTCTACTTCACTCTGCTAATAAATAAAGTATTTCAGTAGAAAATCCCAGCAGTTTCAGTTAAATACGTAAAGTTTGTTAGGCTCATATTTAATACGAGTTTCAGCGCAGCTTAGGCCGGTGGCCGGGTAAGGGGGATATTCTCTCCTCCTGAGGACCTCCGTTTGCATGATTTCAAAATGCGACTTTAGATTATTAACTATGTGATTTCAAGTCCAGTTTAGCAGTGCAAATAAAAAATTATGATTTATGAGTGAAGCTATAAAAATAATGAACAAATAGTGCTCAGCTCATAGATGGCAGCTGTTAAGTAGGTACCATTAAAATCTGATAAAAAAAATGGATTTCTTTTATTTATTTGTTTGGACAGTGTTGGAACAGTTTAGAGAGTCCTTGCGTGAACTTTTCCATCTTCAAACTAAATATATACCAATGAAAATACCGTATTATATGTACTTACAACAAAGCAAAATTTCAACGGTACATAGTTACATGCATACTCGTACACTTAACCAAACCTTTTTCGTATTATCCGGACGTGGTCCAGTCAAGTCCCCGATGGCCCAGAATATTCACAGTCAATTACTCATTTTGAGCATGTAAAGGTAATTTAAATCCGGGAGTGTGCAATATTTACAACAGAGTTTGTTACCGCTTAATTTGGCGGTTTCCATGCCAGTAGGTAATTAAACGATTGTTTGCCATTTTGCGATAATTAATGCTGGCTTGTTTGATTTGCGCTAATTATCATATAGAAGCGTGTTATATGCGCATGGGAGGACAGATACGATAACGCATGTGGTAATTGTTATTATGAAATTGGTGACTTATTAAGTCATAGTTTGGATCTACCTGCTAATAAAGTCATGTATGTCATCATCTTCCTCGGGTCAGCTTTTTGCCACGACTCATGGGAGCCTAGAGTCCGTTTGGCAATTATTAATCCCAAGAATTGGTGTAGGCACAATTTTTTACGAAAGCGACTGCCATCTGACCTATCAGCCCAGAGGGGAAACTAAGGTCTTATTGGGATTAGTTCGATTTCCTCACCATGTATTCCTTCCTCGAAAAACGAATGGCAAACATCAAATGATATATTCGTACTTATCGTACAAAAGTTAAAAAAACCTTACTGGTACGAGCCGGAGTTTGAACCCGCAACCTCCGGATTGAAAGTCGCACACTCTTACCATTAGGCTACAAATAAGCGCTTTCTACTTGCTAAAAAATTCTTGTTCTTATAACCTTTGAAGCACGGCCAACCAATTCGTGAATGTTTACTATAACATTATTATGTATCACAACATGATATCTCGTTATTTTTAAAGTTATGTCTCTAGTAAATTGTTTTTTTTTTCTACCGTCAATTATTTCCACCATGTGTGTAGGTACATAAAAAATAATTAATAAAACCTGATGCACAGAAAAGTATTGTGTGCTTCAGCGTGGGAAACATTTTAAGAGTAGGTACATTTAATTAACCTTAGCACTGACCAGTCAAGGGTGGCGGTGATGGCCAAATTTACGAGCCAGTTGGGGCTTAACATCTCGTTGAAACGGATTGATTAATAGCCATGTCTGGATAACCTATTTTATTTTAAATAGAGTCTAGGCTTAAACTGTCCCGACCTGCCGTGCAATAACGTTACCGTGTTCGTATTAGAATGTTAATTAATCGTTGTTTTAAGGTGCCAGTGATATATATTACGTAATATACATAAACATAACCTTGCACCGTCTTAGAAAAACAGTTTATTTAGGTACCTACTTTACTTTTTATACCACACTAGTGACACTAGAGATAGGTAGATCTGTTCTGATAGCTCGACAAATACTTTATGATATTATAGACAGCCAGATATACATTTGTTTTTAAATGCTCTGCTTTTTTTGTGTACCTTATTATCGTATTGTATCGAATCGTGTTCAATACAAGCAAGTTTCCAATACAAAATTGTATAGATAATATAATAAATAATCTTTTAATATTTTTTTTCAGCCAGAAACTGTTTATATCAGGGACCGGAACCGGTTTTTTGCAAAAACTTAGAAATAACCATATTTTTCGAATTATTTTATACTCGAAATGTAGGACTCAGTTGTGTTTTTAGGTTACGCCTTCGTATTATTAGATTGCTCAATAAGAAATGAAGTAATTAGCAAAGAACTAAAAAATACCGTTTCCGTTCCCATACAAAAAATACCCGGTATCCGATCCCTGGTTTATATATTTAGCCTCAATCACAATCCCAATTATCATCAAACTCGATATCTCATTTACCGAAGCAATTTATTATATCGAACGAGGCTAAAAATTGTCGAAGCAAGCGTTAGTCGGCGTCGGATCGAATCCCGCTAGACTTGACTTAATCATAAGAACGACCGCGAAAATCGCTCCGCCTGAAACGAGGCCCGAGGGAGGCCAGCGATCGGCCTCTGCTTTTTCCCGCTTTGATCGTGTTGCAAACTTGCCGTGAATTACACAGATCTCCTAGGGCATTACTCGATTGTTTAAATCGATTGGAGACTTACTTGAATTACTTTACTAAAAATATCGTTGAAGTAAGATTTACAGATTTATGTTCAACAAATTCTCATTATTTTGAAGTATTATGTATCCTATGTGACGTTGATCCCTTGTGTCTGCTCTCTGATTACGCTAGTTGGTGGAAAATATAGTAACTTACTGAAAGTTGGTAGAGTTAGACTAACAAAAGTCTGCAACGATTTTGATAACACACGCAGTGCAAGTGTTATTTTAAACGTCAAACTTCTATGAAATTATGACGTATAAATAACAATTGCACTGCGTGTGCTATCAAAATCGTTGCAGAATTATCTTGGTCTTAACTCCATATGTATTGACATCATTATAAATAATATGTTTGACAGTTTAGCATGCATTAAAGTTGATTGCAATAACTAAATGGTAACTGTTGAAAACATCCTGCTTTGTTTTTTGACAAACATTGTTTACCGTGTTTATCACGTAACAGTCTGCTAGATCGTAAACGCTAGCGTAAAACTCTCTTTAGTTGAGCATGCAGGGATGATTCAAGTTCTCAGGTCAACAGAGTAACGTGACATCAAGTTCTGTTAAAAATAGGTATGGGTATTTTGAGAAAGCGCTTATACTGGTTTTTAGATCGACTCATACTCGTACTCAGCGGGCGAAAGGAATGAGACCCCTTACATTATGCAGCGATGCGAGTGGCTAGCCGGTTAAAGAACGACTTTAAAAAATCCAGAGGAAAATGTGTAGTAACCTACTCGATATACATTATCCCATTATATGATATGAACTTCTCTTTCCCGACAGTTCAAAATAAGAATTCAATTCAGTCTTTCAAATAATCAAAGTAAATGTTTAATGTGTCTAGGGGCAAGGGCCAGCCAAGATATGATACGCGTTTATCGACAAATGCCAATCTAAAAATAAAATGTATTGGTATTTGGATGACAGATGCGACGAAAAGTCACGTTATGATTTCAATACATTATTTAAATAAGTATATGCATTGACGTTTTTTATAATAATACTCGTACATAGGTATAGGTACAAATTATTGTCACTTGATTAGACCCCGAGTTTTTTAATTATAATATTTTATAATTAAAAACATTTTCATATGCAGGGCATAAATTGTAATATTGACATATATAGTGATAGCATACCAGTAGTAAAAGATAAATTAATTAGATACTTCATGGGTGACAATAATTCTGGCGCAGGTCAGGGCTCGGTGCATTATTGAATGTGTACTACTCGCAAAAGGTTTTTCTCTTTTTTCTTCTCTTCATTTATTTTTGTAAACATAATATACATATAGATCATCTGTTCTTATGCTTTGTGAACTTGTATGTGTAACTAAGTTGGGCAAAAACTTTTTACGATTTATTGTATTTCTATAAGTGAGAGGTTTCAGGATAGACTTCAGAATAAAACACAGGAATAGCAGTATAGCGTGTACTGGTCGGTTACAGACTGACTTGCTTAACTAGTTTTAAAACTACCCTTTAATTTAAACACTACATCCCTCCACCAATAGTTGTAAAACTATCCATACAACTAATAAATAATAACAAATAATAAGTAAAACACTGAGGCGTCTTTTTGTATTAATAATCGGGGTTTGGATTCCTTGTGGGGGTTGGTAATAAGATATAACCCACAGGTGTGATTTTATTGCCATCGTAACAATTGAGCCTTACGTTACACTTGCATAGGGCATAATTTACTTTAAATGTTTTTGCGTAAACATCGGCGGGTAAGACGGACACTGCGCTGCCGGTGTCAACTTCGCACAAAATCGACTTGTTATCAATCAAAACAGATTGCATCATAGGTTTCCCGTTAACCGAACGGATAGGAAAAAAATCATAAATACCTTCGCAAATATCGTCAGTATCCTCGGCTAAGAAATTTGTGGTCTTAATTTTAGATTTACACACTCGGCTCAGATGGCCTTTCTTTCCGCACTTTTTACACGAATACTGAGTAAATTTACACTGTTCTTTGGAATGTCCGTGATAACCACATGCACTACACTTAGATCTTTTCTTATCGCCTTCCGCGGCGGGGCGTAGCGCGAACACATCTGCAGATGCGCCGGCGCTGGCGCTGACCGTACTGTTGTTGCCATGCACCGCCAGCCGCGCACAGCGCACGCTTTGCGCCAGCTGCAGGGCTTTATTGAAGGTCAACGAAGTTGGGTCTTCGGCAAAAAGTTTTTCTTTCTCCTTCCTGTTTTCTAATCCGAGCACAAAAAGGTCTCTTAACGCGGAGTCGAGTTCCGTAGCGAACGAACAATATTGCGCCAGACTGCGCACACGCGCCGCCCACTCGTTTAATTCCTCTCCGGGACGCTGCTCCGCTTTGTAGAACAAGTATCGCTCGGCGAAAACACATCGCTTAGCTTCAAAATGTCCGTCTAATTTTGCAATGAGGTCATTATAACTGACCGAATCTAGGTCAGCTGGAGACACTAGGTCCTTTGCGATGCGGAAAGTGTCCTCCACCAGGGCAGTAAGTAGCACCGCTCGACGTGTAGCACCAGATTTATCTGTCTCCTCCGTAAATTTGTTCGCCAAACAAAACTGAGCAAAACGACTTTTAAAAATGGCCCACTCCTGCGTGCGGTGGTCGAACGTCGGACTGTTACCTAACACCAGATTCGTTGCTAACATCTTCTCACTTGTGTATAACTGACTTTTATCACAAAAACTTCACTTTTAATACGCGTATGTTCTTTTTTCGTCGCCACTGAGAGGTTTCAGGATAGACTTCAGAATAAAACACAGGAATAGCAGCATAGCGTGTACTGGTCGGTTACAGACTGACTTGCTTAACTAGTTTTAAAACTACCCTTTAATTTAAACACTACATCAAGTGAGAACCTAAAATTGGCTCTGTGATTCTATTGTAATTTCTGAATATATGTAGCGCTGTTGGTTTTCCATGGACTAAAATAAAATAAAATAATTTTCCGCTAATTGAAAATACAGACGTACTATACAGAAACCAATATAATAACTAAGTACTTATATTTTCTGTCAAGTCATAATCAAGATTTTTTACTTATGTCTTTGTCTTAATTACAATATACGGGAGGATTGGCGACGTGTCGTTAAGCGAGTCACTCAAAAGTACATTACATAATGGCCACGACCACTCTGTAAAGAGTGTATCGAAGGAGAAGAAGATGAATCACAATATCAAATCCTAACAAAAAAAATTAAGTATATTAAAACGGCTCACTCACGTACGTTTCACTCCGTACCGAGAAATATCATCAGGAGGTTGCGTTGGTCGATTTTAAGGTTTCAATATTTACAATTGACAAAATCTTAGTGACAGGTTTATTATTTTAATAATGTAATTAATATAAAACTAAATACCTTTAAAACTGAAAAAATACTGCGATGTGTACTTTTACTGCAAACGAACCTTTGTCCCAAATGACAAGAATAAATAATTAGATTTTTTATGCAATAGCGTAAAAGCTTATTATTAAGTCATGGCTTCGTTCGTCAAATTTGTATAGTCTGTGTCCATTAACATCTGAGTATTATTTTTGCAAACTAACCGATTTTGGTTATTTAGGATACCTAACCCTGAAGATGTTCTGCATAAAACAATTAATAAACGTCATCCGTCATTAGGATTTTGTTACATGTATACGACACAAACAAATAGGTGTACACTTAATTATGATTACAGGTATTCATAATGACGTAACATGTCCCAAGCTTCAAAACGAACTAGGCTTTATACGCTTTGGAATGTGACTCAAAATTATTTGAACATTTCGTTAAATTTGATACGGCATGTAGGAGTTAAGGGTGTAGAGGAATTAACGTTGGCTTATGGCACTGTATTAATTTTGAACCGTAGTAATTTTGGCGGTGACAGTACTAAGACACCGACTCATAATTCACTTTGTAACGCAAATGAAACTAGCGTTTAATTTACTGTTATAATTTACTAAATTCCTTTACGGTCTAAAGTGCTACGCTACGTATCCGCAACCGCGTAGACCCTTACTGGCGACGCGACGTAGCTTGGGGTTGGGGCTTGGCTTCAGGCTAAGTAGCAATATTTTAGAACTTAGCTTGTTTTTTGGGATGTCTAGGACATCTCACAGTTTGTACTGATTATTTATATTACCAATGAAATGAATTAAAATTAAACAAACAGCTGACGAAATTGGGGATACATGAAAATAGAAAAATAAAAAACAAAACACGTAGCATCACGGGCCGACTCGGTTCGCGGACTACGTTACACTTTACATAAAAACATCGCGTTCAACGACAACGGGGCATCAACTTTCCCAGCGAAGACATAAGCGAAATTGAATTACACATATTGAAAAAGAAATGTGTAGCTCCTTGGTAGGCGTGGTTTGGTTTAAGACTCCTCCTACCCAGTGATCCGCGCATGAATCGCAGCGTCGTCGCAGGCGAGTCGCGCGCGTGAAGTCAGTGTGAAGTGAGCCGTGCGGCCGGTCTGTGTCGTGCGCCTTCGCAACTTCGCCACTCCACCGCGACGAGAATAGTTCTCCCTTCTCCACTCCCGACGCGAATACACAAACTTTCGAGTGTTTGACTTGGGCGAAATTTAATATAACTTCGTCGGACGAGCTCGGGAAGTGAGATGAAGGAAAGTAATGAAAACAAATAAATATTTTGTTAATTAAAAACGCCAGTCTTAAAGTGCAAAGCTTGTTGTGTGTTTGAAGAGGATGTAAATAGCAGATGGTGATGTTCAGAAAAGATTACTGCAAAAGGTATATTACTCCTTCCGTCGGCTCCTTTATAATAATTTAAGCTTTTAATTAAATGCCGGAAAGAAGGAAGTCGACAGAATATTACTATTGAAAAGCTTACCTTTATCATAGGTCATAAAAACAACCTCAACATGCATTTTAATGAAATAATGTGGCAATAGAACTGGGAAAAGCAAACATATTGATATATGATAGCTGTTATTAAATATACATTCAAATATTTCTTTTTTGAACTCAGTGGAAAAGAATAGTAATGAAACTTTTCAGATATATTAAGTTTTCAGATTAAACTTATAACATCCCTTTAGTCAGTTTGCCTTGGGTTAAAAAACGGAATTAGGTAAGGTGTATTAGGATAATACACATTTTTTTTTAAAGGAAACCTTAAAAAACACCAATTTAATGAAGCACCAACAAAATTTAATGAAGTGTAAAACTAAAAGTGCTAACTAGGTACCTACGTACCTAAAAGAAATTGGAATACTTCAGGGCTACTTACCCTTAATAAAGTTAACGCTCAGTAAAGACGGTTTTTTGAGTCCAATTTCTAAAAGGGTCAAAAGGAAAATACGTGAGGGCTGCGAAGGCCAAATCTAGTATGCGTAAATTTACCAAAACATAATGAATACCCGGGCTTAGTTTAGCTGTAGGTCAGATTTCTGTTTCTAATGATTTTAATTATCTGGGGCCACGGCAGTGCCCCGCCAAGTCGAGCAAAACAAAGAGGCACGGCCATACCATCCTTTTCTCGAAGCGGTTCAGGCCATTTTAGACGTCCTGTAATTTTGTGCTGGCTAAAGCTAGAACCCTGACTTTTCAGTGACATATAGGGCTCAACATGTTTTAGATATATTCTCAAAAACATTAAATTTGAACTTGTAGTTTAAGAATTATTGAACTTCAAAGTTCCTTATTTTCGACACCGACACATTCACTCACCTACGATCATCATAATTCTAAGGTACTTCTAGCATACCCATAAGCTTCAAATTTTAAACATAAGTAGTTTTCAGCTTATCAAGCCATAGAAAACCTAAAAATATTGAAATATCAGTCCCGTTTAAAAGATTTAAGAACTGCATAAGTAAGTTTGTAATCCCATATAAATATATGCTATTACAAAGTTACTGTTGCAGTTCCTACAAATAGTAGGTAGTCTGTGATTTACGATGTGAGTATGAAGATGTGTATAAGTAGTATGAGTATGCTATGGCTATGAGTATGGTAAGGATATGCATATGGCATAGGTATGAGTGCGGGTATGTTATGGGAGTTGTGGGATGGGTACTTGGGTAGGAGTATTGTATGAGTAGGTACAAGTATAATTTGGTATGGCCATGAGTGTTGTATAGGTATGAGTACGAGTATAATGTGGGATGGGTATGAGTATGAGCTTTGAGAAAAGTGGTCGCTGACGTACAAGAAGTAGTACCCGAAAAGAAGGACTACCTACAAAAAGAGATGACATCCCATCAAAAACATTACAATGTAAAAAGATGCAAGTCTCGCAACGCAATTCTTCAACTACAAAAAAGTTTTGAGATGTAATGTGAAACCAAGTCGGTTATTTTAGTCAGTGCCAGGGGGTGTTAAAACCGTATCAATAAGATATCTTTAATTTTTAATACATATAATGACTTGGCTATCGCACATAATGCTTTACTCGTACCGTAATCGTAAATATGTATAATGCTCAACTGCATGTGATTAGCGCTAGCGTTATGTTCAATTAGAATTATTTTTAAGTAGGAGCCGTGCGATGGCCAAGTCATTATATGTATTAAAAATTAAAGATACTTTATTGATACGGTTTTAACACCCCCTGGTACTGACTAAAATAACCGACTTGGTTTCACATTACATCTCAAAACTTTTTTGTAGTTGAAGAATTGCGTTGCGAGACTTGCATCTTTTTACATTGTAATGTTTTTGATGGGATTAAGTTTACGAGGCTAAGATAAGAAAACAATACAATGTGATGTTAAAATCTTACAAAAAAGTGATCCAATGTACCCCACTCTCCCCTACAGTGTGATTTAGTTATGCCTGATCGTACTCTGAAATCGCGAAAAAAAATCTGCTGTCTGATACATTGCGGCGAATCATTATGTCAGTTGATGTTATCTATGGCACATCAAATTATTTTTTTGCAATTTTGGGTTTGGCTGTATAGTAAAACTTGTTCAGTATGACCTATATATTTACCCCTCAGAGTATGGAAAAGCAACAAAATCAACTGTAGATATTACCTACAATTACTAAAAGCCTAGCCGTGTTTTTAATGGCTTATTATTCACCGGGCAACTAACATATTAAATAGGAACTTTCATTGGGCATATAATAATATAATTTGGATGTGTATTAATATTTTAGCGCCAATAAATTTATATATTAGCCTCAAATATAAACATAATATTATTAATAAAACTGGCAGCAAAATCAAGTCACCCAAAAAATGTATAGGGAACTTGAAGTGATAACTTGGCGTCTAAAATAATATGTTGGCAACTAACATTGTAAAGCGATTATAAAATTTGGTTGTCAGCTAGTTTTTCACACCCAAGTAATCAATTATATTGAGCATATCGTTTCAGGTAGTACTAAATACGAAAGCAGTTAAATTTAATGAATATTGGTCACTTTTTACACAATACACCTCAAATTTATTTACCAATACGCAATGGTCAGTATACTTATAGTCGAAATTCCTAATCATGAAACACCTAATGGCCATTATACCATTTTATCTTTTAATTTTGAATTACTAATTTCAATAGTTACCACTGTGTTGTGTCAGAGTCAAAATATAAGTGCAACGACGAGCGAAGCGAGGAGGAGCGTGTTAGGTTGATCGTGTAGTGCCAGACAAAAATATTTAAAAAGAACTTTATTTTTAGGGTTCCGTACCCAAAGGGTAAAAACGGGACCCTATTACTAAGACTCCGTTGTCCGTCCGTCCGTCCGTCTGTCACCAGGCTGTATCTCACGAACCGTGATAGCTAGACAGTTGAAATTTTCACAGATGTAATCTGTTGCCGCTATAACAACAAATACTAAAAAGAGAATAAAATAAAGATTTAAGTGGGGCTCCCATACAACAAACGTGATTTTTGACCGAAGTTAAGCAACGTCGGGTGGAGTCAGTACTTGGATGGGTGACCGTTTTTTTGCTTGTTTTGCTCTATTTTTTGTTGATGGTGCGAAACCCTCCGTGCGCGAGTCCGACTCGCACTTGGCCGGTTTTTTGTATTAATAGATAGCCGTTACCTTTTTAAAATGTGCTTCATAAATGGTATCCAATATACAGTTGCTAAATAAATACTTGGTACCTGCCTAAAAATAATCAAATAGTAGTTTATGTGACTGTACATAATGAAGGGCATTAAACACGAGTGTGGGTTTAAGAAACGAACGAAGTGAGTTTCTTAAAAGGATCACACGAGTGTTTTAATGCCTAATTATGTACAGTTACATACACTACTTTATCTACCCACATATCATAAGCCTTCATGATGCATTCAGGAGCCGCATATTATGACCGGCATCGCGGTGTTGTTCAGGGCCACTAACAATAATTATTAGTAAAATAAAACAGAAAACAAATGCGAAAATGAAGAAATTGATTTAGAAGAATAATAATTATTTACCTACAGTTTGGATGGTGCAATTATTATTCACTTGCCCAGCTCGGACAGAAGTATGTTCCTTTGTATTGTTTCCTTGACTTAGCTGGTAATAAGTCATTTATAACGTTAGTTGCTTTGTCACGGATATCAGGAGGCGTCGCCGAAATATCTATATCACCTTGATCGCTCATTTTATGGTTTAAATTCAACAAATTGATCAATTTTATGCAACAAAACAAATTTTAACCTGTAATGGCAGTATTGAAAAGTTTTCTGGCAGCTGTCATAGTTTTTTTTTAATTCAGAGACAAACTAGAGTCGGCCCCAACTATCATATCGTTCGATATCTTACTTACGTGCGACATTTGTCAAATTTGTTTGAAAATTAACAATTCATTTCGAACTAAACGTCATCTCGACTGATATTAGAATAGAGGTCAAATCAAATTTCTTTGTTTTTCAAAGATGTTCGAAATTTGAATGCATAATATTATCGAAATCGATGTTATTATTTAGCAATAATAACATTGTTACAGATAAGAAATTTGTTCTAACAAAACAGTATATTTTTATGGTGGTCATAATGTGTGGTTCTTGGACGCATCATGGAGGGTTTATGATATTTGGGTAGATAAAGCGGCATTAAAATACAACTCATATTGATATCATCATATCATATCATATAATTTATTTTCATAATAATAATAATGCTGCTGGCGGCACCCTAGGTTAGGTTTTTTATAATGTGTTTATATGTATTTTTTATTGTTTTGTAAGTGTTTTTATATTTTACTTTTATATTCATATTATAAATCACCTAGCCTAGAGAGTTCAAGTAAATAAAGAGAATAATAATAATAATAATAAAGTTATGAGATTGTACATCCCACGGAAATGTGGAGGCCGAGGCTTCCTAAACGCCAAGGATCTCCACAACCGCGAGGTGTACAATCTCAGGAATTATTTCCTTAACAACCAGTGTGGGATGCATCGTGATGTGGTGGCAGTAGACAGAAACCTCACGCCGCTCTCCTTGGCAAACGAGAACTGGCGCAAACCTGTGGTACTAAGTACTGCGGATCGCAAGGCGGCATGGGAGAGTAAGGTGCTACACGGGCGGTTCTACAAGGCCCTCACGGGACCCGATGTGGACCTGCTCGCGTCGGTGAACTGGCTACGATTCGGGGACCTCTTCGGAGAAACCGAGGGTTTTGCCTGTGCAATTGCGGACGAAGTAATAATGACGAACAACTATCGGAAATATATCCTGAAGGACGGTACGGTCGACATTTGTCGGGCATGCCGCCGTCCCGGAGAGTCACTCAGGCATATCATTTCCGGTTGTTCTCATCTTGCTAACGGCGAGTACTTGCACAGACATAATCTCGTAGCCAGGATTATTCACCAACAGCTTGCTCTTCTATACGGTCTTGTGGACCGCGAAGTACCGTACTACAAGTATTCACCTGTGCCAGTTCTTGAGAATGGTCGTGCCACGCTCTATGGGGATCGATCTATTATCACTGACAGGACTATTGTAGCCAATAAGCCTGATATTGTGATAATAGATCGAGCGCAACGCCGGGCCGTGCTCGTTGACATTATCATCCCCCATGATGAGAATCTCGTGAAAGCCGAGAAGGACAAGTCCAGTAAGTACCTAGACTTGGCTCACGAGATAACCGCCATGTGGGATGTTGATTCGACGATCATTGTCCCGATAGTTGTTTCAGCGAACGGTCTAATAGCGAAGAGTCTCGACCAACATCTTGAGAGACTCTCGCTAGGTGGTTGGATCAAGGGCCAGATGCAGAAGGCGGTGATCTTGGACACGGCGCGGATAGTCCGCCGGTTCCTCTCTCTGCGGCCCTGACCACCGGTAGCTTGGGCCCTGCCCCGCTGCCGGCGGCATTCTAGGTTAGGTTTTTTATAATGTGTTTATATGTATTTTTTATTGTTTTGTAAGTGTTTTTATATTTTACTTTTATATTCATATTATAAATAACCTAACTTAAGAGGAAAAATAAATAAAGAGAATAATAATAATAATAATAAGCCCGCAGGGCAGCTTGTGGCGAGCTGTTGGGGAGTAACGACCCCACGGACCTGAGTGCTCCAGAGAGTCGGTCAGGGTCTCCGTCTCCGGCGTGTCTTCGTCGGTCGGAGTGGACCCCAAGGGGACCCGCAGGACTCTCGGCTCTGGCTTGCCTTCATTGGCCGTCCAGAGAGGAGTCGTTAGAGCTGTATGCTCCAGGGGTGGAAGTGAAATTTGCGTAAGCGCGAGTTGGCACAGTGGCTGTTTACAGCCACTGGGTAGAAAGCGGTGTACACCTCTCGACACCCCTGAGCCGCTCACACCGATGTTGCCCCTGGTCGTCTATACGGCGACAGTTTCAGGGGCCCATCTAGTCAGCGGCGAGTCACCACCTGCCTCAATAACGTGTGTTAGCATTGTTATGGCAGGTGTCCGGACTTCTTTTACAATAGCCCAGTCTCATTGTCCACCCAAAGTTCAATCCATAGACCGATTTACTGTTCACTTTTTCTACAATAGTTCCAATGCCTGCTGAGACCGGTTCATGGGTGTCTATTGTTGCGCCTGTGAACGGGTTCCAGCAGGCGTTCTACATGACATAAAAGCTCTCCAGGGGGCCTCTACGTGTTGGATCTATATCCCCACGCAAGCCTATCAAAAGACCGGGATTACAGGCCCGTGAAAGCCAAAAGGAGATACAAATAATAATAATAATCTTTATTTCCAAAAATACAAATTACAGAGTGTGGCGGGGTCTCCGCACTAGGCTTCGCCTGTGTCGCGGTGTACCAGGAATACATTTTAACCAACAGAATGATAGTTACTAACATAAAGTCCAGCTTTTGGCAAAATAAACTTATAACTAACAATCATATAGGATTTTTCAATCGCTTTATGCATAGAATTAGAATAGACAAGAACAACTGTCAATCTTCAAAAGTGCGACCAAAAATGAAATGCAAGTGTGTGCGTAAATTGTCTATGTGAGATCAAAAATAGTGATGTCATGTTACAACATATTAATAATCTGTCGGTGTTTGGTTGCTTTATCGACAACTTTTTCAAATGTGTTATTTTAAACGTATTATCCAGCGTATTTCACTAGCGGTGCAAAGAGGAAACGCCAGCAGCGTACTAGGTACATTTAGCCGGGTACCTATGGCCTAATAGCATATAATTATATACCTACCCTTAATTTTTATATTTACCTAGTTATAAGTTTGTAAATTTGTTTGTTTGTGTGTAAATTACCGTTTTTAGGGTTCCGTACCTCAAAAGGAAAAAACGGAACCCTAATAGGATCACTCGTGCGTCTGTCTATCTGTCTGTCCGTCCGTCTATCACAGCCTATTTTCTCCGAAACTACTGGACCAATTAAGTTGAAATTTGCACACATATGTAAGTTTATGACCCAAAGATGGACGTGTAACGTAAACAAATGAATTTTAAATATGGAGGCCATTTTTGGGAGGTAAATGAGAAAATTAAAATATAAAGTTTTTTCAAACTACATATATCGTGTTACATATCAGATGAAAGAGCTCATTGTAAGAATCTCAAATATATATTTTTTATATCCGACTCGCACTTGGCCGGTTTTTTTTTCAAACGTTAAAATTTACGACGTTATGACGTATAAATAACACTTGAACTCCGTGTGCTATCAAAATCGTTACAGACTTATCTTAGTCTAACTCTTACTGTGTTGGAAAGTGAAGTTTAAATTTACTGCTAAACATGTGCACCTTCAAAAAGGTATAACAATCGTTATTATTTGAAGTCGGTTATAAAGGTTAATATCTTAATGATGTCTTGTGAAGAAATTATTACATAGCTATTAATATACCGACAAGTTATCGATACTGTCATCTGAACATTTTGTCAAGCCGTAGCGTAAAGTAACAGTTTATGTTTTTACACAAAATATCTTAAATTATTGAGTAATATGATAAAATATTAGCACACAAAGGAAGAAAAACTTATAATTAACTGTATAAACCGGCTTCTTACACTTTTTATGCAGTTAATTTGACAAAATATTGTCAAGAAAATTTCGCTCGGAATATCATAATTCCTCTGAAATGAGTATTTGCTAGGTTTATTTGGCCCCGTGACACTGAAATCCGGTACACTACAAGACACTATCTTCATTGTATTACTTAATCAAATAGTTTTCTTCCGAACTTGTGTATATTTTTCAAATTGAAAATTACGGTGATACGCTCTTGGCCGTCCGCGGCCGTTGTCAAACTCCAAAATGGTCACGTTTTCTCATTTGTAGTCTGACTCTTTCGCACTCATGCGATGTTCATATACGCGAGGGCTTCCCTTTCGCACACTTCAGCTGTCTGTCAAGCGCGAGCGACAATTACAAGTCTGTGGCTTTATGACAATTATGACGTCAAACAGTAGCAATTACTTAAAAATTAAATAACATAATTTATATTATCTATAGTACACTATACACATATTTATTAACTCCAAGGGTTAACTTCTTCTAAATAGTCTGATATTTTATAATATCCCTTTTTACACAACTTTTGTTTGATGACCGATTTAAATTTGTTTAATGGCAAAAGTTGAATATCTAAAGGCATTTTATTGTAAAAACGAGCATATTGGCCAATGAAAGATTTACTTATTTTTTTCAAGTCTAGTTACAGTAGGTACAAGGTTGTTTTTGTTTCTTGTTTTTCTGTTGTGTATGTCGCAATATTTCTTAAACAGGTGTTTATTTTTCTGCACATATAATAGATTTTCATAAATGTATTGCGACGCAAATGTCAAAATGCCTAATTCTCCAAATTTGTCTCTTAGTGAGGCCCTACTTCCCAAATTATAAATAGATCTAATCGCCCGTTTCTGCAATATAAAGACACAGTTAGCATCTGCAGCGTGCCCCCATAAAAGGATGCCATTACGCTGTGGAAATAGCCAAAGTAGACCAGTCGAGCCGTGTCCACATTAGTCAGGGTTCTAATTTTTTTTACTGCAAATGAGGCAGAACTGAGCCGATTAGACAGTTTACGGATATGAGATCCCCACTGGAGTTTGGCATCCAAACTCATGCCCAAGAAGACAGTCGAATCTTCAAAATTAAACGGTTCATCTTTAATTTTGATACCCGAAACCACCGGTTTAACATTAGGCAATACAAATTTCACACACTTAGTTTTCTTTTCATTCAAGAGAAGATTATTAGCAGTAAACCAATCCACAACACTAGATATAGCAGCATTAACATCATTATAATTTGTTTGCTGTCTGTAAATTTTGAATATTAACGAGGTGTCATCAGCAAACAGTACAAGGTCATGTTTGTTGCGTACTAGGTGAGGCAAATCGTTAATATATACGAGAAATAGAAAAGGGCCCAGAATTGAACCTTGCGGGACACCCATTTTTAATTTGCTGCCAGATGATCTTGTACCATTTACAGTCACCCTCTGAGTCCTATCGCTTAAATATGATTCCAGAAGCTTAAGTTCCAGACCTTTAACTCCATAGTGGCGTAGCTTCCTGATCAGGGTGTCATGATGTACACAGTCGAATGCTTTGGATAAGTCACAGAAAACGCCTAGCGCATCCTGTGACTCCTCCCAAGCATCAAAAACATGTTTTATTAGTTGAACACCTGCATCTGTTTTAGAACGACCGCGCGTAAATCCAAATTGTGTGCTATGCATTAGATTATTACGATAGAAATAATTTTGTAACTGATTAAGTAGTAGTTTTTCAAATATTTTGCTTAAAGTCGGAAGAATTGAAACTGGTATGTAATTTGTTATGTTTTGATATGTTTTGAGGCTCCGTTTTTTTCTGCCAATCTATTAATTTTAGTACCCATTTGTATTTATTTAAACTATCTAGATTCGATTAATTAGTTGACCGGTTAAATACGTACCGTTTTTAACAATCCATAAAAATGTTGATGTTAGTGATGTTTGTCCAGTCTAATTTCATCAAATGAAAACTCCATTAAGTACCTACATAATTTTGTAAAGTGCGGCAGTTATCATAATAATATAAATGTGTATAAAACACCCTATACAAAAGTCAATAGAATTTTCTCTAAGTTGTTCATTAACTTAAAAGCTTCTTGAAAGCTTAACAAGAAGCCTCGTCAGTTTTAGAAAACGTGGACCAACATAATTTAATATTCAATTCATTTCTGTAAGAGTACCTATGTAACAGATGATTTTTAAAAGCTCCGAGAGAAAACAAAGTCGTTAAACGTGTTTTAAAATCCAAATCAAGCTCATCGACAAATACGTCTTGCTACTAAATTATTGGTATCTAGACAATAGGTATTACGTAACTTTATACGACAGTACAAGATTGTGTACTCCTTTCTTGTACAATCGAATGACAATAGGTAAGACAGTCGCAGATTTTCGAACGTGCTGGTACGGAAAGCCAATGCCAAGCCAGAAACAGTTTCATTTTCTGCCAGGTCCACCACTGGCCGCATGTTATTTCGCTAGTTTTGTATTTAGCCCAGTAAAGATACGGTTACGCAAAACATAATTAAAATTATAACAACCTGACTTTTTTAAACTATCATTTCATATCATTCGAATAAGGTATTGACACTATTGACAGATAATAAGTACTAGCTTTAGCCAGTGACTTCGTCTGCGTGGAATGAGTAATTTGGGCATCTTAATTTCTAAACAATTCGGCATTTTATTCTACCCTTCTTTTCACGAAAGGTCTTTTAATCCCTTTTTTAAGGAATTATTGTTTTCTTTTATGTAATCATTTTGTATCTTCACTTCACTTCCACTCTTTCAGCTTCGACAACTTCTCCAACTTCTTCGACTTCTCCAAATTCTTCAACTTCTCCAACTACTCTAACTTATTCTACTTCTACAACATCTTCAACTTCTCCAACTTCTTCAAATTCTCAAACTACTCCAACTTGTCCAACTTCTTCAACTTTTCTAACTTCAACTTCTACAACTTCACCAACTACTCTAACTTCTTTGACGTCTCCAACCTCTCCTACTTTAGGACTTCTCCAACTCCTTCAATTTCTCCAACTTTTCGACTTCTCCAACTTTTTGACTTCTCCTACTTCTTTAACTTCTTCAACTTCTCCAACTTCTACAACTTTAACTTCCACTTCCACTGGCTTAAGAACTGTCCCTTGTTCATATTGAAGTATTATGTCTGAAAGTTTGCAGCACCAGGCATGTTCACGTAAATTCCAGGTAAATTCCGTTCATAACTTTATAGTAACAAAGAGATAAAAGGTAAAATTTTGTTTACCTGTAACACCACAGTGTTAGATCGTGATATCAACTGAACTGATGTTGGTGAGCACGTTTCGTAATTAGGCTGCAAGTAACGAATTCCGTTTACAATCCAAAGACCCGTGACATACGGACAGCAAGACGGACAGCAGAGTGACAGCAATGGGCTTTCATTTCACCCTTTGAGTAGGTAACTACTGAACCCTAAAAATGAATTCGGAGATAAGACCTTATAATGTAATAAATTTCAATAAATATTTCAGGACACTTATGCACTTAATTTAAACTGAAAACGGGACTTATTCAAATTATTTATAAATTAATAGAAATAATATTAGTTTTAATGAATAATAGGTACTTATACACTTACGCTACACACTTACGATTACGATTGCACACGCTGCCCTGCTGGCAAGCGATCCATTGTCACTAATCAACACTAAACACAAACCCCCGCGTTCGGTAATTACTTGAATTTGAAACCGGAAATCTGCAACGAGGCAGGACAACTTGTATGTATTCTCATATTCTTGTATACCGTAAAATGGGGTGAGTAGGGTTAAAACTGACATTCAAACCTCGATAACATTTTATTTTTACATATGCAAACTGAATGGTGTATATGTCACCGTAAAATTGTAAACACTCGTCAGATTATAATCTCGCTAGTTACATTATATAAACTGACGGTAGGGAGATTATAATCTAACCTAACCTACGTTAGATTATAAACGAACGGGTTCACAATCTTACGGTGACATACACATATAATAAGTGTTCCGGACGTTTGTATTTTAGTTTTTATTTTATTTTGGGTAGTTCCATTTCATAACTTTGACGATAAACAGGAAAACCCACCTCACCCCGTAGTCCCTGGTATTTGGGGTGAGTTGGGTTTTCATACAAAGGTGATTTTGAAAGATTGTTGGATCGATTTTTTTTTTATTATGAGTATTACTATAGCTCCATTTTAAACTGGAATACATTATTTTTGTAGCAGTAGCCTTAAAATTCCATCTCACCCCCCTTTCATCCCTTCTCTCCCCATTCATAACCCAACTCTCACCGCGAAACCTACTCACCCCATTTTACGGTACTGCAATTGTATTGATTAGTGTGAGTGTGCCGTCTTGTGGCAGTTTCTTAACAAAGAAACCCAGCCCAGGAAATCCCTTAAAATAAATTATATGCGTTCCAAATTTCACAATGCAAATAAACACTAATACTCGTAATCTAATCTTAATGTCAAAATTTCTAAATAGAAAATGGCTTGTTCGTTAACAAGCTAATTAAGTAAAGTTACTACCAGAGTAAAACTTTTTCACTTAGTGCCCCCGTTAAACTCATGTTCCTTAAAGGAAAACTTTTACAAATTAATAGGCTGACTGACTTACCGAGTATTTGTGAGATACACTCGATGTAAATTGGGAAATATTCTTTTTAAATTTATTACAAAAATACATCATTATTATGTTAATTAAGAAATTATCATATGGATTTGTGTAATGTTTTATGAACTTGGCATTCAAATCCGAAAAATTTTGGTAAGTATCTTTCATAGAATTTTAATCAAAATCATGTTTTTTTACTGGAATTCAGAATTGCAACTGTTGTCCTAGTAGTCCTAGGAAAAACTGAACCACAAACAATAATTATCGAACCGGAATTCTACCAGCAGCATTCGCGGAGTGTGTGGACCAGTGCGAAACAAATCAAATTCCATATTAATTGACATGTGTGGTATGGTTGTGAAAAATGCACGCGTACCGGTCAGACCACGCCTTTGGCCCATTTTATTAGCAAATTTTAATGAACTTCTTAAAGTAAATACGTAGGTATTTTGTATTTGGTAGAGAGAAGAGTAGGAATGTATAATTATGAAACCTCTGTGTACTGATTTATATGGCTTTCACATAACATTTTATTGTGATTTAATTAATACGAAACACGGGGTGACGTATGCAAGTTTAGTGTCCTTGTGGCCTATTTGCTGAGTAATTCATCGTCGTCGTCAACGTCACAAACAAGCATACGCTTCAAAGTATGCGGCTACCGTAGACTATGGACTACCGTAGCCTAAAACTCCAGTGGTGTCACTTGCGAGTATCAGGTCCCTGAAGTAAAATTGGGTTTCTAAAACTACTGTCCTTATTGAAGTTTAAGTTACATTTACATATTTATTTTACTACAGTTCCTAGTGCAATGCGGACTGCCACCGGAAACTTTCATCAGAGTTACCGTCGTAGCTCAACCCTTATCTCCTTACACAATTTACTGGCCGGACGTAATAAAAATCAATTACACCTCGGCGAGGTGATAAACTTACTTTTAATTCGACTCTTATCTTAATAGTGCGAAGAATACCGATAAGTGGATTTCGAGTCGCGAGTGAGGCTATATTTCCTGAACAGTGAGTAATTTAAAGACGGCAACCACTGATATCTGCGGCCGCATCCATTACGTCCCACTAGCGGGGAGGGGGAAAGTATAAATTATATAGCGGAACACTTACTCGCTCATCTATTTGAGCAGTTGAGTACAAAATTTTAAGATGTTATCTAACTGTAAAGGAAGGGGAAGGGGGCAGGGGGGTCGTTGTTCAATTTATTAATGGATTAGGACTGTTTGAAATGTTGGTTAGCAATACGTTTTAGTAGGCTTTCTGCGCGACAATAGTACCTGTATGCCGGCTGTAAAGCACATAAGTTATATGATATTTATAAACTTAAATTTATGATATTTACATAACTCACTAGTACCCTCTGTTATATCTAGTTTGTGCTTCCTGTATACAATAATATCTAAATATGAAATATCAGACCAAGACTGGATGTCACAAGAGGTGTCCATTTTAAGCTTCTCTCGCTAAAAATAAATTCGCAGCGTCAGTCACTGTCCGTTGGAAATCAATAGCCAATATGCGCTATCATTCCGCCATCTAGAGCTTCCTGGCTTATACCAATAGGGTTATGTTTTGGTTGGGTTTTCGCCGTGTTGTGACGGGCCAGTTTTTGCATCACACACCCCTATTCATTAGGCCCTCTCCAGTGTCCGTGCCCGCATTAATTACAGCCTAACAAATGCCATACGAATATTTCGAATTTAAAAGCACTGCAATACGTGAACGGGTCAAATTTCCTTAGTGTTCTCGCTTTTTGTAGCCTATTTTTATGTACGGGTATTGGAGTTGTAAAATAACGCTAGCGAATTATTTATGCAGGCACTTGAAATGATGGGGAAAATTGAAATATAAGTACATACTAGTGGGTTAATAATATAAACAGTCATGTCGAAATTGAACGCTGACAGAAATTGAATTCTTATAATATAATATGTATATACAGAAAGATTACGTCATCAAAATACTATCATCCATACCTGGATGTTGATAAGAAACCAATACAATCCCCAGGGCCTTGTATCCACTCTGATTTGTAAAATAATATGCCAGTCGCTTTTTTTTTAAAAGCTAGTGCCTGCCCTAATTCTTAGCTTAAAAGTTGCCAAAAGTGGATCCCGGGCTCCTGTAGGCTTCACCCGGAACGGAATAGCGCTTTAGTCTGAGTACTTGGCCCTTGAGAACAGTATAGGTAATCAGTATTAAAGGCCCTCTAGATAAAAATTGACACATCTTCTAAAATGCACCAAACTTTCGATACATTTCTGATCTAATACTGGGTTGCTACCGCATTTCCGAAATTTAGCATCAGTGGTTGCGTAATTCGAATTTATTGTGATTACCAATTGAACAGCCATCCATCAGTAACAATAGGTAATTATTGTGACCGCGCAATTAACAGACTACATAGGCTGTTTTAAATTAATTACTATGACCTCTGCAATCAAGTACTCGTAGTGCACTAAACATGACAGTGTGTTTACTTAAATATACCTATGCTTTACAGAATTATGATACAAAAGTATCGTTCACTTCAAAATCCAAAAATCTATATTCGTGGGCTGTAGTGGTCTCTCATGGTCCAATTCTAAATCACCTGCTGTTGGAATTAAGTTCATATATAAAACCGCCAATAGTTAAAAAGTTAGCTAACGATTTAACTATATTGGTACCGCTTTAATGAAGGTTTGGTAGGTAAAGGTATTATTATGATGGTATAAGATTGTAAAAGTGACGGTGAAAGGTGATCATTTGATGGTGATAATTTTATACTTAATGTTCGATAGCCATAAAATAACGCTGAACACCTAAGATAACAACATTTTTAATGACTACAAAAAATCTATAATATGTTTTTGTTGAATAGGCTCAGACTCATAAAATTCTGTTACATTTCATGTGGGAAAAATGCTATAGTTGTTTGTCGAGATTACGCCAAATAGAAAGCAACTACCCTAATCCAGTCGCAGACACAAATGAGTTTATCGGTGAACGCAGGGTCCGGACCATGCCGTGCCTACGCCCTGATTACGCGTTTATAATTGCCGTCACATCACAAACGAGTCCGGAATCACCGAATTGCCAAATCGTCGATACGAAAATGTTTTCAGTTGATCGTTCATTAATTTGTGTGTATTGTGTTAATCAGACCATTTGTCTGGTAAAATGGAGTTCCGCTGATTTGTATCGGAGTTTAGCATTCGAATTTTAGGTATAATTAAAGGAATTGGCAATTAGCGAGCAAGTACGATGCGCAGTAACGGCCGATTTTAATCGAAATTTGCGCCTTATCAAGCAGATTTATTTGCGTACCAAGGTATGCCAAGGCATTAGATCTTAGCTTGTCCCTTTATAATTAAAACTAGGTCAAACATGTGGAGATATTTGGCCCATTTTTCTCCCTATGAGTAAAATACTATTTTGGAAAATCATAACACGGAAAACTATAACAACTACTTATAGCCTGACCAGTAATATATGATAATTGTCAAGAGGGCGCTGTTATTCTCATGTATAGGGTGACAATTCAGTGTAGTATGAAAAAATTAGTTCCAGTGAAATTCCGCAACATGGCGCACCCTCAATAGATCCTGGTTCACCTATACATACAGAGTATTTTACTAAGTAGGTAATACTCGTAGTAACACAATTTCATAAGATAATTTGAATTCAAAAAAGTACCTATTTGCAATTCAAATAAGTCCAATTAAGAACTTCTTTTTTTTTTGCAGCCTATGAAAAAGTTTTTGCAGAGATGAGTTGCATTTTATTATATTTAAATATTTATTATTTACTTTAAATACAGTATAAGTATTTTGAATAATCGCAGCTTAATTTAAACGATAACATTGTTTCTGTATGACATTCAATCTGAAGACACTGTGTTCTGAAAGGTAAACGAAAGAACCTGAATATTATCTAACGAAGCAAGCACTGGCAAATGATTGGACGCTAAAAGTAGAGCGTGTGCACATGGCGAATAATGAATACGAGAGAAGCTATGTAAAAGCGTATTACGAAAATGTTCGTAGCTTCCTCGCAGCTTGATGTGACAAAACCTTAAAATGCAAACTTTCCAAAACAAGGTTTTCTTCCCTCTGCATTTTGCTTTGTAAGAATGAATATGCTACTTCTAGTTTGAAATGTAACGGGAAGAAGCTAAGACATATAATATATTTGTTTTTGGAGTTAGAACAGTTTTATATTGTATGACCGGAAATAGTTACTTATTTACGATACAAGTGCGGAAAAGAGGAAATTCGAAACGATTGGCGATTAATTAAAATACGACCGAAGGGAGTGGTTTAAATCAACACGAGTTGCAAATTACCTATACCTACGCACATGTATCGTACAAAATTTTACAGTACATATAGCACTTTAAACTTTTGACATACGCACGAAAAGTTCGCACTAGTTCAGGAAAGTAGCACCATATGTACTGTAAAATAAATTGGGCAACGATACACTTTTGAAGTTCGGCTGGCCACTAGACTGCTACGCCAATTAAAATATACCAACTTCTTTATTATGTATTTCGTCATGCTAGCTAAATCTTATTTAACCTCTATTCACCTACTAAAAACTTCACAACATGAAAACTATTTTGCATACATTAACCGTGTGCAGTGTAACTCCGACTCGACTTACGAGCGGCTACAAAGAGGCGCCGTGCAGCGATAATATCGTTTGGGGCTCACGCAAACGAACAGGAGTCCAAATTGACTCCAGAAAGTCACATGTGATTTCGCCACAATAATTTATACCAGTATGTTACCATATCTCTATTTCTGCAATATAAAATGAAAGCCGGAGATTCTTCGTGAGCTTAAAATGAAGGTGTTCCTTGATCTTGTAACAGACAAGCCGAGCCGGGTCAATTTTTGAAGAGGGTGTTTTTTCGACATTTCTATGGCATATTTTTATTTTTGGAAAATTAGATATATAATCGCCGATTTAGGAAGGATTCTTAGCAACAAAAAATATACTTACTGTACGAGGCACCCCTCTGCTTTTTGTAGTTAGCTAGATATGGACGTCTAAAGATCGACATTTGTATGGCACTATTTAGCAATTTTAAAGGCGCTTTTGACATGTATATGGCATTTTTTCGACATTGTATGGCAGTATCAAAATGTTTATGTCACTATTTATTAATTTGTTAGATATTTGTATGGCACTATGTCGACATTTGTATGCCGCAATCGACATCTGTACGGTCAAAATAGCCGTACAAATGTCGCCATACAAATGTTGCCAATAATATTTTTTGGCAAAATTTCTTACACTATATAACCGATTCACTTATTTATTTTACTATTTATTTTACACTATATTTGCAACTATTATTATGAAATACACATTTTTATTTCGACTGTGTACCAACAAATGAAGCGTCCATACAAATGTCATTGTAGTCGTACCAAAATATATCGAAAGAGATTCTTACCTGTTTTTACACGACTGCCCCAAAAAAGGAGTGTATTTACATAAAACTGTTTCCGCGTGCAAATATAATGGTGATAGACGCCCAACTAACCGCACTATTGCGTCGTAAAGTTAATCTAATCGTTATTCAATAGACAAAGAAGATTTTGGGGGGTATCTTTAAGTCATAACAAAACAAATGCCGCGCGGGACAACGATAAAAAGGCTTCCCTTGTTTTATTAAATAACGCATTAAATTATCGAAGTGATTAAATAAATTCTCTAGAAAATATTCTTTATAAAAATATATAGCTATTAATAATACGTTGCCTACATCCAAAGTCATGTTTTTTTTTAATGGGGCTATGCCGCCACTGGGACACGCGAAAAACGGCAACCTTCAAATGCGATTTTGTCAGAAACAAATAATATTTAAGGTACAGTTGTGCATTATTTTTAAAGGTTATAATACACTGAATGAAAATATATATATATCTTGTCTATAAGTCGGACTTTGAGTTTTAGCCGTGGGACAGCAAAAAATGCCTTGAAAATTGACCCAGCCGGTGGAAGTCTTCACTTGATATTTTTATTTGACAGTAGGTACTTACAGCGTACCTCACGCGCAACAAGCCAGAGTGAAATATTTCGCGAGTAATATAATATAAAACGAAGTAATCTTTTAAATTCAAACGCTGCTTGTAGTAATATATAGCGTTGCCATTACCTACAAGGTCCTTTCCCGTTGGCGATCGCGACGTTACGCAGCAACCGCTCAGGGACAATTTGTCATCTCTAAGCTCTGTTTATCGTTGGGTTTGTTATTGCCAATCCTTTCCCGGATAACTATCGAGTTAAACGTCAGTGTCGCGCTCTCATTTCAATAACTGACACGGTGTTGGTCACCTCTGTTGTTTAAGTTATGAATAGGTAAAGCTTTCGAGAGCCTCATGTCCCGCTCGCACAGTGTCATAGATCGCCAGCATCATGAGTGGGACAGCAATATATTTAATGCTCGTGAAATAGAGAAAGGAACAGGTGGGTCATTGTACGAAGTTCCTTGTGGTAAGCGTCCTTTCTTTACTTTATCACAATGACAATCCTGTCAGTGAGATCCTTAGCGGCTTTTATGTTTTATTTGTCACTTATGAAATTCCTTAACTTTATAATTATTATAATAATATTAAAATTTGTGCTTGTATTAGTAGAGCAGTGTGTTATAAAATACATAGTTCCAATTTCCCTAAAAGTGCTATCACACAGCATAATATTTTCCTACTTTCCATGATAATATTCTTTTCTATTATTAGATCAGAAACTACAAAGGTACAGCTCATGAAAAACACCCATTAACTAAATAGAAAAAATGTAATACCCATTACTTAACGAGAGGGGCAAGACAGCTGTATTTGAGATAGGTACGTAGACGGCGATATATCATAATATATATAAGACTTCTGGAAGAGATTCCTAAAACAGATTTCGCAAAAATGTATACAAAAGGAAAAACCTGTTAGATCCATTGATTCCATTATGCATAATACAATGTGCTATATCCCTACACATTGAGGCATGGGTCAACGTAACGTGCGCCTCTATACAATGGTAATAAGGTACAATGGTATACTGTTTGGGAGTGCCTTGGCTTGGTTATCAGAGAGATAGACAATCTTTTTTTATTCTCACAATGCCCGAAAGCCGTCAGTTTTCAAAGTTTTAGAAACCATGTTGATATTATTTGCGGTTCTAATCGCTCGTATTTATTTTCATTTGTTGCACACGCTAAAGTGTCACTAGTTTGTTAAAAAAATCGCGCATTACTTTATTGTATTTTGACCGTGAGCAAGATGCAAACGTTAAACATCTGATATAAATATCTGAAGGGCACATACATTTATGAGCCCTACAGATATTAATATTAAAACAATACCAAATCAAGAAGAGATTTTATTTATGTGTATCTGTACCTACAAATATTGCTTGTTTAATGCTGCTGCTAAGTAACATAAAATTACAATAATAAAATCATAATCGTATGAACCACCTAGACCCGACCTCAAACGTACAATAACCTTATAGAAAAAACTAATGTTTCATATCCCCGACATGTTTTTTGTTCGAATAAGCAAATTAAGACAATTTCATACGAGCATGGCTTCCCTTGACCGATCTGCCAAGAGACTAAATTCTTATCTCTTCCAGTCAATCTTTACATCGCATCGGCAAGCGCGTTTTGGGGCGCCGCCACCACGGGCGAATCTTTCATATAAAATTCTTTTAGAGCACACCGCACGTAACCCGCTCTCATATTTTAGATAGCATTCGACTGTTTCTCGACCGCAGGTCTATGAATACGAATAAAAATTCGAATATTTCCTATGAACCTCACGGCACACTATCAGCAAAACGTCGTTTTAATTTTACGAACTCGGGGCGCTGAATCTTGCATTCGAATAAATTTATGATTTTATGTCTAAATGAATAATTATATTAATGATACCGGAAATTAAACTGAAGAGTGAAGATCCCTCAAGAGATATATATAAGTTAGGTAACTCTTACTGTCACCGCCATATAAAATTGTTTACGACGAAATAAATCAATTATTAATTAAAAATATAAGTGTAACGTAATCAGGACGCTGTATAAGTTTGAGAAACTTTACAGTAAAGTACTGATTGCAAGCATCCATTACAGTCATGTGAAAAAAAGTAACGATAAAATTGTCATCTTAATTATGTTTCGTTTTGTTTCAGATACCAAATTTGGATACTTGATGACCAAACAATGAGGATATCACGAAGATAGTAATTTCATCGATTCGTCATGCGGAATTTGCAGTCGGAGGGTAGTAGATGGCAGCACAGGCGAGCGTGCTGAGAGATGGCAGGCGAGCATACGCGAGGCGGCCGACCCCTCGCGCGCCTTCTCGTGTTAGCCGTTTTGCATGTTAATTTTATAGGTGAGTCACTACGATATCTAGATAAATACGAAACAGATATAGAAAGATTGCTGTCCAACAAACCCAATGTTTGACGCGCTTAACTAGGATGCATACGTGTAAACTAACTTCACGCATTACAAGAATACGGTTACAGACAAAACGCAAAGTGCGGCACCAGATTGCCAAGATGACTAATTAGGTTGTAATATTTGATTAATTTGTTTTTGCGTGTAATTGTATTCCGTTGCAAAAAGTAAAGTTACGGCTATGCTAATCTGAAAAACCCGCTTTTCGATTGGAATTAATGCAAGGCAAAAATACCGGAAAATCAAATATTCCTGTTGTATAATACTGGCTAATCAATATTTTGAATTTATACTTCTTCTACACATTATGTATTCCATTGATGTATGTTGTCACTTCAATAAACAAAGTCAACAAACAACATTCGTTATCAGCACGAATTTATATTTTAAATAGATTTACACGTTTAAAACTGCGTATTCTAGCATTAAAAGTGAATCGGCAAGTTTTTACAATATGTGCGTGTATATTTTGTGAAAATCCGTGAAGATTTAACAGTTCACAAATTTTCCAATATTTTCTGTTTTGACATTGGAACAGCTGTAATCATGTCAAATAATACTCTTAGTGCAATAAAACCACTAATAAACAGAGAGGGATATTCATCATGGAAGTTTAAAATTCGTATGTACCTTATACGAGGGGCGTTCAAAATATTCTCGGTATTGATATCTTACAACCTCTTCTAAAATTTCTTTCGTTACTGGCCGCTAAGGTTTATTCATTGACATTAAAAAAAAGTATAATTCGAACCGAGATGTTCTTTTGTTTTTCTGCAATTGCTGAACAAACATGAACATCATGTGGGAATTGACAATGTTAACTAAATTAGAACATCGATGCGTGATAAAATTCTTGACAAAACAGGGTAAAAATCAAAAAACCATAAAAGAGGAAATGGATTGTGTTTACCGTGAGTCTGCTCCTTCTTTATCTACCATTCAAAAGTGGTCAAGCGAGTTTAAACGTGGAAGGGAGAGTGTTGAAGACGACCCTAGACCTGGCCGGCCTGTAGTAGCTACTTCACAAGAAAATATTGATAAAGTGGAAAAACTTATATTGGAAGATGGTCGAGTGAAGGTAAAATCTATAGCACAAGTAACCAATCTCTCTATTGGTACCGTACATGATATTATCCATGACCATCTTAATATGTCAAAAGTAAGTGCAAGATGGGTTCCGCGAATGCTGACTCGGCTTCAAAAAGACATGCGTGTAGCTTGTTGTTCCGATTTTATTGACCTGTGCGGTGAAAATCCTGATGAGGTGCTGCAAAGAATAGTTACTGGAGATGAAACCTGGGTTCATCATTATGACCCAGAGAGTAAACAAGAGTCCATGAAGTGGCACATTAAGGGTTCAGCTCATCCCAAGAAGTTCAAGGTCATCCCTTCAGCTAGCAAGGTCATGGCCACGATATTTTGGGATTGTGAAGGAGTATTACTGATCGATTATAAAGAAAAAGGTGTAAATATCACAGGACAGTACTACGCTAACATTCTACGTCAATTAAAGGATGCAATCAAAGAAAAGAGGCGAGGAAAGTTAACCAAAGGTGTTATGCTTCTGCATGACAACGCCCCCGTCCATACTGCTCATATTGCCAAGGCAGCTATTGTTGAATGTGGGTTTGAAACTGTTACTCACCCACCGTATAGTCCGGACTTAGCCCCCAGCGACTTCTTTTTGTTCCCCAATCTTAAAAAGGATCTGCGTGGAAATAAATTTTCCGATGATGAAGCATTGAAGGCGGCAGTGGAGGAGCATTTTTACACCAAAGATAAAAAATATTTTTATGCAGGATTAAAAAAAAAATTGATCGATCTTTTAAGTGTATGAACATAGGGGGGGAGTATATTGAAAAATAAAAATATCAAACTTTTCGTACTTGTTTGTTTTCATTCTCATACCGAGAATATTTTGAACACCCCTCGTACATGAAGATTTATGGGAGACCGTCATCGGATACCCTGAAGGTAATCATATCTCAGCTGAGAAGAAGTTGCGTAACGATCAAAAGGCGTTATCAAAAATATGTCTCACTGTAGATGGTATGGCTATTACCCATGTAAGGTCATGTAAGACAGCTAAAGAAGCTTGGGATGCCCTGGCGTCCGCTTACGAGGACAAAGGCTTAGGGCGGCGTATAAGCCTCGAACGGAAGCTGTACAGGTACTGCCTTGATGATTTTGACTCTAATATAGAGACTTACATAAATGCTGTCATGTCAACTGTGCAAGATTTAGCCGATATAGGCAAAACTATGGAAGATGCTTCAATAGCTGCAATTCTTCTCGGAGGCTTAAGTCCTCAATATGCACCCTTAGTAATGGCTTTAGAAAACTCGAATATAGACATTACTGTAGACCTTATTAAGACGAAATTATTGAATGAATTGAATAAGCCAGTCTTAGATAACCCTAGTACTGCTCTTCGAACCCGAATGAACCCGATTAAACCTCAATCGAAACAAAAGAAGCCGATAGTCTGTTATGATTGTATGGAGCCAGGACATAAGCGGCCAGATTGTCCACATAAGAAGGATAAGAAGAGAAAACCCGTTAATCATAAGAATTCTCTATGTGCGCTGAATGTTAATGACGGCTTTCAAGATGATAAATTCTTTATTGACTCTGGTGCTTCGGCGCATATGACGTCAAGAGTAGATTGGATGGAAAACGTAAGAGGTTCTTTAACTGGGACCGTCACTATTGCAAATGGTGAAGTATTACCCAGCAAAGGCGTCGGAGATATTTCTATTACCAGTTGCGGTCACAATGCTGATATAAAGAAGATTACGGATGTAGTTCACGTACCGAACTTGAACTCTAATCTTATTTCAGTCAAGAAGGCGGTTGATAAAGGCTTTAGCGTAGTTTTTGATAAAACTGGTTGTAACTTTTATGATTCTGATGCTTTTTCCTGTAAAGGTGATGTAATTTTACATGGTTCTGATTTTGGTGGACTGTATTCATTAGACTGTACAGTCAACCCACCTCGTCAATTATCCGCATTTGAGTCACACTCCGATGTTTCTAGCTTTAAGCTTTGGCATAGACGTTTAGGTCACCTGTGCCGCATTGGAATGGATCAGCTAAAAAAGGGTCATGCAGTAGGCGTCGACTACACAGCGGTAGACAAGGAACCATGCATCTCCTGCATTGAAGGTAAGCAAAGTCGAAAACCCTTTAAAAAGGTTTCACACAAAAAGTCAACCTCAGTTTTGGAACTTATTCATTCAGATATCTGTGGTCCCCTGCCTGAAACTTCATTTCAAGGCAATAAATATATTTTATTCTTTATAGACGATTTTACTCGTATGACTTTTGTGTTCTTTATTTCTTCAAAAGCTGAAGTAAAGAATAAGTTTCGTATTTTTCAGTTATCTGTGGAGCGGGAAACTGGAGCCAAAATCAAGACACTGAAGAGTGACAATGGAAAAGAATATGTTAATGGTGAATTCTCGAACTATTTAGAAAGTCAAGGAATTCAACACCAAACTACAGTTCCATATAGCCCGCAGCAAAACTCGATTGCAGAGAGAACGAATCGTTCTATTGTAGAGAAAGCCAGATCAATGCTTTCTGAAAGTTCTCTTTCTAAGGCCTATTGGCAAGATGCTGTGGAGATGGCGGTGTATATGTTTGAACTTACTGGTAAGTTGACTACTATACCAATTTATAATGATTCACAGTCTGCGCAAAAACTAGCACTGAATCCAGTTCACCATAACAGAACCAAGCACATAGATACAAGATTTTATTCCATACGTGATTTATTAAATGACAATATTGTTAATGTCATTTACACTCCTACTTTGGAGATGTGGGCTGATGTGCTAACTAAGCCGTTAGCTCGTACAAAGCATCAGAATTGTGTGAAAGGTATAGGTTTATGTTTATAATCATAATTTTGATTACGGGGGAGTATGTTGTATAATACTGGCTAATCAATATTTTGAATTTATACTTCTTCTACACATTATGTATTCCATTGATGTATGTTGTCACTTCAATAAACAAAGTCAACAAACAACAATTCCTCTCTGGTAATATTATCCTTATATTTTTAAAATATCCTGTAGTAGTTAAAGACAAGGCCGCTACAAAATTAAACCAGATCCACTCGTAATTAAATTACACGAAGCACGTTGAATAAATAGCCGCATCTAAGATATCTGTTTAGCTAGGATACGTGGGTAAAGTCAGCACTCCGAGGCCCGTAACGACCACGTTAACGTTCTGGGGCACATTTGCATGGCCGTCTGGTTTTACACTCGATATCGACCAACAAGTCCAACTTAGGTATGTACATGGCGTCTATTGCAGATATTTTAGTGCTCGGTATTAGGTCCTAACCTATCCCTATCAAGTCACTGACTTTCGAGTCACTTTACGTTTTAAATAACGAGACAAAGATAATTTAGAAATTTGTTTTAATAATTTTGTTTTTTTACGACCCACTTACAACTTGTTAACCTAAAAACATCATTAAAATTAGATTCTTTTGTAAAATTCTAAATATATTTCCCACAAACAACCTCGGTGAGACATTTGCAAATGGATATTCAGTAGTCACTTTGAAGCATTCATCGCCGACGATAATAAAAATATAAAAGCATGAATAACGTGGAGAACCCTTTCGAGGGCTGAAAAGCGTTGGTAGCAAAATCCTCATTGAAAAACGGTGTGCGGGTCAAAATGTCACAATGTTCGGCAGAATTCGGGAATGGGCCTTGAATATTTTTTTAGAATACAATTTCGGTTACGCTTCGGGTGTCATAACGGATATTTTCTAAACGGATTACGCGTTTATGGCCTTTTTCATGATTATTTGTAGGTAACAAAAGTATCTAACCCTTAAACATAAAAAAAAATATTTTACATTAATCCTCCTTAATACGAAGGGACCTAACGAGTTTCAGATTATAAGGCCTCAAAATGAAGGTTAGACGCTGATATGAAAAATTCTTGTCGAAATACCTCAAGATAATTTATATCCTCAGGAGCCCTCGGGACAGAGCGTGGCGCAGCGAGTATCTGTAAACCGGCGCAAGAATTAAATTAATCTCGTTCTAAAATTTTCACTTGCCACCTTATCTCGCGTCGTATTGTCGTTTTATTGTGCCTACCCTGGAACCATTAGCGAAAATGTCAGTGCGACGGCATTGTAGTCGCGCGCCCGCGGCCCGCCCGCACAATGATGCGGCCGTTCGACCCCGCCCGTGTACACCCGACCTTACCTTTATGCTCTGATACAAATTTGAGTTTCTATAATAAATGAGGACGCACACTCGTATATTAAATAACATAAATGTATTCAGCCCGCAATTTTGTGTATCGCGTTAATACAGGCAATGTGTAAAAAGCCAGCACATAATGTATGAATGACTGAACACCTTCATGGGTGCGTCTACGTTTCATGCGCCGACTTCTTAACGTGGAGTTAGCAAATCTCCGCCGGCACGTGGAGATTCCACTCACGTTGCGAGCGAGTGGCCGACAAAGGAAAGAGGGCTTGCATACCTTATTACCACCTTTTTGCCAAATCCCTACTTGTGTGAAACATGACAGGCTCATGTAGCTTAAGTAACAAGTACTTGCCCATTTTAAAGAGTAGCTAGTTACATTTGTTGTTTTTTTGAGCCAAAATACCTACTTACAGTACTTACTTACATATTGAATTAATTGTTTAATTCATGTTGTTAACTAGTTATTACACATTACCTACTTATTTTTTTTAAAGTAGGAAAAGAGCAGGAGAGATCCATAATCCATGCTATAGCTATATCATCCTTTAGTCCCCTACTTCGTGTAACGCCGATACCGTTACGGCTAATTGTGTAAACGATATTACTTTATGTATAGATATTATTTTTCCACATCGTAATGTCGCCGCGGCTCTCTCTGCAATTAATCAGGAACGCAATGAGCCATTTTGTTTGGACATAGCCTGATGAAGAAGCCTTCCCCAGTGATTTACTGTCAAGCATTAATATTTTCAGCTTATTTAAGTTAATTGAGACTGGTTGCTGGCCACCAGGTTATTCACATAATGTCACGTCGCGTTGCGAGTACTGTTGTGCCGTCAAAAGTTTCCACAATTGCGAAATTCACACATGGTAAAATTTTGGATCGGAATACTTTACTACTCTCATATTTTTGTACGGGAATCAAAAATTTTCAAATGAAAGTTTCCTTTGGTTTTTTTCCTGATATTTCTAAGAACTATTCCAACCTTTTGGAAAATTTTCGCAACTTGCATATCTGTAGCAGTGTTGGCCGAAACATTAATGCAATTGACTATTTTTGACCACTAACCATTATAAATTGAACCTTAAACTGTAATCGTCCGTTACGGTTTACGGTTCAATTTGTACTGGTTAGTGGTCAATTGCAATTAATGTTCGGCCAACACTGAACTGTAGTCGCGAGTCAAAATGTAGCCATTGCATTATCAGATTATTCTTTCTTACATCATTTTCACGATTCTTTTTAAACAATGTATTAAGTGGAAGACGGTCCGTATACTCAGATTCTAGACTTAGTATATTATACATATACTTATACTATACTACTATCTTTCTATGAATCCAGTCCCTAAAATTACAATGTTGTCAAATTTTATATACCTACTTGGTTCACGGTAAGGTGTATTCGGTAGTGTCCGACCGAAACATGTTTTTTTGCCGAAACCGAAACCGAAACCGAATGTTCGGCTTTGGCTCTAGTTTCGGCCGAAACCGAAACCGAAACCGAAACTTTTGTAGACTTGTTAAAATCGTTGAAAAAATGTCATAAAACCGCTTTTACACACATATTATGGGGCTGTCAACACCCAATGTCCTTGAAATTGATGTTACTTAAGCAGTTTTTTATGAAAATTACTAGAGTTAGACCAAGATAATTCTGCAACGATTTTGATAAGTTGATAACACACGCAGTGCAAGTGTTATTTTAAACGTCAAAACTTCTATGAAATTATGACGTATAAATAACATTTGCACTAGTTGCACTGCGTATGCTATTAAAATCATTGCAGAATTTTCTTGGTCTAACTCTATTCATTCACCAGTCAAGCTAACATGTAGACACAGGGTCAACCAAAAAAAAACGCGAGCGCAGCGAGCGCGAAATTTTTTGTTAACAATATCGCAAGGCCGGGTACCGATCTTCACCTGGGCCGAAAAGTCCGAAGTGCCCCATTGAGGCGAACTTTCATGCGAAGTCAAAGCCGTGCTTAAGGCTTCAGGATAAGTAGTGAGCACAGACTCCAACTAATGTCCATTGTATTCAAAAGCGAGACCGCAGGCCGAGCATGGCGCAGCGAGGCCAAAGGCTAAGCTGAAGTAGAGGACATGTGGATTTGTGGAACACAAATCAATGGTAAATTGAGGTAAAAAGTGAGGCTAGTTTTCTTATTACAGTAAAACCCGCTTAATACGATCCCTGCAATTTTAGGCCTGTTTTCATACATTTTTTCACTGTTAATACGACTCGAGTCCCGCTTAATACGCCATCTAAAATTATATATTACTTATCCGTCCCATTACGTACCATCTGTACGTTTGTGTTTTTGTCATAACCGTCGTATTGTTATGCAATACGCCGTTAGCCAACATTTTTTATGTGTTTATTACCTACCTTAGGTTTTTTGTTTTGTCTAATATCTTTTGTCGGGTCCTTATCGGCGTGAGAAGGCGATGCCATCTACTTGACCGTTATGGAGCACGGAGTGCAAGCTATCGCTCCCAGATTTATTTGCAGCCAGTTTCCCCAAGACTTTCTAGTTGAGCTTATCGTTAGTGTTCCTAGATTATTTAACTTATACCTACCTACACTTAAGATCACATTCGCTCATTATCATCCATTATTATAGTTTTTTTTGTTCACGTTTAATACGATTTCCCGCTTAAGACGCTTTTTTTGCTAGGTCCCCTCAGAATCGTCTTAAGCGGGTTCTACTGTATTATTTTGCCCAGGGCCCAGTAACATGCTATCTGTGCTATCTCATTCACTTATAGGTATTGACAGCCTCTTAAGACTGCGTCAACCGTCCAGTGGCGCCCTCATTAGTGGAATTGTGTTTTATAATAAACCAATTAATGTCTATACTGTACCTAATATACATGAATCAGTATATGTAGGTATTAATATTGTTGTCCTACTTATTCCCCAACTTTTGGTCTTTGTCCGAAGTACCATTTCGTAAGTTTCGGCCCGGCCGAAAGGTTCGGCCGTTTTTTGGCCGAAACCGAAACTACAGCCGAAACATGACTTTTTGGCCGAAACTGGCCGAAACCGAAACCGAAACCGAACCTTCGGTCGGACACTAGTATTCGGGTATTTCCGAATGACGAATAATGGCGGATAATTCCGAAAGCTGACTCTTACTACAACGGAATACGAGTGATTTTACAATGATTTTCGGGATTACTCGATTTCCGGAATTACCCGAATAAACCTTATTACGAACGGTAGGAAATAACCACAGCCTATCACAAACTACACAAACTATTTATCTTATCAAACCGAGACAGAATTCTGTGCATAAAATGCTTACGACTTTCTCCCACGAAGGGACAGACATTCTGAATGTTAATGGGTTCACTTTACTAAAACAGTTTTAGGGTTCGTTTTAGTTGACTATTAAACAGAGTTGATTGAGGAGATTTATTTTATATAACCATAAAAATATATACTTACCTACAAGTTTAGACATACATTGGTATTATAAGTCATTGTGTAGAGAAAATCTAAACAAGTAAAAATATAATTAATTAATATTTTTCCAAAAATTTTAATCGTAGCCGTATGCCGATGATTCAGCCTTTAGGTGCTAAGTACATTACTGTTGTGGCATTACTACTATATCAGCCGCGACAGGAACGCTGCTGCCGCTATCATCCGCATGTCACCGTAACATGCCGTTAGTATTTACTGTATACGATTATTAATATTGTATATACAGGATATTACCTGTAACACGAGCAAATAATTAAAACATATATTATACTCCTCAAACTATAAAACATTTGTTAAACAACTTTTAAAAATTATCAATCCTTTAGACTTCCTCTTTTTCATACAAAATAATTATTGCCTTCAACGTACGCTGATATCAGTGTGTTTGACGTTGCTTGTCACTCTTTAAACATAACAAAATTTGCAATACATTACGTCTTAGAATAAACTTTAAAGTGTAATAAAAATCAAACCATAAGTTATTTTTAAAAGTTGCTGAACAAATGTTGGTCAGTTTTAGGAGTACAGCCTACAGTTTAATTTATTGCTCCTGTTACAGGAAACACCCTGTATAACAATGCCGTATTTCACTTGAAACATTTATTTTCTCAAAGGTGATTAAAAAGTATTTGTGTAACATATTTAAGTTTATTATTGTGATACATTTACTTAAGCGGTGTTAAAATTGTAAGCTCGAATTCAATCAACTCTCTTTAATAATTTTGTCCATACGTTTGACCAGAAAGTGCGTATGGCACAAAATTTTATACCTAGTTCAAATCGGGCTATCATGAACCATAGCAACGTTTATCCGCAAATTGTGTAAACGTCGGCGTGCAGTTCCCATACAAGTTGCAGTCAGGCAGCAGTCCGTCTATGTACTGGCCCTAACGCCATGAACCTCTTAAGCCACTTCGCCAGCCGCGCGGCAGCAGGTGGCCTTCCGGCCTTCACCACTGGAGGGCTTCGTCACTTTTTCTGTGCTTTTTTAAGGTTCCGTACCCAAAGGGTAAAAACGGGACCCTATTACTAAGACTCCGCTGTCCGTCCGTCCGTCCGTGCGTCCGTCCGTCTGTCACCAGGCTGTATCTCACGAACCGTGATAGCTAGACAGTTGAAATTTTCACAGATGATGTATTTCTGTTGCCGCTATAACAACAAAGTCTAAAAACAGAATAAAATAAAGATTTAAGTGGGGCTCCCATACAACAAACGTGATTTTTCACCGAAGTTAAGCAACGTCGGGCGGGGTCAGTACTTGGATGGGTGACCGTTTTTTGCTTGTTTTGCTCTATTTTTTGTTGATGGTGCGGAACCCTCCGTGCGCGAGTCCGACTCGAACTTGACCGGTTTCTTTAATAATGACATCTATTTCAATTTTTAATCTATATAATACAGTATTAGTAGTGTGACTAATTAAAAACACAAAATCTAAATATTTATTTGATATAATAATTTGGTTTGTTCCTAAAGTTGTGTTTGAAGCACGAATTTGTTAGACTTTGTACATCTTTCAGAATCAATTATTTTTTATTTATCAAAGTCTGCAGTCAACGAACTCATAAAATATTTTTGACAATAAGGAAATAGAGTCGCGGCTAAACACAACGAAACAACGGGGGTATTTATGGCCCACTCTTAGCTTATTTGCATGCAATTTTCTGAATTGCTGTCTGTATACCTCCTACAATAAATCTCGGGATATGCGTATTTCAAATATTATTATGTTATTTTATTCGTCTCGCATTCTTAATAGTACATTATTGTCGAGGTTCGGAAGTAGCTACTTGCTGGCTGAGGATTCATTTTAAACGGACGACCTTGGGAGTCCGTTTAATTGAATCCGAAGCCAGCAAGTAGCCTTCCAGCCGAGTCATATATAGTGCTTTTCCCAAAAATGGTGCAAGAAATAAAAATATTTTACAGAAGCAACGTTCTAATTATCACAGAAAATAGAAGTGTATTTTTCTCCTGAAAATACGCCAACCTATTTGAGACACCTAAATAGTCGCGGTACCAACATTATAATAATAAGTGCTGATCATCAGTTTGGCTGTTTAAATGGACCTATGCCTTCATTTGATATGGCCATTTAAACTTTTAAAAAGTTTGGAACTCGTTAAATAATGGAATTTGTATGCAACATTGCAGTCCCGAAATCGAGACTGCAATGTTTTTAACTTTTTAATTTTTTGACTGACCATAAACTACGCACTTCGCGACCAATTTTTTAACCGGCAACGTCGACTTTGCCGTCCATTTTTGAGAAAAAAAAATTATATGCAGTCAATACAATCCCATCAAAAACATTACACGTAAAAAGGTGCAAGTCTCGCAACGCTTTTACTACAAAAAACTATTGAGATGTAACCAAGTCGGTTATTTTAATCAGTGCCCTGGCACTGGCACCCCCAGGGTGTTAAAACTGTATCAATAAGATATCTTTAATTTGTAATACGTATAATGACTTGGCCATCGCACGGCTGTATAATGACAAAATGATCATCGTCACCTATTAAAAATAATTCTAATTGAACATAACGCTAGCGCTAATTGCATATTTACGAGTACGGTACGAGTAAAGCATTATGTGCGATTGCCAAGTCATTATATGTATTACAAATTAAAGATATCTTATTGATATGGTTTTAACACCCCCTGGCACTGATTAAAATAACCGACTTGGTTTCACATTACATCTCAAAACTTTTTTGTAGTAAAAGCGTTGCGAGACTTGCACCTTTTTACATGTAATGTTTGTGATGGGATCTCATCTCTTTTTGTAGGCAGTCCTTCTTTTCGGGTACTCATACCCATGCTATGTATTCACATATCATAACTAAACATATCTTCATTCATACTCACATCGTACATCGTAGTGTACCTTTACTTTACCTACTATTTGTAGGAACTGCAACAGTAACTTTGTAATATCATATATTTATATGGGATTACAAACTTACTTATGCAGTTCTTATATCTTTAAAACGTGATTGATATTGCAATATTTTTAGGTTTTCCCTTTATGTGGCCATTAAACCCTAACTCTGTACCAAATTTCAGCTCTCTGAGTTTATGGGAAGTACTAGTTCTACTCTGATGATCAGGAGTGAGTGAGTGAGTGAGTCAAGTGAGTGTCATAAATGCGAAACTTTGCTTTCACTTAACTTCGGAACTAAATGACCTACAGACTTGAAATTTTGGATTTTAAGTATGTGATTGATTATAGCTTAGTGGATGACGAAAATTTCTGCGTTCTGGTCTTATCCAGAGGTTTTCAAATAGGGGCCTGAAAATGCGGCGAAATGGTTCCAGTAAAGGATGGTACGGCAGTGTTTGCTTCGCGCTCGACTTGGCGGGGGCACTGCCGTGCCCCCAGATATGCAAACTAGTTTGAAATATTGTTTTCGTGTTAAAACAAATGCAAAGTGAAATGATTGTAATCACAAACACATACCTTTTTCAAAGAATAAGTATTAAAATTATGTTTACTTTCATTGGGTTTTACAAGAAAATGTAAAGAAGAATTTAAATAAAATGTTCTATTAAATTAAGTAAAACGCAAACTTCGTAAATAATTCTGAGTGGCTAAAACAGACTCGATTCGTGTCACTTGCGTTTACTACCCCTCTGCCATCCGACTTGTTTATAGAATATTTGCTCATAAACATGCAGATTGCGGATGGGACGCGTGTTTATATAAAATTGGGGAAAGGGGAAGCCATTTTATTTATCACCCTCTTGACTTCCGCTGTTGACGGACAAAGATTGCTTCCCATATGTTAGAAAATTAAACTTGCTAATAAAATTCTGTATAACTTTTACCCAAGTTACTTTAACGGCTCGATTCGGGAAATGAATTAGAGATTCACTAGATATGAAATAGTAAAGATATGTGACGTTCCATGGCAAAAGGTACCTTATGGCGGCTGGCGCTTACTCTATTATTAACGCCGCTCCAATATTCAGCCGGGGCAAATGGTACTCTCTAAGTCATTTCCCGAATCGCGCCGAAGTTTTGTGTGTCATAAAACAATAAGTAAGTTGCACTAAAATGAATTTTTATTCATCATTATCTTCATTAAGGTTTGATCCTTAGAATCACAGGTACATATACAATGATTACCTACGTTACAAAATGAACGTAAAGTCCGCCCTATATTACTAGTTTTCTTTCAAAGCCCAGCCCTTTTCACGAATGTAGTTAATTCTGTGTTAGATAAAATCAAAAGATAAAACCTTGCTGGTTTGCAGTGCCTAAATAGTGTTAAATCACTTGGGACTTGGTCTGACTTGGCTTGCTGACTAACAACAAGTTTGTGCTCACTGCCCAGCCCCCAAAGACGAGGTGAACACGTTTTTGTGGAGGATTGCAAGAGAAATTGTGTTAGCAGATGTTTTAGTTGTCGGTTACACCATTTTACTTAAGCACGTATCTGAGAAAGCCGTTAAATGTTGTTGAAGTTTATACTTTGAAATCTAGTCTTTCAAAGTGACCAGAACAAGCAAAATAAAGAACCATGTTAGGATTGTTAGAGTACCGTAAAACGGGGTGAGTAGGTTTCACAGGGAGAGGTGGGTTATGAATGGGGAGAGAAGGTTTGAGAGGGGGGTGAGAAGGGATTTTAAGGCTACTGCAACAAAAATAATGTATTTCAATTTAAAATGGAGCTATAGTAATACGCATAATAAAAAAAAATCGACCCAACAATCTTCCAAAATTACCTTTGTATGAAAACCCCTCTTACCCCAAATACGAGGCACTACGGGGTGAGGTGGGTTTTCCTCTTTATCGTCAAAGTTATGAAATGGAACTACCCAAAATAAAATAAAAACTAAAATACAAACGCCCGGAACACTTATTATATACACCATTCAGTTTTCATATGTAAAAATAAAATGTTATCGAGGTTTGAATTTCAGTTTTGACCCTACTCACCCCATTTTACGGTATCCACATTTATTCCATCAAATGTCGATACTTTCACGGTTCTAAAAAAGTTATTGACTTACGAATAAAGAAATATTTAATAGTCATCTGATCGTATTTTCCACTTCGTGATTCATCTCGAAAACAAAGGATATTTAAGCGGTCGTCCCCTTCACGCCGAATCGAAATAAGACTTTTATTGATGCTGTCCGACACAACTTGAGGGGTCTGTTTTATTTATTGACAATACAATTTATGTCATCTTCCAAAACGACAGGGACTTGTTTATTAAATATTCAAAATCTAGTTCTAAGCTTTGTAAGCAGATAATGGTTGTTTGTGGAAATATGTCGGTAGGTAATCGTACTTCTAAAGTTTTTCTTTACACCTAAGATTTTGCACCTTGAGAAAAAATTAAAACACAGCAAAGGAACTATTCAACTTCAGTACTTTATATCCAAGAAATGCAAAAGCTTTTAAAATTTTCAAGCGCGATAACTTCTTTCATAACAACTCGTTGGGCAGACTGGAGAAGTTACACAAATAATCCGGGAAATAGTTTTCCACCGTGCCGCCTCATAACAACACATTTAGCTCCATTTTGTTGCTTTTAATGTTTTATTCCGCGAACTCGCTAAGAAGTCTATTTAAGAGTGTTTTTCTTTACCGCTGGAGCCTAAACGTTTTAAAGCCGGGCATTCTCAAGACTGTTTGAGCTGTATTTATGAATATTAAATAAAAAGGGTGCCTAAAAATTTCTTAAGTATTTAATTCCGTATTTAAGAAAATACTTTTTGAAGGATGCATAGGTTTGCTTTAGTCATTTTATTGTAGGGATCGTAACTAATATACTCTTGATTTACTTTGTGTCCAAACTCGTTCGTAATTACTCCAATGTGGAACTATTCTACTGAACGTCTAAACCTATTATATTTATTATAATAAACAATAGAAGATTTTTGTGCCCGCCGCTACTCATTCTCTAGACTCCCAGTCTCTAGACTCTTTATCTCTTACTCAACTTCGCTTTTCTGCTTAAATTTACATTGTCGACATCACGCAGCACGCAGTATGTAGGTTTACGTAGCTTAAAATGATGGGTGACCAGAAACCGACATGTTTCCAACTTATTAAATTGTACAACGGGACATAATCGCGTATCTAAGCGTTTCGAGGACGGCGTTGTCCCCGTAGTCTCGGAGAAGACTCTTCTCCTAAAAATCGTGAAAGTTTAAATCAGTGTTATGTTTCCAACTTAATTCATTCATACAATATTTGTATGTGAAATCCCGAGCCGATTTAAGTACTGCAACTGTAAAAATAGAAGAATACACTATACAGAATTTATAAATAGAAAATAACTTTACTCTCGTTTTTACATGCATCCATCATTGAATGCTTAAAAAATCGCGTTCCACGTACAGAGTGCAAACGCCCCAGTGACACATTACGGATGGCGAGCGGGTAATTAAAAACGTGACCGTCGTCACTTGTCTTGAGCGTTCGTAAGGGTTTATCTACTTGGCGCACCCGCACCCTTGTTTATTAGAGTCTAACTTTTATGTTTGCCGGCTGCTCAATTAATAGGTGACGTATCCAGGTCCGAATTAAATGAGTTTATTAACAATTTTAACATTATTACTCAAGTTTTTATACGTAAACGTAATATGTATTGTTTAGGTATCTTTATATTTAAAATCTATCTGTGCATTTAGAGTACTTTATGCAACCGTTGTTTAGGAGAGGTCAAAAAAGGCGAGTGGCGTGGCGAGTGGGTTTCGGCTTCGCCTCAAATTGTTAAAAAAGAGTATTTTTAAACTCAGTTAAACAACTTTGCATACAATACTTTTTCTACGACCAAGCACTTACTATGTCTATGCTTTACTCATCTGCCAGAGATGACAATTAAAATTAGGTTTGCAACAATGTATTTCGTACAATATTTTTAAGTGGTGATTACACGACGTATCGTAAAAGTGCCAAAAAGATACTGCGTGTTTGCACAAATACTTTTTTGGGCAATAGACTAAAGACTTGTCTTGACAACTATAAGATATTCCCCAAAAAAGCATTTGTGCACACACGCATTGTCTTTTTAGCACTTTTTCGATACTTCGTTTAATGACTACTTAAGAGCCAACAGGAGCTAAGATTTAAATATTTTAGGTAAATATACTCGTCTCGCTAACGGAAGCGGCTCCTAACACTAGTGCGATAAGGACAAGGCGAAAAATCCTGCGTAAAAATATCAAAAATCGAGGTTTCGTACTCGACTGTTTTCTCCTCCAAAACTTAACCAATCGTAACCAAATTTGGAAATCTAAATGATTATGACATTATCTGTGTCGGACCGTTTTGCTTTTTTGACTAATTGATGTCAGTTTATAGCACGCCTCTCATTGCGGCATAGTCAATTAGGCCATTTTGACCATTTTTGAAGGGCTCTAGCGCCTTAAAAAACAAAAATATCAAAAAAAGCAAAACGGTCCGACACAGACATTGACAATATTAATCTGTGTTGAAAAAATCATTGCTCTAGCTTCAAAACCCACGGAGGAAACAGTCGAGTACGTTTGTATGGAGAAATGACCACTCCTGTTGGCTCTTAAAAAATATTGTATGATATACATTGTTGCCAACCTTATTTTAAATGAACAACAATGACAACTAAGTGAACCATAGACATGTTTTTTTAATTTCATTCATTCTTTTCCCGCCCGTATCCTCCATACTTTGCTACTTCTTGAATGAAAAATAGTTTTCAACAATTTTATTTCAAAGTAAAGTGCTTGGACGTAGAAAAAGTATTGTATGCAAAGTTGTTTATCTGAGTCAAAAATACTCGTGGTGTCTTTATTAACAATTTTCGGCTTCGCCTCAAATTGTTACTCACGCCACTCACCTTTTTTGACCTCTCTTAAAAAACGGTTGCATAAAATACTATAACCAAACCTTCAAGTAATCTTTAAACCATAATTACCGACAATATTACAATATTAAAAGACGATTTAAAATCATTTTTGTGAGCTGAAATTAGTTTCCCTATATAATTAGGCGAAAATAGAAGGTTGTTGAAAAGCTGGGATGGAAAAGTTATTAGAAGCTTTGTCACAGTTGCCACCGCTATTTCACGCATCAAAATTTCGTCGAGGAAATTTATTCATGGTATGATCCCTCGTAAATACATTTGGGGGTTTATAGTCGTAATGAATTTGCATCTACTTAAAGCATCTCTTGTAATAATTTGAGTCGTATACCTTACACTCTAAAGATAAAGAATCAAATCAACAACAAATCAAATCAACGATTTTACAACACATATGTTTTATTTGTATTAATATTCTACCCATAGATTGCCTGGAAGAGATCGCTTTGTAGCGATAAGATCACCTGTTGTCTCCCTCTATCTTAAGTGAAATGTGTTTTTTTTTATGTGATAGTCAGCAAGCGAGCAGACGAGCCGCCTGATGGGAAGCGATCATCGTCACCCATGGACATAAGCAACATCACAGGAGCCACTTAAGCGTTGCCGGCCCTTAAGAACCCTAAATACCCCCATCTTGAAGAATCCCATGTCGTAGCGCAAAGGAAATACCTCAGGAGGCAACTCATTCCACATTCTGCACATTCTGAGAAGAAACGAGCGAAGAAAGAAAGCGAGAAAGTTCGTCGGAGCATTCTCCATTGTACAGACGGTAGAACATGCAAAGAGGGCCAACGTGTCTCCGAAGGCTAAGAGGGTTTTTATGACACTTTCGTCTTTGGGGTGTGCAATACAGAGTATTCTATCCATCTATCTATATAGATAATACTTACATTAGTCCAGCGCCGGAATTCGAATCAATTACATGAACACAAAAAAACGCCAATGTTTTTTGTTACTATAATATAGTGAATATTATAATATTATTCACCCACGTGGGATAGTAGGTAGTCACTATATACACATTGCAGAGTCCAACCGCGCTCCTCCAAAGTCGTCCGCCAAGTCTTTTGTGAAAGTATGGCGCGGCCACACATTGTCTATACCAAGAGTACTAAGTCGGTGCACATTTAGCACGGTCTCAAACTGACAGGAGCTTTCCAAAACAGCCTCTCAGCATGTGGTTAGCGTATAGCCTTCCTTACTATGAATAAAAGTGGTAGGAAGCTGTTCTTTAGAAATCATTGACTCTGATTCACCGAAATGTATGAGATGGTAGATTTTTATTTCGCGATTTTGGGGTTGGCCCCATAGTAAAAGTTGTTAAGTGTGACCTACATATTCACCCCTCGGAGTTTGGTCATAAATAACAATTTCAACCTGTATAGTACACGATGCACTGATATTGAAATTGTATTAATATACATATTAGTTTATGAATCCTACGAGTACGAGAAGATTACGAGCATTTGCCCACCCAGGATGAGACGGAGATGACTCTGTGAGGGTTAGAAGAGTCATAGAATGTATTGGTTCCCTTATATTTCACTGCTCTTCTCTTTCCACACATACTATATACGCACATAATAATGTAAGTGATTTTAGTATTTATAAATTAAATTCGGTTATAAGCAGGGGTCGGACAAAAAGTGCGGATGACGTAAAAATGACGTAATCTTGCACACAGGATGATGTTTGAGTTTGTATTTAAACTTCCGTGTGACATGTAGTAACAAAGTAGTATTAATGATTCATTAATAATGAAGTAACAAAATAATCGTAAATAAATCCATGGAATTAATAATACAGGTGGTAGGTGATGTAGTGAATAAAATAAATTTCACGAAACTTGCCACAATATTCGAGTAAAGATGACATTTTAGAGCGTTTTCTTATACATTAGTAAATATACATTTTCGCTAAATATAATCGTGAAGATACAATAGCTAAACAATAACGAAGTCAATTTATTGTTCATCTGATTGACAATGTGTCAGTCAAAAACGTACTTACTCATTTCAAGTGGCGATATCGTTTAATAAAGAGGTTGATAAATGATAAGTGATAATTGTTTATGAAAATCAAAAATACTATTTGAAATCATCCTATAAGTGGTTTGACGTCATCCGCACTTTTTGTCCGACCCCTGGTTATAAGTTAAAAATAATGTACTTAGGTACCTTCTAAAGTCAAAACTGATAAACTAATAGCAGGCAACATCTAATACTCGTAGAAACAAAGATAAAAAGCGGCCAAGTGCGAGTCGGACTCGCCCATGAAGGGTTCCGTATTTAGGCGATTTATGACGTATAAAAAAAACTACTTACTAGATCTCGTTCAAACCAATTTTCGGTGGAAGTTTACATGGTAATGTAAATCATATATTTTTTTTTAGTTTTATCATTCTCTTATTTTAGAAGTTACAGGGGGGGGACACACATTTTACCACTTTGGAAGTGTCTCTCGCGCAAACTATTCAGTTTAGAAAAAAATGATATTAGAAACCTCAATATCATTTTTGAAGACCTATCCATAGATACCCCACACGTATGGGTTTGATGAAAAAAAATATTTTGAGTTTCAGTTCGAAGTATGGGGAACCCCAAAAATTTATTGTTTTTTTTCTATTTTTGTGTGAAAATCTTAATGCGGTTCACAGAATACATCTACTTACCAAGTTTCAACAGTATAGTTCTTATAGTTTCGGAGAAAAGTGGCTGTGACATACGGACGGACAGACAGACGGACAGACGGACAGACGGACAGACGGACAGACATGACGAATCTATAAGGGTTCCGTTTTTTGCCATTTGGCTACGGAACCCTAAAAATGACTGTTATAAATCGAGAACCGATTGAAAAACCCCCCACATGCAGATCTTAGCCTTCCTCGGCCGCATTCCGCGTACAAATTGAAAATTTCAACCAGTAATATCAAAGTTCTACCCACTAGCTCCCTTATGTACAAATTACGATACCCACATAGTAGTAGTAGTAAAACACTTTATTGTACAAAAATCAAAACAAAACAGAAAAAATAACCTTCGCATTAGTACAAAGGCGAACTTATACCTTTAAGACGATACCTTATTATGATACATAGATATCGACATAATAAATAATTTGTGTTGGTTACTTTTATGTAGTATTTATACATATTTCAAATCACACATACACAGGCCTAGGTTATCATTTGTCTTAGAGTAGATTAGCGAAGCAAATGTCTACTATATTTTCAAAGCTCACACCGTATCAGTTTTGGGGTATGTATGTTTGGGTATGTGGGTAAGACACAACCAGAAATAAGGCTAACTATATCAATTGAAGTTAGTTCCCTCCTTTTCCTCGTGTTTTATATGAAAAGACCAACTATTATTAGTCTAACTAATCTAATAGATCTCTTGATCTCATTCAGGGATTAAAGCGCCCAGATATCATATAAATTTATTCAGGTAAAAATAGACAATTTATATGATAATCATTTGAATTTTATTCTAAAGTCCCAATCCTAATAAAATATCGCAATGCCGCTCTTATTTTGAGTGCTTTGATTTTTCTTCGTCAAGCAATCCTAAAACCAACTCACGTTACCGTTTGTCGACTAAGTACAACAGCGAAAGTCAAGAGCTCTTCGAAAACGTTTTCCCAGTTTCTTAACATATTGGTAGAATAAAAAATCGTTTAAAAGTTTTAAAGCGTAGAAGAAATTTATTCACGAGGAACATGTGCTATCAAAATATCTCGGTCCACACGTTATGTCGGCACATTCTTCTCCTAAATTGAAATTCTCGAACGCTCCTCGCTGCCGGGATGGGGTCAGGAGTCAAAAGACAAATAGAATTTTCGATTAATGTGATCAAATATTATTTTTCCTTGAAGGAAACCATGGCTTGTCCTTTTAAACTCTTCCATTTAAGACACAAACGCAAACTTTTCAAGATAAGTATTTGCTGTAATGTCTGATTTAGTGGAATTAAAAAAAAAACTGATCCATCATGACGCCAGATACAACGAAAAGAGACGTGATAATTTCCACAGATTATTTAAGTATCAATTGGCGTTTTCTATAAACAATTTTCACTTAGATTAACTCCCAGGTATAATACATTTCCACCATTTCCACCATTTTTAAAAAAGTCCATAAACTCATTATCATCATACCGACCAATTGGAAGCCAAAATAACCTATGCCTCAAGCGTATGCGAGCCTATGTTTCCGATGGCCACATTCAAGCAACTCATGTGTATCTAATTATTGTGCATATGTTTTACATGACATACGATACATGCTGTTGCTGATAATGCTTGATGTGTGTAGTGTATTATGCTACAAACGGTTTATATAAAGCGCATTGGCTGACAAATACAGAATACCTTGAGGATGTTATGTCCGTCAATTTGTAATTTATTATAATAATAATAAAAAAACTTTGATACTAAGGTATTTGTGATTCGTGACTCATATTTATAACACAATTAGTGCCGTAGAGATTTTCTTTACTTTAATCAAAATACAACTTGGCTTAAGTATAAATGTCCGTCATTCTCGTTACACGAGTATGTATTCTCACAACATAATCTATCCCAAAACATCCCAAAAGCAATTTGTCAAGCAGGTAGGTGTGGATCGACAAAATAACAAGAAAAGTCAGGTTAGCATATTGCACATTTAATTACTAAATTAATTGTGGTGTTCTAAAGGGTCCTTATGCTCCATGTGCATAAGGACCGTTTAGGCGTGGAACATCACAATTAAATATTGTAGTTTGTCAATTAAAATCTAATTCTCAATTGAAACATCCGTGTTTACTCATGCTTCGAATAAATGAGAAATATAGTAAAAATCTATTCAATGCTGGAATCTATACCGCTATCAAAATGCGCTCGAGCTCTGTTCAAAGGCCGTCCGCCAGTGCGCCTCAAAGGATCTGCTCATACGAAACAACCCGTACGTTCCCAGATCAATATACCTACAATGGTGTAAGAGATCGTATTTCCTCTACTTTTATGAACACTCGGAGTAAAATGTATCGTTTCTTATCCCTCACTCGAGTCTATCGAACGTCTTTAGACGCTGACTTGACAAGGACTGTAGCCAGCTATGCTTTCTCAATTTATATTATAATATTTAGTATTTAGTTATCACAAATGTTAATTATCTGAAGTGTTAGTATTATTCTAAAATTATTCGTATGTATTATTATCTACAAAAAAAATAAGACATTAAAAAAAGTCATTAAAACGATGATCTAATCTAAAAGTATGTCTAAATACTCATAACATAATGTAATGTCTAAAACAGCATTTACTGCGCATATTACCTTTTATTTAAAGTCCCTTCATATGCCAAAATAAATTTGATCATTATCAACGCAGACAACTTGTTCATTTAAAATCTTCAGCGTAAAAATTTTCTTAGAACACATATCTCAAGACAATTTGGGTCTTATCACATTTACTTCATTAAAATGAGAAAAGTAGTAGGTGGTATCTTACTTCGTCTTTAATCTAACACAACAACTATTTCTTGTAGGTTTATTATATCTGTATACGGTGACATTGGTTTTAAGCAATGAAATTACGCTTTTCGACGTTTAAAATAATGAAATATTTTAGACTGCAACTTGGAATTGAATGTGTTAATTCCCACGTCTACATTTCCTGACATATGCGGTGCCATTTGCAGACAATGTTAATAACATTAAACGCAAACGAAACATTCTAAAGACACATCTACTTTAGTGCACAAGAAACTGCCCAATTATGAACAAAAGGATTGTTTTACATTGACAAATTTAATAGTACCTATTATTATTTTATTTTTGGAGCAATACTTAAGTGCGTATTTACGTTTTCTCTTTTAACTACAAGTTTATACAAAAGATATAAATAATATCTGCTTTTAAACTTCTAGTTCCTGTAGGTATTAATTGAGAAAATATTTTAGTAAGTATATTGTAAATATAGTTGCAAAATAGCAGTGAATTATATTTTTATAGTTAAACATGGAGTGTAGTGTAAGAATCACAAACACCTTACAATAATAATAATACACACACTAACATCCACTGTTCTTATTTCACAACCAAAAAGATCTGTACTCGTTTACATGTTAAAATATATTTTTAGCAGTTTCAGTGGCGCCAAACCTAATAAAATCACAATTCATCTCCCGTGATAAATGTTTCCAGGCGAGTAGGGATCAACTGGATGGGACACGGCCGAGTAATCCGTCCAGAGAACAAACTTCTTACTAACCAGTCAGATCACATAAAGTCACCCTCGATCATAACTTTCCGTCTGAGCACAAGTAGACTCGAACCCCAACATTTTTCAACTTGTCTCTCTCCTTTGAATAAACATTAAAAGGAAGTTGGCAATAAATAATAACTACGTTTCCGCGTAATATTTTAAAATCGCGATGTTAAAATTTAGTTTACTACTTAACTCTCAATTGTTTGATTTATGTTTATAAACCGCTTGTTTAAAAAACCAATCAAGTAAGACTTTAGGTTTACCAACTTAGGTATTTGTTTTCTGATGGCTGGAAAAATACTTCAGGAAAAATATTGCTATAATTAGTTTGAGATCAAGAACACAAATTTAAACTAAACGGAAGGCCTAGCGAAGACGACAATAAAATTGTTAATAGAAAACGCCAATCGTATAATGTATGGATGTATGGATAATTGGATAGTCACTTGATTTTTCGTAGCATCTGTCATCCCGATACATTTTTTTGCTTTTCGTTTGGCGATTTTCGATGTACGATTGTCATCTTGGCTAGGCCCCTTGATATCAATCGTTTTCACATTATTCGCCACTTTAAGTTCGGATGCAATTTCAATTTTATTTTATCACCCCTTTTAATTAATAATGATTATATGACCAGTACAATAAATGTAAAACAAATAAAATATTGTTTTTAAACATGAATCGAAGCTATTAATGAATGTCAATATTACTGAAATCCGTTGCGTGCGATGCGTCCGATGCGTGCGATGCGGCCCTGTGGACGTCTACCTTTAATATTGTGTCAAAGAGCAGAAGATACGTTTCCTGTAATTATTTTATTCTTTAAACTTTTTTTGGCAAGTTAGTTGTATCACATGGCAATTTATTTAAACATTTTGATTTTCAAGTAGACGCCCTATTTTTGTTATTTTTAGCCGCAACTTTGTGTTTAGATTGCGTGTTATAATTAAGTAAGTCGGTTATTTTTAGCCGGACTCTCTGCTTCCTTGTTTTTTTCTAAGAGGAAATTATAAATAAATTATAAGATAACCGTAATTTTGCCTAGTCTCTCAAAATAAAGTTTGGCTGAATCACGTCTGTTGACACCGTGGGCACATGATCATTAAAGTACTTACCTACGCGTCTGTTAAATAGTGTTTCATTTTTAGTTTTGTCTAATCGACTGATATCTGCTGCAAATCCCCATATAGCTATTGCATAATTTAATAACGATTAAATATATGCATAGTAAGCTACCTCTAAAGTTTGTGAATTTATTAAAGGCTAAGTACGAGTGACAGAATTTAATATCTCAAATAAATTTATCTAATAAGGTAAGAAAGATTTCAAAGAGATACTTACGTGAATATTTAATGTTTTACCTGCTAAGTTATTTACGATTTCATAGTTAAATTAGTGTACAGCATTCTTATTCAGAAACAATACATATCTGCCACACAGAGTAAACCCTAGCGTTGCGGTAATTCTAGCGCTGAGCAAACTATTCTAGTATTATAATTTTCCTTCAGGCATTCAAATAACACAGTTTACATTACACCAAAGCGTGTGAATAAAGAGAACGTTTTGCGAATAAGGAGATGAAGCAATTATTTAGCTTAGTCATGCATTGTATTTCCGCTCATTAGGTGTATATTTATTTAATTTACAACGACTGGGGGCCGGCGATAAGCTGCGGGGCGTGCGCGCCGCCGACTTCGTCGACTGAATAACAATGCAGCCGCCTGCTAAAATGCCGCTCATTCTCATATAAACCTTACCTTTTATAAGATAAATCACAAAAAAGCTTCTACATTTCAGCCTACCTACGACTAACAGCAGCATTTTACTGTTCAGACCTCCTAAATTTAACTATGACGGAACTCTGACGTGTAATGGGATTATGTTTAAAAGAGTTCTCTACGGAAAAAAGTAGAAAAGTAGAACGGTGCCAGACTTAGCGGAAAATTAGCAGCTACTTACCGAGAAAGACGACGAGCTGTTTTAGCCGGATACTTGTAAATTTAATTTTCTTTTTAGCATGAATTTTTATTACGGACGGCGAGAGTTTACCGCGCATGGCAATGTTCTGAATAAATATAATAGCGAGTTTAAAGTGCACACCCGCTTTTAACGTTTTTTTTTCTGTTTCATAAATGTTAATTCGACATATAATACGAGCCATTCGATCGCTTTTTATATGGGTTGTTATAAAAACATTATATAAATAAAAAATAAGTACAACAATATGTTAAATATAGTCACAATAATAAAGATGAAGTAGGTAAGTAGGTAACTATTAACTAGTACAGTCAGCAAAACGGCCAAGCCACATGTTTTGACTGCGGTGTAGAGTTTGTGAATTTAGGGCTTATAGAATTAGGGCGTGTAGAGATAGAAGCTTGGGTCTACATGAGATCTGATAATTTTTTGACAGTGCGAGCTATATGGTTTCGTCTTGGCAACATTTTACATAAAAAGTATTTTGATTGGATTAAGATTTTTTTACTCGTAGTTGTAGCAAATGCAACTGAATGAATAGGATAATCAGTACATAAATGTTAGTATTTAGGTATCTATATAAGTAAGCCTATTAAAAGAAAGTGTATAAAACATACACTTATATCAAAATTGACAGTACCGTATTACCATAATTGAAAGAAAATGTACCGCTGAAATATACATATAAATATAATTGGTACTATATTTCGTTTACAAAAAAAAAATCCCACCAAAAACATTTTCATGTAAAATGTTGCCAAGACGAAACCATAAGGCTCGCACTGACAAAAAGTTATCAGATCTCTTGTAGAGCCAAGCTTCTAACTCTACAGGCCCTACCTTCACAGACTCTACACCTTAGTCCAAATATGTGGCTTGACCGTTTCGTCACATGGGCGTTAGGTGAAAAATGTATTCACTATTTATTATTTTTTATTATAATATAGTTCTTGTAATAATGAAACCTGTGACTCAAAAAGGATTGGAGCAACAGGTACTGTACTCAACCTGGACATTTGCCGCTGGCTACCTAAAATTATGGCTTGGCATTTAGCTGGATTTACACAAATGCCAAAGCTAGCAGACCACTCAGCAATGTAATCCAAGTCGGCATTTATTGTTGAGATAGCCGTGTTTATATCTTCCACGTCAATTTGCGTGTACAGCTGAAGATCGTCTGCGTACAAATGGTAAGAGCATCGAATCTTAGCGGTAATAAGATTAATGAAGATTGAAAAGAGAAAAGGAGAGAGAATACCGCCTTGAGGTACTCCAGTACTCAGTTCAGACCAATCAGATAACGAGCGGCTGGCACGGACTGCCTGGGATCTATCAGAAAGATATGAGAAGAACCACTTTGTCGCATCAGAAGAAACCCGCAAATGAGTAAGAGTAGCCAAAAGTAGGCATTAAAGGCATTGGAGAAATCTATCAGCACCAATACCGTAACTTTGGAAGATTCCATACCGAGTCTTATGTCCTCTGTTACTTTAAGTAACGCGGTGGTGGTGCTGTGTCCAGACCGGAAACCAGACTACAGCGGTGACAGGAGACTGTTGCTATGAACAAAGTGTGAGATCTGTTTGTGGGCCGCGGCCTCTAGTATTTTTGACAGAAACGGGAGAATAGATATGGGACGAAAGTGGCTAAGTGAGCTCGGATTATTAATTTTGGGGAGGGGGATGACAAACGCCTTACGCCAGCATGATGGGAAAACGCCAGTGAGCAGAGAAGTATTGACTATGTGAGCAATAACTGGCAAGACGCTGTCCAGAATATTAATAATCATAAGACGACTGACATTTTCATGGCCTACCGCTTTAGATTTAATTGATAATATAATCTTGTGGATTTCTTCAATGGCGACGGGAGAGAAAGTAAAAGGAACAATATCTGGAGAAGTAAAAGAGGCAATGAGGCAAAATAAAAAATAAGTACAACAATATGTTAAATATAGTCACGATAATAAAGATGAAGTAGGTAAGTAGGTAACTATTAACTAGTACAGTCAGCAAAACGGCCAAGCCACATGTTTTGACTGCGGTGTAGAGTTTGTGAATTTAGGGCTTATAGAATTAGGGCGTGTAGAGATAGAAGCTTGGGTCTACATGAGATCTGATAATTTTTTGACAGTGCGAGCTATATGGTTTCGTCTTGGCAACATTTTACATAAAAAGTATTTTGATTGGATTAAGATTTTTTTACTCGTAGTTGTAGCAAATGCAACTGAATGAATAGGATAATCAGTACATAAATGTTAGTATTTAGGTATCTATATAAGTAAGCCTATTAAAAGAAAGTGTATAAAACATACACTTATATCAAAATTGACAGTACCGTATTACCATAATTGAAAGAAAATGTACCGCTGAAATATACATATAAATATAATTGGTACTATATTCCGTTTACAAAAAAAAAATCCCACCAAAAACATTTTCATGTAAAATGTTGCCAAGACGAAACCATAAGGCTCGCACTGACAAAAAGTTATCAGATCTCTTGTAGAGCCAAGCTTCTAACTCTACAGGCCCTACCTTCACAGACTCTACACCTTAGTCCAAATATGTGGCTTGACCGTTTCGTCACATGGGCGTTAGGTGAAAAATGTATTCACTATTTATTATTTTTTATTATAATATAGTTCTTGTAATAATGAAACCTGTGACTCAAAAAGGATTGGAGCAACAGGTACTGTACTCAACCTGGACATTTGCCGCTGGCTACCTAAAATTATGGCTTGGCATTTAGCTGGATTTACACAAATGCCAAAGCTAGCAGACCACTCAGCAATGTAATCCAAGTCGGCATTTATTGTTGAGATAGCCGTGTTTATATCTTCCACGTCAATTTGCGTGTACAGCTGAAGATCGTCTGCGTACAAATGGTAAGAGCATCGAATCTTAGCGGTAATAAGATTAATGAAGATTGAAAAGAGAAAAGGAGAGAGAATACCGCCTTGAGGTACTCCAGTACTCAGTTCAGACCAATCAGATAACGAGCGGCTGGCACGGACTGCCTGGGATCTATCAGAAAGATATGAGAAGAACCACTTTGTCGCATCAGAAGAAACCCGCAAATGAGTAAGAGTAGCCAAAAGTAGGCATTAAAGGCATTGGAGAAATCTATCAGCACCAATACCGTAACTTTGGAAGATTCCATACCGAGTCTTATGTCCTCTGTTACTTTAAGTAACGCGGTGGTGGTGCTGTGTCCAGACCGGAAACCAGACTACAGCGGTGACAGGAGACTGTTGCTATGAACAAAGTGTGAGATCTGTTTGTGGGCCGCGGCCTCTAGTATTTTTGACAGAAACGGGAGAATAGATATGGGACGAAAGTGGCTAAGTGAGCTCGGATTATTAATTTTGGGGAGGGGGATGACAAACGCCTTACGCCAGCATGATGGGAAAACGCCAGTGAGCAGAGAAGTATTGACTATGTGAGCAATAACTGGCAAGACGCTGTCCAGAATATTAATAATCATAAGACGACTGACATTTTCATGGCCTACCGCTTTAGATTTAATTGATAATATAATCTTGTGGATTTCTTCAATGGCGACGGGAGAGAAAGTAAAAGGAACAATATCTGGAGAAGTAAAAGAGGCAATGAGAGATAAAGTTTTAAATTTGATTAATGGATTGAGAGTTGATGTCTTAGAAAAATGCGTATTTAACTGATTTAATGTAAAAGAAGAAGAATTTATATCAGGTTTGCCTTTACCAATGCCAAGCGATCTCAAAAATTTCCACGTGTCAGCAAGGGATGAGTTCAAAACATTTTCGTGGATATGCCGACGCTTCGCTGCCCTTACCATTTGGTTACAGCGGTTTCTAGCAGCTTTAAAAAGATCCCAGTTACCCTCACTCCGATCCTTCTTGTATATACGAAACGCTTTATCCCGTCTAGCCATCGCCATCCGAACACCCCTTGTGATCCAGGGAGCAGGCGGTCGCTTCAGTCTCACTGCACGAACCGGCGCGTGTGCATCAAATAACTTTAAGAGAGTCGAGTTAAAATTGACTACTTTGTCATCTACAGTTGATGCACCCAACGTGGCAGCCCAGTCAGCCGAAGCGGCGTCCCGCTTTAAAAGGTTTATATCAAGCCTGGCAAAGCTCCGCAGATGTACGACTACCGGCTTTTGTTTGGGTGGCTTGACTTTATATGTTAAAAAATCAAATCGTGGTGTGAGAAGCCCGGGGCCAGAAATTGGCCAGAGTTAATAACGTTATCTGATGACGATGTCAGGATCACGTCCAGCCATGTATCAGGGGAGTCAGAATTGCGGTGCGTAGCCTGCAAGGGCACTAAGGAAAAATCTGCCGCTTCAATAATAGATCTTAGATGCCGTGATCTGGATGTGTCCCTCAGCAAGTCTGTGTTAAGGTCGCACATAATTATGTGATGTGTGCACTCTGAACCTACATCCGGCAGAAGGTCTTCAAATGCTGCAAAATAGTCAATTGTGGGTGGACAGTATATCACGCCCAGAATTATGCTTTTTGTAAGTTTCTTATGACAATTATTAATCTTCTGATTTAAAGGGTTGCGGGTGATTTACTATTAATAATCCTGAAATACGTACCTGGGGGCATATTTTATATACAATCTGCTTTTTACTGATTCCCCATACAAACTTCAACCCCCTTTTTCCCCTAACGCCTTTTTCCACCCCTTTTCACCCTTACGGGGTGATTTTGGGGTTGAAACTATTTTATATCCTTCTCCATAACAAATATCTACATACCAAATTTCTACTAAATCGGTTCCGCGGTTACCTATTGATTTCCCATACAAAATTCCACCCCCCTTTTCACCCCCTTAGGGGCTAATAATTTAAAGTTTACTAATACTATCTCACATACCAAATTTCAGCTTCCTAGGACTTCAGGAAGTACCCTAGAGGTTTTGATGATCAACAGTGAGTGAGTGAGTTAGTGATGAAATCGGGGTTTTTTAGACATTAATAAAATCTTAAATATAAGAGAAATTGAAATTGAATTTTTTTATGCTTAATAAGTCCACTATTGACATCATATCCCTAGAGTTTTGTTTATCTGGTATAATCCAAACCCAAGTTAAGAGGGTTCAAAAAAACGACGAAGTGCTTCGAGAAAAGATAGGTAGTGCCCTTGCGCTCCGCTTTGCTCGCCTTGGCGGGGGCACTGCCGTGCCCCCAGATAAGCGGCATCCTTAAAACATTATTTGCTCTTTCGTATTATGAAAATATCCATATTAAAAACGATGAGTATTTATCAAAATCTTCAGCAGTACGGTAATGGTTGTGATCCGAGTTTTCCTGATCTTTACGAATATTCTCTCAACCAATTCATTATTACCTCGTCGATTCCTCTTTGAATCCCCCTTTTACACTGTAACGCTTTTAGAATTTAAACTTGTAATTGACAGAATTAAGGATTTATGAAGACCTACATGTTATAATTCTGCAGCACCTGCTATACACAGCCTCCGTACAACACTAAGTTAGTTATAATTCTTCAATTGTTTTTTTGACGTGACCTCACGATTGACTCCATCAAAGTTTTCCTTATACATAAGTCAAAAGAACTACTTTATGCATTATTTTTAACGTTTTACTTCAGGGTATACTGGTTTAATTTCAGCTACTCTCTTAAACAACTTCAAAACTAAATGGTTGGAACTATATTTATGGATCTCAGAACAAGCTCTTTTATTTTATTTGATATGTCACACAATATAATCTGCAACACCTTTTTTTCAAAAATGGACAGTAAAGTTCACTTTTCTAGTTTAAAATTAGGAAGCGCAGTGCACAGTTTTATGGTCATCGTCAAAACATTGCAATCCAAATTTAATTTTAGGACAGCAATGTTGCATAGGTACAAATTTCATTACCTATATATGGCGCGGTTTAAAGTTTTTATAAATTTAAACGTCCTTATAAAAAGTAGGCTATATATTTCGCTAGCACCAGTACAGTCATGTAGACGGACAGGTACGAGCGAGACGCAGGATAGTTAATGTCATCAATTACTTAGATATCATTCCTAAGTCAGTGTACGTTCAAATGTTCTGTTCAGCCAGAGAGGTCATTGTCAACCAACCGCGATTTATTTTATCTGTGTTTTAGTGTTTTTGGCTGAAAATACACTTTCCAAATGGAAAGTTTTAATAAATTTAATTAAAAAAATGTCTCGCACGGTTTTTAAAGGAAGTGGATGGGGTGTGTTTGCGTTATAATTTAACGCTGGGAACTTTTGATATCTGAGGATCCGAAAGGCCCCTTAACATAAATCTTTTGTTGGTACTGTAAAAAACGGTAGCCATCCTGAATTGATATATATTGTTTTTATTCAATGCGTCGAAAATGATTTTGTCTATGATTAGTTACTTATCGAATTACCACTTTAAATAGTTATTGGACAATCGCGAGTTCTTATTTCTGATTTCTAATTTAAAATTTTAATATAATGATAAAGTTCACATTAATTTGACATTTTAACCTTGGCCAACCTTGGCCATTTTTTTAACATTTGATATTCCAATTTAAAGATTATTAATTAATCATGATGAACTAAATACAATGGCAGATTTCCAATGGCAAGTACATAAAATGCTTTCCTCGAAAACGTAACGCCAATGGCAATCGGAAATTCATATCGCATTCGCATGTAAAAAAACTACTGAGAATATCGGATTCGCATCGTGTAAATTCATGTACACGCTGTATAAGTCAACCCATGTCACGGTGGCGGCGCAAAGTGCCCCGATAACCGGCGAAGCCGCAGCCTATCGCTTTTTGATAGCATCACTTTACCCAACTTGCCATCTGGCGGCCATTAGGTTCGGGATATTGAAAAAGTGAGCCGCTGGACCGGTCGCCAATCAGATAGCCATGTACATGTGTAGATAGTAGTGATGAACCGACTATTGATTTGGCCGACTAGCTGACTAATCGGCGCTCGGATGGCCGATTAGTCGGCCGACTATCCGGCCAGATCATTAGTTTTAGCTAAGTTCGGTTCAGATGCACTTAAAAACATTCGTTTTACCCTTTTCGTCGCGCTATTTATCATATTATAGTAACGTTAAAAAATAAAACCTAAAGCTATATTTCAGACGACAATCAGACATAAGAAAGCCACACGGTCAATAATTTGAACAAAAGTTTTCGTAAGCACCCTAAATAGGAATTTGGGTACAATAGATGAAAAGCTTATGGTAAATATCTGGTGTTTATTTCATTTTGCCCTGTCACTTATAAAGTGCCGACCAATCGGCCATTTTTGCCGACTAATCGCCGACTATAAATGAGGCCGGATAGTCGGCTTTCCCGATTAGTCGGCGACTAGTCGGTACATCCCTAGGTAGATAGTTATCAGCGTCCGTATAGGATGACTGAACATTTAGAGAACAATGTAAACGGGCATATTTGTATTAGCACACGGAATTGGGTAGACACATTTCATCTAGCATCAAATAGTTTTAGTTTTTTACAAATGTCGATAGTGATGAAATACTATTGTCATTTTTAAAATTTAAATCCTATAATAAAACTCAACCTGGCCAAACAACAAACTCAATAAAGCTCGTGTTGTTGGTAGAAGAAGAATATATAAACTAATGGCTTTGTGAGCTGTAGACCTCTCGATTAGCTTAAAACATAAAAAATACTTAGTTGAGTCATTATCATAGCGAACTCACAATAATCCTAATGGTGCTTAAGTCTTCTGTGCCAGTGTCCGGCATTTTAACAATTTTAGAAAATTCTATGTAACTATCGAACCTGCTCACAACATTTCACGAGAATCGGTTGAGAAATGCGACCTGGGCTATAACCGCGAAAATCGAAGTTCGAAAATCGCGGGAATTTTTCTGTCACTCTAATTACGCCTTCATTGGAGTAAACGAGAAAGATTTGCGAATTTCCGTTTTCGCGGGAGCCCCTCTCTGTAGAGAACAGCGGGACATACGAATGCGTTTTTAGCCAAGTTGAAACGGAGACCTTCGTTTTCGCTCGGTCAATAATAGATTGATAGAGATATCGATAAATACGAGTACTTAAATACGCAGAAGCACCAGACAGACGCAGAAGCAGAAGCAGCAGAATCATGCATCCATAAAACAGAAACAACATTATGTGTTATTAAATAGGTTAGTATGTAATAATAACTAATATATTCCTGTGTCAAAAATATATTTGGCTAATTAGGTACCTACTCTAAACGTAATATACAAACATAGTTTGTTGTAACTTTGTCCTAACCAGAGTGTCCTTAGTCTTTAACCATCATTTTAATATTGTTTCGTATTTCTTTGACCATGACTTTGATGAATTTCTACAAAAATAAATACAGCACACTAAACAGTCCATCAATATTTTCTTTCTACATAATAATAGGTAGGACGGTTATAAGCAATAATCGACTAATGCAATAATCGGGCGCAAATTGGTTGATATCGGCAAACATGTAGCTAACACAAATCACGTAGATGGAACAACTTGCGATGCAGGTCACAGCCGCCTTAGATGCTCAGAGGGATAGACAGGGCAAGTTTATTCCCGTGTTCCCATTATGACTCGTGCAATATTGCATAGGTATTAAGGTGCTGACAAAATGTTTCTTGAGTTGACATACAATTTTGAGTAAGTACCGTAAAATGGGGTGCGTAGGTTTCGCGGGGAGAGGTGGGTTATGAATGGGGAGAGAAGGTTTGAGACGGGGGTGAGAAGGGATTTTAAGGCTACTGCTACAAAAATAATGTATTCCAATTTAAAATGGAGCTATAGTAATACGCATAATAAAAAAAATCGATCCAACAATCTTCCAAAATCACCTTTGTTTAAAAAATACGAGGCACTACGGGGTGAGGTGGGTCTTCCACTTTATCGTCAAAGTTATGGAATGGAACTACCCAAAATAAAATAAAAACTAAAATACAAACGTCTGGAACACTTATTATATACACCATTCAGTTTTCATATGTAAAAATAAAATGTTATCGAGGTTTGAATTTCAGTTTTGACCCTACTAACCCCATTTTACGATAAAGTTTGGTGCGCATTTTATAAAAGGCGTCTTTTAATTTTGGTGTTCTTTGTTTATCATGTGAGCAGCCAATAGCTGGGCACAATTTTAAGCCTAATTTTTAAAATGATGAGTACTTTATATGACTACCTATGGAAAAAATGTGACCTTGCTTTCCATCCACAGGTATAAAATCGGAACTAATTAAACCTTGTCCCAAAATAAAATTCGATTAGGTACAATAAGTAAGCATCTAAATAATGAGGCCTTACATTACTTCATCCACCCTAACTTTAATTGTTATTCAGTTTGGCTGAGAGCTCGGCAGTTTCTTTTATTTATCTGGCGCAGGTAATTCATTTACCCGTGAGAATAGTTTCAACACGTGCCTGCGTCTAGACGAATTGACTGTAATGGACTTTGCGCCCGCACGAATGCGGCCCGTTTTCCGTGTGTTTAACCTAAGAAGGAAATATTTATTCTGTTCGATTTGCCCACCGGAAGCACTGAGCGATCACCTTCGGGTCTGATACAAGAAATTGTAAAAATTCGTTTAAAATTATTATCTGAGCAAGTCCGTTTAAACCCGCAAAATTGCATTGGTGTCATAACAAGAACATTGTGAATTCGTTGAATAAAGGTAAGAATCTGTTGGCATATTAAAACTCGGCAGACGACCGACCTCACAATTAAGTCGCACGAAATATTTAATGAACAGTGCTAGTTTCGCGCCGGAAATGACACTTAATCGGCTTAACTTCGCCTCAAAACTTACCCCGTGGCACGTGCCATCTTCCGCTTCCCTCGCAAGCCTTGCCCGCGCTCCTCTTCGGAAGATACGTTGCATCAATGAAGTTGGAGAATGTGCAATTATAAGATTGTTTTAATTTAGAAACAATGTTTTACAAGAATTTCCCTACTCAGAGCGAGCTCTCTCAAAACCATTGCCAGAATTCTTGGTTATGTTTCAGATTGTTTCTTGAGTGCAATCTTAAATAGTTACAGAATCTGAAAGCGGTTTATCGGTTCAATTTTATTATAAATTTCATATTTAGATATTAAAATAGAAATTGCTGTCGTTTAACACGCTTGACTCCTTCTAAAATAGACTCGAACAATAATAACAAGGCTACAACATCTCGAAGACTTGGAGTTTGACATCCGAAATAAAGTTTGGACCAACATTTAACTAGTTGGAACAAACAAATCCGAAGTGCGACTCTAGTGACGCGAACTACGCCCGGGTTGGATGGCCCCGTTCAACTAACTTGCCCGTAGCGACTCCAAAAACATCTACGAAAATATTTTACAAGTTACACTGCAAATTAGATTGGACTTGTATCTTGTTTCGTAAAGCACAATACAATGATTGTTTATGAAATATCTCGGCTCGTAAGCTTAATGTACTCATACAGTCACAACCGGAAGAAAGCATACCACTTGGCATGCATGAAGCTTATGTAAAAGGTAAGAAAAAAACTGATGTGAAAATAACTTATCAAGTGGATATTTCCCACTTTTGTGTCCCATTGTGCAGTCAATAATTGTTATTATAAAATGGACAATATATTCTTCATTAAATTCTCTAAAGTATTAGTTGACTGAAAAGTATGCTACTAAGACTTATAGTTTTCAAATCAGCAATGGTGTAAATGATAAGGATCGACTTTATTCCGCCATACAACACAGTCTGCTTCAAGAAATATAAAGGGTTGTACTAATATATGTCAAAAGACTATGTGTGACTAGCTGCACTGAGAGGATACGAAATTATTTATATTAAAAATTCTAACTTATGCACGTACTATCGAACACCATGATTCCTGACCATGCATTTTTAAACCATTTTACATTAACCACGTCATTGGAAATTAATTTAAAAACTAAAATTATTACTACCACTTACTGCGAAAAGGTTCTATGATGGGTCACAAATTAATTAGTTCGATTGTAAATGTTTTCAATAAGTCTACTCCGATAGTCATCCTACTAATAAGCAAATACAAATGTTTTTTTCAAAAAGTTGTAACTTTAAAAAAATACTATAACAAGAAGTGTTATTGAACGAAAAATGAATACTTCTATTTAGAATCATTGCTATTATATGTATATATTGTATAAAGCTCTGTATATCATCATATTCGTAGTATCACAAAAAATGAATGAATTAATGAATATTACAAGAACAGATCTGATTGATAGATTATTATTATAGTTATAGGTACACTTTCCTTTATGGTGTAACTTAACATTTAAATTTTTAATCAAATATCCACTTTCTGGACGCTTTTACTCCATTGTTTTTTTATCAAACAACAGAATACTAGCAGTTATTTTTGCTGTCCATACTCCGCAAAGTCGTAGATTAGATAACTCCTGACTGGGATGGATGGCGACCATAAACCAGCACAAACGTAGTCACACCTCCCTAGCCCCAACCAGCCTCCGTTGATCGTGTTTCGGATACCGCTACGCCAATTATCATCTTGCACTACACAAGAACAGGCAAAGTACTGAATAGGCGGGAGAGGCGATATCGATTATTAGAATTAATTACTGTAAACCTACCTAGTAACAGTGTAATGTATGTATATTAGTTCCTTCATACAAAGCTGCGTGCACACTTTGTATTCGTAATTCAGCATGTCCCATCCTTAAAGCATAATACAATCATTTTAAACTAAGATGGAAAAAAAAGAATAACATACTCTTACGTATGTTACGAATAACATTATTGGCCCTTTCCATTGAACTCCACTTTGCATAATTTATATATCATTCTTCTAACATTATTAAAGGTTACTCTCTTTAATCACTATAAGTATTTGTATTTCTTATTTATAATACAAATGGATTAAATGTTCAAGGACTTGTGCACTTGACATCTAAAGTATGATTAAGTATTATGTATGTACCTATACAATACGGTCCGATCCATCGAAAGCATTTAGTTATATGCAGCATACTCCATTTTCACGATCATTTTATCGGCATTGATTACAAAATGCATGTAATTGAAGGCAATTGATATCACTAGCTTCGGTAATAAACTGTATTTACATACGATAATTCAGTGAATCTGGCTTTTGCTTGAATGCGTAAGCGTAGCGGCGATTCAGCAATTTTGTAAAATATAGTTTAAATAACTAACTAGGTACTACTTTCATTGAACCAGCTCTTATTGCAGTAAGAAAAACTTAACTACGGTGCAGTATGCGAACAAATAAAAAAAACTGGTGCGTCGTAAAATGCATAATAAAAGTACCTAGGTAGAGTTAGACCAAGACAAGTTTGAATCTCACGAGGAGTTGGATCGATAATTATTTTCAACTTTAAAAGATCATGCTTGAAGTTAATTAATTACCAGGCTGGGCAGACGATGTGCTGTGATATCAAAATCGTACATGCTGTAGGTAGGTACATGTGTGATTCACTTTGTTGGATGTGAACATAATGCCCAGTTTACAGAGCACTAGTTACACCGAACCAGCGGCACTTATTGACGTGGTCCGACGGTGCGCGGTGTACCGCCGAAGATCAGATATAGCGCCGTTACGCGGGTTCATTTGCAATTTGGTTCAGTGATTTCGTTCGGCCTCTCGACAGAGCGCTCCGCACTCTGCTCGAGGTGAATTATGCTCTATTGTTGTTCCAATCCAATGGATACAGGCCTACTTCACGATTTTTTAACGGCCGATATGCATTTTGTGGCAACGACTGTAAAGTTCAAATATATAGGTACCTTTAACGTATTGAGCCACGAGCTTTTGTAAAACGTCAAAATTATAAATACCTGACAAAATTGTGCAGTTACTAGTTGTTTCCCGCGATTGTTCTTGCGAACATCTAGGTTCTTGTAGCGTACCGTAGGTACTTTTTCTTCCAACAAAGTTTGATATGCCCATAAGAATTACAATAAGTATAATTCCATCCCTTTACAAATTTACTTGCAGAATTTGGTTAATCATATGCCTATGTTAAAGTAAAAAAGTCGACTGACAGTAAAAAATGAAAACAAAAACCATCCACCCGAGGTAGGTAACGTAGGTGATCATAACGACGTAAAATGTAAACACAAGGCCGACTTTGCTCAGCTCCACTGAACGCGGCCGCGTCGCCAGTTATCCGGTTATTGGCAGCTCGATCGCTTGCTATACAAATTCGGTCCTATTTACTTTCATAACGTCTACTTCGTCTTGTTAATCGATAAAGGCATATGTTCCTCTAATAACTGAAAGCACTTAAGCCTTTTCTAAATTATCCACTCGGCCTGGACACTTGCAGCTCAAAACGGACGCGGATATCGGTTCGCTTACAAAATCGTATACTGAAATCTGAATGTAAGCAACGTATTCGTTTTAGGCTGGTTCCGGAGTTTATTTTGGAACGCTTTAAAGAAGGCTTTAGAATGGTACAATTTTAATCCTTAACCTTAGTTATTACGGCCTCCAAGCCTATAAGGAGGGTCACTCCTTATAGGCTTGCCTATAAATCAGGAGGTCCTGGATTCGAATCCTGGTAAGGTCATTTAGTTGTGTGGACTTATATATATTAGTGCGAACGAGATGCGCTAGAAGTACCTAATAACGTATTAATTACACTTTTGTTAAGTTCGAAATTGAATGCGTGCCATAATTGTGATAAAAACAAGAAGTGCCATTGAGAAACGGAAAAACGGACGTCTGGAAAAAGAGTATTTTCTTTTACAAAAACAAGTTACCACATGCAGTGTGCTAGTAGCTTTCCAATATAGGACGCGGGACATGTGTGTATCGACGGCATCAGGCTGGGAATTGGCCAGTGGAGCACAAACAGTAGGACTTTTATAAAGTTACTACATACTTTTCTACTATTTATCATTGTAAATGTTTTCTAAAAAGCTTAATTAGAATAATTATTGTAATGGAGTAATTCATGAAGTCGTTACGAGGGTCTCTTCTTCCTCTTTAGCATTACACTCTTGACAGGATGTAGTTACATGTTCGTCTCGTTGAGTTTTGTGTTCACTATGCCGTTGTTCACAAAGTCGCGCTTAAGTAAAGAAACGTCGACGGCTTTCTTTATTTGATTGGACTACCTCATTGGTGATTTGATTAGTAATGCAGTACCTTTAACTTTGCGCTGCACTACTATTAACTGATTGGATTTTTGTTCGTGCCACGAATACAAAGAAAGTGATGAGATATAAAATAATTTTTTTTTTTTTTTGTTATTACATATACTTATTACGCGTAAAGGTTACGTTCAGATGGCGCCTGTAGCAGCGTTGTTGTGACTGCTGCACCGTTGATGCGGGCAATCGACGACGCGGGTCAGTGACGTCACTATCAATCTCATTGATAAAATGAGTGACGTATATTGAACGTCGTTCTAAACCCACCAATAATGCGGCAACGATAACAACAGAGTTAATTTATAAAACAAACTAATGTTTCATACTTAAACCATTCCGCTATTTAAAATACGTGATTTTATATGACGATAAATTAAAGGGCGAAAATTGTTATCTATGATTTAAGAGATTAATTGGCCTACTGTATTTTTATCTCGCCCATTTTGGCGACATTTGCACTGGTGTTTCAATTGACCGATTCGGCTAGCCACACACTACTGCTCCCAAGTATCTACACCGAAGTGAATTGTGTTTACAATTTATTTTTATTCGACGAACCATTTTGGTGTGGAGGCTAGTGCGGCCAATCGATGAACGAAAGTTCATTCGTACTGTTTTGTTCTTTTGTGAAATGCGCTGTGTTGCTTTCATTCTTGATACCCTAGACTTCACTGGAAAGTATACGTCGATTTAAAACAAGTTCTTGGCAACAAAGTACATACATACATAATGTATCAAAATGTATTTCCATACACATAAAATTTGGCTATGCGTTTCAACTCGTGAAAATTATAATTAAATAGTGTGTTATTTTTTTTTACATAGGAGTCAAACGAGTACCTATACGAATTACCTAATGGTAAGCGATTAGTAATTCCATTAATAACATCACACAAGCTATTTGTGAATGTAGATGCGATTGAGTTACTAACCACCACACACGGGTCCACGCAAACAATTCAGAGGCATGATCGCCATTCTATGGGCAAATAGATAGTCGTCACTTCCGACACATGTTTCCTGGCGCGACGCAGGGAACTGGTCACGTAGAATATTGACGCCTCGAGCTATCCATTCGCCGGCAACCTACACTCACCCAATTTACAGCATATTATGTAGGTGCCGCTTTGTAAGATATTTTTGCGCTGAAAAACACTTTTAGCTCTTTTATTTGGAGAACGGTATCTCACAAAATAGTAAAGAAAAGACTAATTTATGGTAAGTATTCTTCAAGGACCATTTATTGTAAATTTTAGTTGTACCTAATCTGCTTCAAGATGTTGCTCAAGGTAAAAGTTTCGTTTGTAGCCATTGATTTTTAAATAAATATGTAGCAAATTAATTTGCAAAGCGTCCGGTATATACATAAGATCCCCATTGTTTTACCTCTACCCTTAAGTTTTGTAACTTTAGTGACTTTCATTAATTTTTTAGGTATGCAATAAAGAGCATCTACGTTATGTTTTGTTATGTACGTCATGGGTCCTAAAAGAGTACTTATTCTTATTCAAAGTCAAGGTTCCAATTTATATTATAAGTAGACAGGGTATGTATTTGGTAGTACATAAAATACAATAACATAAAGTTTTCTTTAATTCGCATTCCAATTTGGCCGTTAGCGAAATAAAAGCCAATGCTTATCACGTATCCGGAAAATATAGTCGATTCGTCGCCAAAGTTGCTGGTTCTCCATTTATGCAAATCGGTAACGGCGTGGCGGAGCCGTCGGGAGCAAAAATCACTTACCGGTTCAATAAGCCAACGACACCGTCTTCTGGGTTGTCATTTTTATAGCGTAACGACCGCGGGCGAGTCGATGGGACCAACCAATATAAAAGTGGTCTTCGATAAAGCACAGTTCTTATGGTTTATTTAGGTCACAGTTATACGGGTCATTTCAAACGAACGCTGCCTGTCCGTAAGCGAGGACTAGACGGGATTTACAGACGCACACCGCACGTAGGTAGGTTACTCCTTATCTCAACGAACATGTGTAGTAGCAATGTAAGACTGATATCAACATTAGCTTAGTACAATCAAAGAATTACCTTGTCACAGTGACAATCAATATGAAAGTCGCTAGAGACATAGGTAGATACTATTGTCACTGTGACAAAGTACAAAATGGGTAGGAAATTAAATTCTTTGACTAAGTACATCTAATCTACATCTAATTTTGCAAAATTACAGGCATACATATAACATGGAGATTTTATTCACAAAGAAATAATTCCTTTAATGGTGATTCGGATGAATTTATGGCGTCCAACCTATCATGCATTTTCAACTAAACCAACGGAGTATTCAGTGGTACACGATAACCTAAAATCCTTTATATACCGTTCCATTCATTATTCATTAACGGCACACCTCCCTATGTAGACTAGCTTTACTAAGCAACTCACGTAGGTACATACGATTTATGTATTTAGGCAAATGATGATATCGCTGACTAAATCAGTTTCGCATCAACGACCCGAAACGATTCACAATGCCTCTATTTCAGGAACCAATCCATGACAGTTCTATTTAACTAATTAATTAAATCAACGAGCAATGATGCAAACACTGATATGTGATTTAGTCAATTGGACTATGGCAAATTCGGCTATGAATATTAGAAAGCTGACTGCAAACACATGTACTTACAATATAAACTTTGTTGAAATTTAAAGCTAATATTTTAGTACTCTTAATGCCGTAGTTACACACTTAGTACAAAATACATACAGGGTGTAATCGTTAAGTTCTTATGCACGATTATATCGTAAATATAAAAGATCACAAAAAGCGATTAATTAATATCGATAGTACGTTGCCCGATGAGTAAAATCACATAACTTTTTAAAATGATATTAGAAATATGAAAAATATTATTTTTAAACTTTTCCAAACAATAAATTTATGACGTACCTATTAAACGCGCAAACTATTCAGTTTAGAAAAAAATGATATGAGAAACCTCAATACTATCATTTTTGAAGTCCTATCCATAGATACCCCACACGTATAGGTTTGATGAAAAATAAAATTTTGAGTCTCAGTTCTAAGTATGGGGAACCCCCAAAATTTATTTTGTTTTTTTTTTTTCTATTTTTGTGTGAAAATCTTAATGCGGTTCACAGAATACATCTACTTAACAAGTTTCAACAGTCTATTTCTTATAGTTTCGGAAAAAAGTGGTTGTGAAAACATACGGACGGACAGACAGACAGACAGACAGACATGACGAATCCATAAGGGTTCCGTTTTTTGCCATTTGGCTACGGAACCCTAAAAAGTGACCAAGGCCTCTAGTGCCCCAGGCTGCCTGGTGCCTGGGGCACTGGAGGCCTTGGTCACTTTTTCTTAGTATATGACATTTATTTAAAGTTTATAATTTATATAGTAGTGTGTCTACTTGAAATAAAAACAAATTAAAATATTTTCTGAAAATAATTGAATTTTACTAATACATTGCGTTCTTTTTGTTTCAGCTCTAGGTCTGGAACCCGACTTCATGTTCCCCCTTGAGAACGTGACGATCGCCCAGGGCCGCGACGCGATGTTCACCTGCGTCGTGAATAACCTAGGCGGTTATAGGGTGAGTGGCGACTCCGCCACTGCCAGGGTGTGTATCAAACCGAATCAGTCCAGCTAGCCACTTGATAGAGGAGCACCTCAGCACCTTTGGTTTGAGATCTATAATAGCCTTACTTGCTGTACTTTGGTCAAATTAAAGCGTATGATTCAACTAGTTATAGCCCCATCAACGATTAAAGGTGAAATAGATATTACTAATTTAACAATCAATTTATAAGATTACAATTTGTGACTTAAAATCGATATCATTTATAAATTCCGAGAGAGTATTTACGTTTCATGTCTTCATTAAGAATGAAAAGACAAATGAAACGCCACTTACCTGTGCTACTATTTTATAGTAGGTATGTACCTACTATGCGCACAAAAGCATAAATATAATTTTGATATTCCTAAAGCAAAACAAAATTGTACGTACATTTTAATAATTCTTTTAACAACAATGCACGAAATTGGATTTTTTTAATAATTTATTCAACTCGTTGATTGGACTAACATGAATTGGATTTACATTTTTCACACACTTATTATTACTGTTTACAATTGAATTATGGATCTCGCCAAATAGTATTTTGCACTGACTCCTACACTTCTTGCACAGTTCTTTAGCACACAACCTTCTAAGTATGCACTTCTTCAGCACTAAGTAACGTTTGACACCGAACTGAAAATGAGTGAGAAAGTTACTTTCTTCCAAGATATGGCAAAGTCTCTCCATTTTTCTCACCAAATTATAAAGCTAAATTTAATATTTGTTCGTAAATAGAGAAGTAGATGATATTATGTTTATAATAAATTACGAATCTGAAATTAAGTAGATTATATAGTTGAAATTGAGTAGTTTGTGGTTTAACACAGTGCCTCCCGTTTTCACGAGTAATCTGATTTAGTAACATAAAAATAATCAGTCGATAGACGATAAAATTGGCCTCGAAGCTTAGATCTAACTAAATAAGCAATTAAAAGTTACTCAAAGGAACTATGATGTTATGAAAATTGCAATAACTTCTTCAATTTCGTCAATACATGCGAGACTAAGAAGTTTATGCGAAATGATATTTATCCTCAACAATCCCAGAGCAAATTATCTCCATAAAAGTTTTGTTCCCTGTCGAACGTTACATATTCGCACCACTCTCTAGACCTATCTCTATCCTAGAATAGAGCAACACTAAGACTTTAATTGCACAATAAATTGTAATTTTGTCCGAAATAGCTTAGAGTTAGAACACACAAAGCACCACTTGCACTAGACACTTGACAATTGCACATAGAACCAACCCAAGAATACAGCAGAAGCAAATTTTAAACTTTCTCTAGTGACAGCGCGACTGGTTCCGCTCTTATTCGAAATTTAAAGTTTTGCGATTTAGGATGTTCGATTGGAAAACCGTTGTATAAATATTTTACTATTGGAATGTGAAGAACAATTTTAGAGGATAGTTTCTCGCGTTGCTTCTTGTTTTGATTGATATCCAATAACAACGGTAATGAATTAAAGCTCACGAGTAATAGTCAAATAAGTCAAAGTGAAACACAGATTATTAATTAAAATGTTATAGCTTATTGTTACAATATTTTCTTTATAAGAGATCCAGTTGATTAACTTAATTTAAAAATAATCGAGTTTTCCGGCTGTGTTTATAGAATTTTCTACACGATGCAATGGTTATAGGTACAGTGAATTGTTGGCCTACGGAAACGTTAGTCTTCATTGCACGACATTAATTACTTGACAAAATAGGATGGTTTATTCAAACAAATCATCATAAGGCGCAATCAGATTTTTTTTTGTAATGAGCAAACATAAAAACATTTTAAACGTCTGCAGTATTCTTGGGTATCAATTTTACTTGCACCAAATTAAACGTGTTTTATTGACTAAAGAAAGTTATGGGAGCATGCTAATATGAATCTCACTGCACTTTTTCTTTTTTTGTGTTATTTGATCTAAACTGGATCTATATGATAATAATTACTACATGGAGTATGTCCCCATCAACTATACTTTAACTGCAAAAAAATGAGTATGGTGTTCCAAAACATTATTTATCTACGAGATTAACATATTAAAACCGTCTCACTTAAGCAAATTAAAATGGATATAAACCTCCTTGGTCCCTATTCAATCAATTCGAGAAGCTCTCTCAGACCATCCCAAGTGCCTGTCCTTATTCTCAGAGCGGTCGATATTATACACAACCGATTTCAATACGAATAAAAATACTAGCAATATTTTTTCTACCAAAAAGCCATACATTTTAATGATATGCATTATGGATCGAAATTTCAAGTTTTCTTTCTTGGAAAAAACGGAAACTGGCATTTGAATTACTATAATGCCATTAATCCATAATAATTGTTCATAAAAAGCACCTATTTACTTTGCTGTTATGAGAATAGGTCTTGCTTTAAAGGGACCATTGAAAAGGCTTTGCGATGTCCTCAGGAACTCCTCGTATCAATATATACTTGCTCGACTAGCTTCTCCGTAAGTAATTACTACTCACAAGACACCGTCTGGACTTCTATTGAGCTCCCTCGTGCATACAAGGTCGACATGAATATCTTTGTAACAACATCTCTCTAAAGCCATTTGCTTAGAGAACCTCATCAATTTGAGAGTCGATCAAATAATTAAATTAGTTACGTCAGGGTTTATCGTCTGAATCGATACAAATTACACAAGGCGATATATTAATCACACTAGGTAGTTTAGATATGCACCGCTGGTATGGATGGATTTGGAGTTCCGAAGGTGGTAAAATATTACATTTAGTTCTTAATTTTTTACGAAACAACTAAATACGACACTTCTAAATACTATGTTAATAATAATAAAAGGAACATAGACAAGTTATTTGGTTGTTTCGTATCAAATCTTGAAATTGTGATTTAGACTTCTAACTATATCAACGAATAACCACAATTTCAAGCTGCAACGAAACAATCTTTTAATTCGTTAATTAAACAATTTAAATTAACCGAGAATGGGCTCACTGAAATTTACAATGCGATTAAATGATTGTTAAACTCCGTAATTTGGTTTTGAATGTAAACATTACAGCATAACGTTTGTTGTAATGCTTCTGTTTTCTTTGTCTGTAATATAATAAATAGTGTATGTCTAATTTTAGGCACCCATTAATATTGTAACACAAATTAGTATCTTATGCACAAGCACTTATGATGAAATTGATTATGTTAGCGTGTTATATTAGCACCTCTTCCAAGCACATATTCCTTGCACAATCTTTACTTATTTCACATTAGTTTAAATTCTAATTTTAATATAATCATAGTGGAAAGTTTTTTTGTGAGATAATAAGTAAGCAATAAAAACGGTTTACACGAGCAAAAACATTTTTAATAAAAATATATTAAAGTTTAAATTACAGTTTAATCCATTGTAGTAAAAGTTCATAACTACGTAAATGCCATATTTCTATGGACAATTCGTTCATTTTTTCGCCAAGCGCTATGCAGGAAATTAGCTTCTATTGCGATGTCGACGCTTTTGGTAAAGTGGGTGAACGAGGGGCGTTTTCACAGCGCGCCCGCAGCGCAGCCTCATAGCGGCCACCAGACGAAAATGTAATTAAAAATTCCGAGAGTATTTTGCGCGGCGCTCGCAACAAGATAGTGCTGGTGCCGGAGGATCGTTGTCGTGACTACCTCTTGGGAACTATTCGCTTGTAATTAGAGTCGTTCCCTCTGAAAGTCTTCATTGCTTGTATTTTTATTGCGGCTAAAGCCTTGGCTTACTAATGGAAACTGAAATAAAACGGAAACGTGGCATTCATTGACTGTTACTTCCACGTGAAGGTACGAGTAATTACATCTTTTTTTTTTAATTTACGCATTCCATGGTTACATTTGGATTTCTGGCTGGCGTTTTGGCGGATCAGGTCGCATGGATAAAGGCGGATACAAAGGCGATTCTAGCGATTCACGAGCACGTGATTACAAACAATGCAAGATTAAGTGTCACACATAATGATTACAATACGTGGACACTTAATATAAGGGGCGTTAAACGAGAAGACAGAGGACAATATATGTGCCAAGTAAACACAGATCCAATGAAAATGCAGGTAATAATACCACCTCAATATATGTTTCATATTTTTCTTCGCTTAATCTTATATGAATACAGCGTGATTCATGAGACATGAGCAGGACCAACCCTACACGCTTAGTAAATGTTAATGAATCGTATTCGTATCGTACACCATGGTATTTATGTAAATCAATCACACATTTTCCTTTTTTTTTAACTTTTTGGTATTTAAGAACAACTTTAATAGATATTAACTCACATTTATAGACGGGTCTAACGCGAAATTTATTCAATTACCTTTATTTACCGACGTTTCGACACAGGTTTCACTGGTCATGGTCGCGGCTAACTGATGTCCCAGCAGAATATCAAAACAGAGATTTGTGCAACTACCCGACGAAAATTGTATGAAAAAGCCGTAAGCCGTGTAAGTGTATCAGTTAGCCGCGACCATGACCAGTGAAACCTGTGTCGAAACGTCGGTAAATAAAGGTAATTGAATAAATTTCGCGTTAGACCCGTCTATAAATGTGAGTTAATATGTGTTCAAAACGCGAAGGTTTTAAACTTTAATAGAGTCTGTGCGGAAAGAGAAGAGCCGTGGAATGTATGGGGCCCGATACATTCCACGACTCTTCTCTTTTCGAACAGACTCTATCTACTTTACTATCATGGTCATGGTCCCTAATCGATAAACATAAAACCTCTTTAACCGTTATGACATCACTTTGTTTATGAAGAAAGAAAGTGAGATACGATTTCTTTAAAGTAACAAGAGTTTAATGACATCCTGTTGACACTTAATTTGATACTTGTCATGAATAAAACAAAGAGTAATGGTATTTGGCGGTAGTCATTCTAAGTAATTGTAGAATGACCGTGCATGACGTAAATAAATTAAAAGTGTTTTAAAACACTGAAAAACATGAACGATAATATCACTAATACTGTTACGAAACAGATGCTTATAGTCTAATGCATGCGGAGGGTTGAGCCGACTCACGTCTCCTAAATCAACCTGTATTATTTTAAATCAATACAAAATTTACACTGCACTTGCTTGGTATTTAATTGTCATGTATCATATCAGTTTACTTTTTGTTCACCTCTTAAATGTATTTGTCATATAGACAGCATTTTTGGAGGTGGTAATACCACCGGACATAATCTATGAAGAGACGTCGGGTGACATGATGGTGCCCGAAGGCGGATCGGCCAAGCTGGTCTGCAAGGCCAGAGGCTTCCCGCCGCCGAAGATTCTTTGGCGCAGGGAGGATGGCGGAGACATAATTTCCAGAGGAGGACCACAGGGGAAGACAAAAGGTAACTTAGGATTTATTGATGATTTCTTTTTCGTATTCCGCGATTAATGAATGCGCCATGTTTTCTATAGATTGTGTAAATGTCTAGAATCGGAAATTTTATCTTTGGCACATCGTACTCACGAAATGTCTGACTGAAATCCTCACGTAAAATTGTATGGAGTAATGTGTTTACACATGACAATGCTTGGCTAAGGAGTATAACGTACGATAACTGTGTATGTGTAGACTGCATTTTACGGCAGTAAAATGCAGTGTGGTCGTCTGATTTAAAATCGAAATATGTGGCTTTCCACCAGAGAAGGAGCCTTATGCTTCATCGGCAATAAGGACATTTCTATAGGAATTTCTGTTGAAATTTCAGATGGAAACATATATCCTTATTGCACTGTGATGGAAAGCCGCTTATTGCTTTCAGTTATCGTCTACACCAGTATTTAAAGACTGACGCAGGAATAAACACGTCGCTACCTAAAGGTTCTGTCAAGTTTCGTTATAGTCTTTGACCTTAAGGACTGCCTTAGGACTGCCTTAAGGGCAAAGACAAGAAAAATATTGTGATCTAGAGTCTGTGCGAAAAGAGAAGAGTCGTGAAATGTATGGGATTCAATACATTCTACAAGTAACAAGTAAATGATCACCTTATAACGATTGCTCGCTTCGCTCAAATTAGCCACGTTTCACGTGCTCGGAGTGTTTGACGGCCATATCCATTAAATTTAATGAAGCATGCGCCAACGTTTCTATTTACTAAAACTGCAAATATTGAGTTCTCTCCTCACTTCAATAACGACTGAACCCTCTGTAAGTGTTTCGTTTCTTTTCTTATCACGCATTCTATTTAAAACCACTCAACAATTTCACCACTCATTTAACAAAGGTATATTTAATTTAAATACCAAAATAAGTACTTATTTAGTAATCATTCTAGGAAATTATATCCAAGAACTTTTTTTTTATGCCTACGACACGTGTATTTGTCTGTGAAGTTAAAATAAATATTGGACAATCTTATACAAGTCGAGCAAGTGGCACAGTAAGCTCAATAAGGCTCGTGTTGTGGGTATTAGACTCAAGCATTTATACATAAATGTTAGAAAGGTACTTTTAGTTTTTGTCACACTTACAAAAATAATAAGTAATTATTATTAAGTAGGCTTTCTATTTTTACCCGACTTAGAAGGCAAGCAGTTAGCTTTTAGCAGTCCATGATTGTATTGCACCTATATCTATAGTAGTGTATGTTGGTATAATATATATGACGTCTATTCAACATTACTGACCCGATTCTGGTGTCAAACGACACGTTTTTATAACGCAAGCGTACCAATTTTTTGCCAACATTTTAAAACCCGTAGCCGGTTAAAATTCATCAAATCAAAATTTGACAATATTGATACTGGAAAGCAAAGCTACTCCAATGATTTATAACTCAAGATAGGTTATAGACGTTCCAAAATTGAAGCTTACCTTGTGACAAATTGGACAAGTTGCCTTTAGTCGCGGCTGGACAAGCGAGAAATGTGTACATACTAACGAGCTCCCGCACACCGAATGAGAAAGAGACGAGCTTATGTTTAACAACGAGTGTGACAAAGATGGATGAAATGAGAAAATTAATCAAAAATAACAGATTTCTTCGTAGGCACAGAATTAAATATGGAAGTATTTTTTGTGCTCCTCAAGTATGAGTATAACCTATCTATGGTTATATAATATCATTGGGCTACTCCCACGCTACTTCACATATTCGAACTTAGAAACTCCCCGCATTATATTATATCGCGCTACCCATTTTTATTAATGGCAAGAGGCCCAAATAAATCACAGCTTAAAATATTCACTATTGAATCTTAGTAGTAAATCGCGGCACAGCGTCTCGTGAATTCCTATTACCATTCAACGCCCTTTCTAATCCCACCGGATTACCACTAGACGGCCCGGGAATAATTACTTACTTCCCTCCACATTCGGCCGAGATACCTAAAAGGGTTATTGTATTGACAAATTAAACAACGTAGTCATTTGTATTGCTAAATTTTATTGTCCCTGTTTTCACGATTGAAACAATATTCGCGCATATTTTAACTGTTTGCTCGGCACTTTGAGCGGCTTGTTTGTTTACAAAAATGTCGGTAATCATTGCTATTTTGACATTGCTAAAATAGTTACGGATAATTAAAACAAATGGTAGGATTCTAGAGCTGTGAACCCAACTAATAAAAAAAATGTACAAACATATGAAACTTATTGCACTAATGTATTAAAATGTAGAAATAAATAATTATTACTTAAATGTAGCGGTCCAGTTTGTGTTATGATTTTATTAATATCAAATACGTATATGCAAACATAACCAAAAGGCGTACGGTCTATTTATATGTAGAAGCAATCGTAAACTAGTGTCAAGGTGATTAATCAGTTGGTCCCATTTAACCCTCTGTTCAAGCCTTCGCTTGCCATCAGTCAATTCATTAAAGCAAATATAGCGCCACCCATAATGACTTTCACGACGAAGCGAGCGCTCCATACAAACTTGTTAAGACAAAGTGCACTACATCAATTCATCTTTACTTCCACACAGTTCAAGTACTCAATGAGTTACCGCTATTCATTCCTTCATCGAATTAACAAACCGATCGCTCACCAAAAATCGAAAACTTTCTAAATAATTGAAAAGGTATTAAGGTGAAACCTCGCCCTAACCTATTCCAAATTAACCGGCATCAATAACAATCATCAATTTGACTGAAGAAGTCTAATTAAAGAAGCCGTTACAAGTTACCTCCATAAATCTGAACTGAAACAATACAGGCTATCCATTACGTAGGCGATGTTTCTTCAGAGAATATTCCAATGAGGAAAGTTCGAGGACGTCGGACTCGAGAAATATAGTTTTTCAATGATGGCGCCGGGCATTTTCAAATTTGTTACAGTAAACTTATAGGAAACTTCCTGTTAATAAATCAGTTCGGAGGAAAAATATTATCTGGGAATATTGCACCAAGACTGTATAAGTTTATAGGTTTTCAGTATTGTTTTACATAAACCGGATAATTTACATTGCCGCTGTAGCTATAGCAATTTATGTGAACCAGTTTTATTGGAGTTTTTTGTTTAAAAGCCACCAATGCAGAAGAGTGAATAGAGGTAGACTAACCTTTACGTACTTAAATAGCATGTCATTGAACATCATCATCAATTTATAAGATCGCAATGAGCAAGAATATAGTTTTTTTAAAACAAAAATCATTATCTTCCCTCGTTGACAAAAAGTAATACAAAGACAACTTTCACGAATCCTCGGCGAATAATAAGCGGAATATAACAATAATGAGGACAGTAAACAGTGGTGCCCAACAAAGGGGTATTATTCAAAATCTGCCCTTTATTGTTTCTCATAAAACATGTTCTGGTGGAAACGGCGGCGTGTCGCTTGCCTATTTGTTTCATGTTGTACAGCAAATTATGCAGATAAGCGAATGAATGGCGGGAACTTACTCCGAGACTGATGCAAATTAACTCCAGCATCCTTCTATTTGACAATTTCATCTCTGCAGAGCTTCGAGCCACTATTTATTTATAATATCTCTTATTAGGTATTTTGACAGCAATATCACAAAAATATGTATATATTACCTAATGGTACGTATATTTCCTACACGATTGAAAAGACCGACTAATCGACTTTATCAATGACACCTATCTTATTTTATCCTGTACAGAACTTGAGATTATTACCTATCATTAGAACATTTCCCGAATATGGGTGCCAATAACTGCCTTTAAGGGTGCCAAGAAGTGAACTTTACGACCTTACCTCTAGATACAACGAATCGTAAGAATGCAAACCCATAAAGACAACACTGATATTTACCTATAATATATATATTTGTTCACTGATGACATGGTAATAAGTCCTTTCGCTAACAAATTAAAAGTAATTATGAAGACATTGTCACTGTCATCTATCTTACAAAGTACATCCACCTCAAAATTCTTGCTACATCCTAAGTTACATTGTACTTGTTCCTTGAATCGTCCTGATAATGATTAGCAACTTGAGGTGACACGTTTCAAGTTCTTAATTAAAATGATAACTTGAAAACAAGGCGCTGTGGGAAAATATTGCTCTTTCATTTAATTCGAGGACTCTTCGCGAAAGTACCGGCCCGTGGACTTTGGTTAACTTAACGTAGACTTTGGAAACTTTGCGACCTGTATGGAGGTAAATATTTTAACAATTAAAGCGGATTATGCATACCTAATTAAAACAGCGATGATGGAAATTTGAATCCCAGTAATAGTTTGGACTAGAACAGTGATTACGGGTATTAACTGTTTAATATCTCTAGTGGGACTACCTACTGGGCTTTTAGGTACCACCGGCGATGAGATCTAGTTGTCGCGAGTGTGTAATACCAAGTTCCGATAGTTTTGTCGCTGGGCTTTAAGCGAATGTTCGATTGCGACAACAAGTACTCGCTCGGGCGGAATGGCCGCCCGTGCAAACTGTTATGGGATTAACACAAAATGGATAAAGAACTAAATGGTATAATTTATTAATACAGAAATTCAACTCTGAAAATTATCCACAATCAAAATTTCAACTGAAGTGCGCGCTAACGTACAGTCAGCTGACTGTATGAGTAAGTGGTAATAGTGTCAACTGCATGGCTGCAAGGCAGATTATTACAAAATTATAAACATATGCGCAGAGATCAGAGTTCAATAAATGTCCTAGTAAATGCATAACAAAAGCGTGTACTCAGATCCACCCTATAAATTAAAATGACAGCTGCGCTGGCTCATCTCTCAAGGCCTGGCCACGACATTGCGTGACTGGCTTCGAAACGGCTAAACCATAGGTGGAAAAGGTCCGATCGCTGTGTCTCGCTCCAACCTATGGTTGTCGCCTTAGCCAAAGCCAGTCGCGCAATGTCGTGGCCAGGCCGTTATTCTGACCGCCTAGCCAGCATCGTTGAGCGAGTTTTATCTTCGCTGCGACAAAGTAGTGAAAAGAGAGTTCTCACCGGCAGTGTGAACAGCCGGCGATCAACTACCTATTAATAGGTACCTATTAATTGTGTCTCTTTTACTGACACTGGATCTTGATATTTTTTTCGTTTCTTGAGCAAGAAAATAGAAGACAGCTAATCGCTTCCTCGCCGGTGGTGGGATAGCCTTTTTTCATTTTGCGTTTCTGGTATAGTTTGGTGGTAAGTAATTATTCCACGTGTGTGGTTTAATTGTGTAAATTAACCAACAAACGCAGCAAATAAAACTCACCGTTTGGCATCAATACACTGGTCACTTGGTCAGCCTGTTAGGAATACTTAATCACATTGAGACTATATGTCAACAAATTTTTATTCGAAGTACGCGGAACAAATGCAAAATCGGGAGCCTCTTTGAACTTTAAAAGCCCAATTAAATGTTACATTACTATCAGTAGCTGTATGAAAAATATCTTGTATAGAAGTTTAAAATTAACTAAAATTACTTAAAACATGATTTCGAAGTTCCTTAGTTTCCGAACGCTTTTCCTGTCTATCAAGAAAGTTTGTGCGTCTATGGCAAAACCACTAGGGTCCTACGGCTCGAGCGTCACTTGACTTATGACACATCGACAGGGCAAGTTTATTCAACGGCCCGCCTTTAAGGAGACTTGCGGAGTCGTGGAGTCGCACTCGTGAAACTTTCGCGTTCGATCCGGATAAATTATTTGCATTAATGTTCAGATATCTGGCGATAATTGAGTCTCAGCTTTATTAACTGCTGAATGTAATAGATTGAATTGATTAAATATTTCATTTGATAGCTGCTTTCCTAAAGTACTGAACTAACTACTTATTTATAATTGGAATTAAAACTATGAGATATTTATCCATAATAATAATAAAATATACAGATTGATACCTACACATAAATTGGTGCCAAACGTTTTGAAGATGTTTACGGATTAGTAACAAGATTAGTAAGAATTATCTTATGCCAACTATTTTAATTTAAGCAATATTTTATACTGAAATGCAGAAGTATATCTTTATATATGTCGTTCTTGATCTCTATATGTACCTAAATCTCTGGCGGTAATTTTTAATAAACATAATTTCATAAGTATCGGGTTTATGTTCAAACACTACAGCTTACTAATTAAGTTCCAATCGCAAAATAATATAAACACGTGAGCACTCCATAGCTGGCGCTGTGGCCGCATTGTTTGCTAACGAACCGTCGAGAGACCGCTCTAGAGCTCTACACTTTTAACCATCAGCTCCCCTCACCTCCTTCGGAAAATATTGCCCCTGTTTTTTATCCTCTTGTTTGAATAATGACTGTAAACGTACTTCTCTATGGTGTTAGGAAAACAGCTAGAGTTCAAACCGCTAACGGCATTTGTTTACGAAACCCGTCAACTTCTGGGTGAAATGTTTTCCAACACTCAGCGCAAAATGTAAAGTAAGCACTACCGAATAACCAATAGTGCGCGAATGTTAGTTGAAGACGCTAGAGTTAAGCGGTGTGCACATACTTGGAGCTACACGCTACGAAAACTTGAGTAGGCTAGCTTTTACCTACTCCTTATCAAAAATTCTAATATTTTTAGAGTTGATCAATGACATTCATGCCTATCTTTACCTTAGCCAGGTACCAAGTGACAAACTAAACTACGAAACTTACGGTTTTGGATTTGAATCACGGTACACCACCCGTTACGAAATTAAACAAATAATGAATGATGATAGTATCCCATCAATCTCTTCAGCCGTTGAAAAAGGCGTCTATTTTCAACTGCCGTCAGTCTAGTAGTTCTAATTGTACTCAACGCAAACTTGTCGTTTGGCATAAAGAAGCATATTATGTAATATTATAACATTTTATGTAAAATGTGATTACGGTGCGATGTGATTATATGTATAAATTAAGTGGAAAAGTAGAAGGTGCCATAGAGATAACAATTTATTAAACTCTTTCCCAAAGAGAATAAAACTGGCTTAAATTTTTTTAACAAGATAGGTAGTAGGTACTAGGTCATTAAACTCCAAAATTCTACAGAAAACTATTGAAACCTAAAGTGAAATATTTTATTTATATCTCGATTTACTACAGAATGGTGCTTTTCCTTTCACAATTTCGCCTGAGCGAGATAATTTATCTGCAATCAAATAGTAATTTGTTCTTCGAATGTATGAAATTGAATCTTCGTTTTGCGTCGTAGGTGAAAACAAATTATAATATTAGGTTTTAATAACGTATTATGAAACAATATTTATTAAGTATCAAATAATATTTATTAAATATTTAGATTTGTGTTTATACATATTTTGAAATAGTTACACTACTATACTATACTTGTTGTTTCACAGTGACTTCTCTGGAGGGCGACGTAGTGAACCTGACAAAGGTGACGCGTTCCGAAATGGGCGCGTATCTGTGCATAGCGGCCAACGGCGTGCCGCCCTCCGTGAGCAAAAGGATAATGCTACACGTACATTGTAAGTATAATATTAGAGCGTCATTGAGCGTGTAGGAACTACGTGCGCTACTCTGTAGCCGGTAGCAGTATTTTTGAGCTATATTTATAGCGAAAGCTATATTCGTGAGGCATTCCATAGAGCCCATGCTCAAGCCATGTTATAAATATTAGGTATGTACTAGATTTAATTTAGGTAGCTTATTTTTTAACCAATCTGCTTTTTATTGATTCTCCATACAAATTTACTTCCACTCCCTTTTCGCCTCCTAAAGGGATGTCCAATTGGTCAATAATGCAGAAACATTATTTATTTCATACGAAAGGTTATAAAAAAACATGATATTACATAAGGGATTCCTTTAGTTAGCGGAATAATTGATCAGCCATAAACTCAAAATTGAAATAGAAAATAATACTTATACCTACTAAATTAATTCGTCTATAGATAAAGGATAACGTGGGTAAAATACGGGCACCAAAACGCGTACTGACACTTATCGGGCTATCACAGAAGCTAATTTATAACCAGGAGCTATTCAATGCTCGGTTAGTCTTGAACGACCAGACACGTAAGCAATTGGGAGATTTTCGTGTTATCACGTATCATCTGGGAAGCGTGGCTTGCATAAGAAATTGTTGCGTTCGGGTGACTCCGGCATCGGTCGGTTGAGTACGACTCGGGCTGTAGTCAACCACTGAGTTCTAAGCATCGCGGGGTTGCGACGGCCAAATAACAGTTGAAGATTACTTTAATTAAAGTAACTTTGTAATATACAGGGTGCTTCCTGTAACAGGAGCAATAAATTAAACTAAAGGCTGTACTCCTCAAACTGACCAACATTTGTTCAGCAACTTTTAAAAATTATGAATCCTTTAGACTTCCTCTTTTTCATACAAAATAAATATTGCCTTCAATGTACGCTGACATCAGTGTGTTTGACGTTGCTTGTCAAGCTTTAAACATAACAAAATTTGCAATACATTGCGTTTTAGAATAAACTTTAAAGTGTAATAAAAATCAAAACATGAGTTATTTTCAAAAGTTGCTGAACAAATGTTGGTCAGATTGAGGAGTACAGACTACAGTTTAATTTATTGCTCCTGTTACAGGAAGCATCCTGTATGTGTATTTTATAAGTGTAAAGATAACTATGTAATTAAATCTGCATTCTCATTGAATTATTCATTCATTGTGCACATTGAGCTTGTTTGAACATATAAACTTTGACGTATTACTTAACAGCATATCTAGTGTAGTGTTTTTTTTAATCCCTTGACCCTCTTGAGAGCAGTTACATAATTAACAAATAAAAAACTCTCGTCGTTGAATTCAACTAAACTCTGTAATAATCACCAATTGACTACAATTTACGGGGCATTTCATAAATAACTCACGCCGCACTCCACTCAGTGAACGCGTAATAAATAGGTACCAGGGATGTTGCGAACATCCGCATCCGCATCCGCAACCGCGGAACTTCCGCATTATTTTCATCATCCGCATCTGCATCCGCATCCGCATAAAATCGATGCGGAGCTTATGCGGATGCGGATGTCGAACAAGTCGGTACAGGAACGTCTTAGCGGCGGCGTAAGTGCTAGGTAATTTCGTCATTACCTATAACGAAATCGTCTAGATCCAGAAAAGTCGGCCAAGTTACTGTTTATTAACCTCTCAGATCCCAGTGGCTCCAATAGGAGTCGGAATTGTATGGATTTGAGAGGTCCTGGGAAATGAGGGTAACCCTATATTCTTGCTGAAATACTAAACGTTTGGTTTTTATTAAATAAAAAAATACTAAAAATGTAATATTTGACGTTTTCTATGTACCTAATCTTGACATCCGCATCCGCATCCGCGTCCGCGGATGTCAAAAAATCTGCATCCGCAACATCCCTGATAGGTACATAGGTACACGTGCGTAGTGCTCGCTTGAAATTCCGCACGCATGTACCGAACCCACTAATTGATCCCCACTGAAGATAGGGCCTAATTTGCGTGAGTGCCCATCGCGAGCATCGGAGATAGGATCGTCGGTATCACGGCGCCCATCCATCGTGAACAGGGACGTGCGAGTTGAAATTTGTTATCATTAAAGGGGTAAACTATTTTTTGCATTGACGGTAGACAAAGAAAAGAAACAGTTTTTCATTGCATTTTTATTACGAAACAAGTCTTTAATCTGTGAATAATGGTTTCCCTCTAACATTGAGACTTTTTTCGGAGCTTAGGTACATTAGGTGCTCTGGTATTTATAGCAGTCTTGGTTTTTTAGTTACACAAAGACACATGCACATATGACTATTTTGAACAATAGAACTGTAGAAACAATGTTGTATTTATTTTGTTTACCTGTCTAGTAGTAGAAGGGAGTAAAGATAACTTTCTAATAAAACAGCTTCTCAGAGTACGTATTCGGCTAATTTCTTTTATTATATAATTAGCAATGTGAGTGGGCACTAAAAGCAATCACAATGCTAAGCATAAAAAGGATGTAATGTTCCTAGGATTACATTTTGGTAATAATGTATTTTTGTGGGTGTCAATTGTCCAATAACTTACGTGTCCCGTAGCTGTCACGTTTCTTAAGTATTTTTCTCAGTATCTTCCATATTGCGGTATAATTAAATTTGATGTGCCCTATCAAAATATTCTAAAGACCCGCTACGCGATCGGTGCTACAGCGTAGCACTAAACCGTAGCAAGTGCTACGTTAAATTACAGAGGGTTAAATTACTTTCGCTACGTCCCGTTTTATGTCGTCGACGCGTTATAAATCCACGGCGACTAAAACATGTGCGTTTGACATATCACTACGGCCATACTGACCCACCAACTTAAAAGTGACATATGAGAGCACTTATCCTGTTGACAAAAAGTTTATTATCGCTTGACCCACATGACGAATAAACTGGTGGATCTGTACGTGCTTACATATAAATAGTGTCCAATCAGACGAGTGTTTACACCGGGACTGCCAATAACAGAATGCAAATACAGTGCGAACAACCGCGCTCGAGTGTCCGGCTGGCTAGTAAAACTTTTATACTAAAACCTAGAGCCGGCTGGAATTCATAATTGGGATTTTTTAAATCTTTATATCTTGTACTGGTATTTTAGAAAACAATTTTGCATTTTTATCTTAATTTATGAAAACATTAGCATTATTATTTTTTTATGATAACGGTGGTGGCCGAGTGGATATGACGTCCGACTTTCAATCCGGAGGTCGCGGGTTCAAATCCTGGCTCGTACCAATGAGTTTTTCGGAACTTATGTACGAAATATCATTTGATATTTACCACTAGCTTTTCGGTGAAGGAAAACATCGTGAGGAAACCTGCATACATCTGAGAAGAAATTCAAAGGTGTATGTGAAGTCCCCAATCCGCATTGGGCTAGCGTGGCCGTGGGGACTATAAGCCCAAGCCCTCTCGCGCATGAGAGGAGGCCTGTGCCCAGCAGTGGGACGTATATAGGCTCAAATTATTATTTTTTATTATTATGAAAACATTATATAAGTATTTTCAAGTCGCATAAAAGTAATAAACATCAGTGAGATTACAATGTAGATTGGTACAGCTACTTTTGAGAGAATTGCATGTTCCATGCGTGGGCAAAACACGTAGTAAATGACACACATTTATTTATCATAATGTGATAAATATTATGTAATTGTTTACATCTAATAGGTACTAATCTATAGCTGTACTAGTATAGTTGGCCACATCATTTATAGATAGATACTTAATTGCACACACAAAGGTCACCGTAACGCCATTTTCCAACCAAAAGCACAGTTATACTCTCACAACTAACTTTGCAAATTCTATGACGACAGATAATGTAACGACTTGAAGCCAACCCAGAACACTTCATAGGAAACGCAATTTCAAGTGGACAAACAAACTACTGGTGGAACCCTTCCACTCAGTTTAATTACTTCACAAAGAATGCGTCGCCTTGCCTCGATGAGGAGACAAAATTAACGCTCTCAAATATTTAATTTAAATTTCCTCCCTTGAAACGAATAATAACAGGGAGAACCCACAGACCTGAATTTTTATTGCCATTGCTTATCAAGCGATTGTCTCTGGTGAACCAGAAGGTATAAGAAAGCTTTCATCTTCACATCTCATTCACTGAAGATAACGAGCTTATAGACGCAATAGTAACACTAGACTACAAGTGTTCTAAGTGTTACCTAAAGAGCCATACGTGCAGGACTCGTTCTAGATAATATGATATCTCTGATAACCCATAGTTATAATGTAAATCAAAGATATTACCGTCGGCGGCAGCCGACTCAACACTCGGGTGTTTCTAGACTAGACCTAACTCTCTGTCTCAAGATTTACATCGATATAAATGGTGTGTTTGCATAATATTGGCATCACATGTTGATAAAATACACGAAGCACATTCCACATGTAGTATCTTAACGTTACGTCACATTTCATTTCAATAGTGTGTTTTTGCATTTATACTGGTCTACTTGAGACGAGTGATCTATAGATATTGATGTAATATTTATTAAAACTAACTAAAGCACAAATCACAGAAACAGTCGAAATGAGCCAGCAAGTTTAATTAAAAAAAAAAGCATTCTTTTATCTTTCGAGGCTAAAGTAAAGTAAAAACCTTTCTAAATTGTGGGTGAGTGCGAAGTTTCACAGAAAAGGCAAGAGTGATGCAATTCATTTGTAACAAGTGCTTCGTAATGCGACGAGTATCTTTCACTTGTCTCACTGGCGCTGACAGAAGGTAAATCGAGTATAAACAAACAAATAAAACGGCAAAAATCGCAATCTAATACGAAATCGCTTTCAAAAAAGCTAACCGGCCAAGAGCGAGTCGGACTCGCGTTCTAAGGGTTCCGTCCATTAAGTCCAACTCCCGCTTGACTGCACATTTGCACGGACCTATGTGCATTTTTTGTCAGACATATCCTAAGAACTAAATATGTTAATTTTATCACAATTATAATAACTCTACTGGCGAAAGTGTTCCCAACATCTTTATTCATATGAATTTAAAAGTGGAAAAATTACTCTCTTGGGTGAGACTTGAACTCACGGCGTCTGGAGTTCAAGTGTCACCCAAGACAGTATTTTTTCCAATTTTTAATTTATTCTGAGCATAATACCATCGGTCGCAGACATTTCTGCTTCTTAAAAAAATAATTAAATTGTATGTGTATATATATCAAGTCCAGAAGTAATTTATTAATGTTATCTACAACCAGAGCCCGTACCATGAGTCACCGACAGTGTCAAAACTGACATATACGCTATCCAGAACGTAATTTACTTTCTATAATACATCTCGTTCGCACTAATATGCGAGTACGAGCGAGATGCATAGAAAGTAAATTACGTTCTTGATGGCGTTTATGTCAGTGCCAAACTGATGGTAGCCGTACAGAAGCATAACAACTTATCAGAAATCATCTAAACATACTTAAAAATCCTAAAAGCTGCTTACCGCTCTTACAATGCGGGTACGCCGTGAGACACAAAACATTTTTTAAGAGGGTTATAAAAGAAAAATGTTTGATAAGTTTACTATTATATATAGTAGGATAACTGGGCTATTCACAGGTATTTTTTTTCTAGAGCAAATCCCCATACTTTTAATTCTGTATTATGAATTATGAATTTCTCGTATTTTTTGTATGGGTGAGTGAAAATTTAGTCACAGAAATGAATTCCTTATCCTCAAATTATACGAAAAAGACACCAAACTTGATATAGTTGCTAGAAGTATGCAGATATAAAATTTAGAGTGAGGCGCGCCGGAGGCATTTCCCCCCATTTTTGAGTTACTCACAATGAGCTCTTTCATTTGAATTGTAACAAGATATAGTTTGAAAAACTTTATTTTTTAAGTTTCCCATTTACACCCCAAAAGTGGCTCCCATGTTTAAAATTCATTTGTTTGCGTTACATGGCCGTCTTTGAGTCACAAACTTGCATATGTGTACCAATTTTCACCTTAATGGGTCCAGTAGTTTCGGAGAAAACATAAAAAAAAACCCGTAGGGGTAGGGTCAAAGACTATGTAATTAAGTACGACTCACGCTTGACTGCACATTTCTAATAGGTTTTCCTGTCATCTATAGGTAAAGAACTATTTTGTGTATTTTTTTCAAAATTTTAGACCCAGTAGTTTCGGAGATAAGGGGGGGGGGGGGGAATGGTCATTTTTTGCCTATTTTCTTGACCGCTAAACAATTTATTTTAAAATTATAAAAAATATATATTTGAGATTCTTACAATGAGCCCTTTCATTTGATATGTAACACGATATAGTTAGAAAAACTTTATTTTTTAATTTTCTCATTTACCCCCCAAAAATGGCCTCCATATTTAAAATTCATTTATTTACGTTACACGACCATCTTTGGGTCACAAACTTACATATGTGTACCAAATTTTGAACTGAATTGGTCCAGTAGTTTCGGAGAAAATAGGCTGTGACAGACGGACGGACGGACAGACAGACAGACAGACAGACGAGTGATCCTATTAGGGTTCCGTTTTTTCCTTTTGAGGTACGGAACCCTAAAAAGCTAAGATACTGAAAGAAATGACCATTTTTTCATCAATCAGAGCGCATCTTTTTCATACTTATTAATAATTTTGGTGCGAAATACCCGTAAGAGTATCTTAGTTTCGCAGACTTTTATGACCTATATTATTCGTCGTTATAAGTGATATAATTTCACAATTGATAATAAATGTGACTAGACGGCCAAAAAACCTAAATAAAAAGTGATAGACATTTGGTTTTAAGTTCCTTTTAGTATTGCGGACAGAGCGAATTCCGAAAATTACAAAAACAGGATACCTGGACGAAGAATTCGCGATCCAGAGGCGTGTGCGCCGCGCCGCACCGCCCCGCTAATCAAACTGTCACTTCAAGAATTCCGCGCAAAATCCTTCCCCAGAAAACTTCCTACAACTTTTGATTGCTGCCGAGGATTCCTATTACATTTTAAGGCTCGGATATTGCTTAATCACTGACACTAATCCACAGTCGTATAGCTCGCTGGAGGAGCTTCGCAGTATCAATTACATTAACATCTCTACGAGTTATTATTCCGCTTTGTTTAATAAGCAAAAGGCTGCCCTTGTTGCCTCTTTAAGTTATTAATTAGAACAAAAATTCCGATCGTTCAGATTTTGTTCGCTAAATTGGCCACTTAAACTCGTAAAACCCGTCCAAAGGAACTTAACGACGGTCAAAGAGCATAACCGCAAATAAGCTCCGATCTGGAGGCGGAAGAAAATTCCGTTTTCCTTAATTTACCCCCACAGCGGACTTTTGTGAATGTTTTTTGTACGTTTGTTTACAGTTTGTGAAATAATCCGTTCTCTTTCGAGAGCAACGTTTTTCTTTTGTCGGCATTTAGCGGCGCTTTCTTTGATCATGCCAACTTTTAAACTTGAATTGCTACGAAAGATCGTAAGAAAACTTTTATTGTCATTTGTTAAACTATTTCCGCGTTGTAACACCTGTTTCTTGTTTTTTTCTTTATTTGATAATTTCAAAAACTCTATTAGGCACGTTATATTTGTCCATAATAACTAATAGACAATTCAATTTAATATTCAAGCCTTCAATTAGAAAAGGGCAAGTATACATTGTGGAGTGCCTTGGGAGAGACCTATGTCCTGCAGTGCATTGAAACGGGCTGATGATGATGAAGTATACATACGAGGTATTTATTCAGAAAATGGAAATGCTGAAGATAAATAAATGGGCCAAAATTCTGTAAACAAAACCGGAAATCCACCGTTAATCGTCACCAACATTATTTTAATTGCGAGCACAGTAACTTAGTTCGGTTTGCTTAGCAAATACAAGTAGCAGCGAGTAGCTGGATAATATTCAGAGTCAACATCTGACAGTTGCGGAGTTTTAGCGCCAAAGTGGTGTGGTGGAACGCGGGTAGTTTGGATATAGCAAACATTGCGAGCGGCTAATGTGATGTGCTTGCCGTTCTGGTTACTATTGACGCCTTTTGGTTTCTGTGCTTATTTCCCTTTTTCTGTGCTTTTTAGTCCTCCTGTTTCAGTCCCGTAAAGTCTATAGATTTGTATAGAATTATCTGGTAATATGACAGTATTTTTAATTTTTAACAAGCAGAAACGTCTGCGATCGATTGATTGTGGTTGTACTCCAGTACTGGAGTATCGATCCAGAGGCCGTGAGTTCAAGTCTCACCCATGACAGTAATTTTTCCACTTTTAAATTTATTCTAAGCTTAATATGACAGTAAATTTGTTATATATGTATATATTTCAAGAAAAGTTACTTTTTTGGCGGTAAACACTGTCTAAATTTGGTTTAGGTATGAATAGTTGAACAAGGCTACAACGCTCAAGTCTTTATTTTTATGTCACTTAATTAAGATATCATGAAGAGCTCTGCTCAGCTGCGAGTGGTACGTATTATGATGAAAAATAAAATTCATAGAAGCAACAGTAGAACCGTATTTATATACCACCCCTATGCAGTAAAAATAAGTCAAATTAGTGGGCAGTTCAAACGAGTCTGCGGACTGCAGATTCGTTAGTAGTTTGTTGTCGAAAGAGCTAGACGAGTGAGTTACTCGATCGGCTTACTGGAATTTCGTCAGCCTTATTTTATATTTTATGGTCTTATTTATATAGATACTTTTCTGATTAATTTTATGCATTAATCAAATATTTTTTAAGCTACACAGCTACATTCTTACACACACACAACTTATGAAGGTAAACGTATTAGTGCTCGACATGCTAATGCCCAATAGATGACACCCTGCTGTCACCTCTATTGACAATGACTTAAGTTTCAAGATGACATGGACTGGGACCGCGTCGAGCACCAGTACGTTTACCTTATAGTAACAGAAGTTTTTGCTTGCGTGATGTCTTTTGCATTGATTGATGTGGTGTTATTTTTGTGCAGTTCACCCGCTGGTGCAAGTGCCAAACCAGTTGGTCGGTGCGCCGAGCAGCACAGACGTCACTCTCCAGTGTCACGTCGAAGCGTCTCCTAAAGCCATCAACTACTGGACCAGAGAAAACGGTAAAAAATTTTTGAAGTGAAAACTTCTTTAGCGGCGCTGTGCACTTTTTGTCATGGGGAAAAAATGTTAAACTCGCGATAGGTCACGTGACCGTAAGATTCGTAAAACGTAAGACGGACCTGATCGAAAAACTGTTACAATGTCATTGAGTTTTCACTTCTGCCGGCACTCCCTGAGTGCAACCCGTTGTTTTTTTTTTAACAATGTGAATGCCAATTAGTTGTGAACTTTTTCGATACACGGTATTTCTCGATGTCAAAGCCTTTTTTGAAAACTGCAATAAAAATGCATTTAACCATTTTAGAAGTCAGGAGATTAACCGGGCAAACTGCATTTGATGTTGGGTATTTAAAACGCTTTTGGGGCAAAGTATTTAGCAGAACTAGTTTTAACTAGGATAAAAAGGCGTTTAATTTAAAACAGCTTCTTACTTTGTTATGTTGGTAGTTGAGCAGTATTCAACTTTTGTAATTATATTTTCAATACACTAAAATACTGGAAACTTGTACGTACTTACTTTTTATTATTATTTTTGAGTTTATTGAAAACGAATGTTATTAATCTCGAGCTTATGTTAATTAAGATTACTATAGCTAGAATATAGCTTTACTAAATACGTTTTTTGAACTAAAAGCATAAACATAAGCGCGTGTTTTAAAAGCAGTTAATTAAGCAAATGATGTTTTTAACTTTATGAAATACAGTATGGATACAAGATTAGCTCTGAATTATTTAGTCGGTTGCACAGAAACCCGAAATCGAGTCGTTTAACAACATCGGTATGACGATGCTAAGCACTGGGGACGCACTAACTCCATCTATAATAATTTATAAGCCACTTATATCAAGCTCGACGTCATCACAGCGCAACTATATGTTTACGAGCTCCGCGTAACTCTTAATAATCCTAATTAATTAAGTCCCAGACACGAAACTCAAGAGCGGAATAACCAACTAATTTCATTATTCATAAAGCACATTGAAAGCGTTAAAGTACTCATTAAAAGGCCCGTTATTCACGCTCCTACTATCTTCTTTGACAGGCCACAGGGGCTAGTGCTTGCTTACAAGTTATGGCGTTTTTATGGTTGTATTTAAGGGAAAAAATATGCGATTATTTCATGACCGTTTTTCATTTCGACGCGATTTATCGCGACTTTGATTATACAGCGCCGATGTTGGCGCTTATTAAGGGGCCCATTAATGCTCCGACAAGATGACAGCGTTAAATATGGCCGTGCGATGGTGTAACGGCAGAGACTGCCTCCCAAAGACACCGCGTTATGAAACTTGGAGTAACAAATGGGTTATATTTTTGATTTGAGCGGCAGTTCCTAAATGTGGACACAACTAAAATAACCAGTCGCATTTTGACACCAATTACAATGAACGCGTCGTAACCGCAAGTTAAGTATTTAACATGCTCCTTCCAGTGGGTAAGTGATCTGTGCGTAAGGGTCGGCGGAAGTGACCGCCTATCGCCCCTTCATCGGTTTATCGCTGCACTCTTCGCTGAGAAGTTGTGACATTTTAAATTAAGCTTTGCATTTCTTGAAGTTTTGACAGTTTAATGTACTTTATTCATTGATGATTTGAGTCCATAATGTGGGCCTTATTTGTATCTCGTACTAATCAATCTCCCTATCGGCTGTCAATTTCCCTAAGCCTACCTTTAATCAAGTTTTACTTTTCATTCTAAATTTGAAAGACCGTAAATACGAGGTCATTTTTCACGAAGTGCTACATACATAGATACGGTACATTAAACATGTAACATGTGTTGGCATGCCTACTGACAAACTAACATGCTGATCTGAAATTAAAACAGAGTGAATACCTAATCTTTACTGATGAAGTCGAATTTGAAAAGAGTCTACCTATAGCCTATTAATTACTGCTTTGTGTCACTACGCATTTACACATATTTTATTAATGAGAGCATTCAATTCAACGCAACCGAAATTACCACAAATACGAGTGAAAAATAATTATGTAAGCGAATAAAAACACGTGCTAAGTAATACAAATAAGCATACTTAAACTCACAGAAGCAACAGCAGGGGTAGGAATCTTCATTATTTCTCATTAAAGTGGCGCTCCGAGGATAAAAGTTGCTTATTTAGTGCTCGGGTGACAGATGAACAAAAGCACTTCTGACGTGGAGTGAGGGACAATAAGGCGGACAAGTTTGAATTATGGAATTTTCTTGTTAAAATTCAAATTCACGGGAGCTATTTGAATTTACGCGGACACGGTGTTAGTACTAAAGGAACAAATGAAACCTACAAATCAATATAACACCTACACGGACTGGCATATAAACGCGACCAATATTCCGCGGCAGCAAAATGCGTTTGCAGCGACGCAGGAGAACCCTGAGGGCCTACCGCGAACCACGTTCGACGTGTTGTCTCCCTGTCACACTTATGTACAAATTTAAAAGTGCGACAGAGAGGCAACACGTCGAACGTGGTTCGCGGTAGGCCCTCTGACCAAGTGGCCACTAAAGTCGAGTTAGGAATGGATTTACGACGCTTGTTGCCAGCCGCACCGCGACATGTGTGAACGGGCCGCGCGGTCACAGCTGCCCGCCGACCGACCAAATCCCGACAAAACGAACAAAACTTTTTCGCAATGCGGTCTTTAAGCACATTTTTCCAGCAAGCTAATCATGCACTTTATGTTCGCTGTACCACTGCATTAAGGCAGTGCAATGACGCTATTGGGCTATTATATAAAAATAACTATCTTGTTAAGTAGTCACGTAAACGGGACTGATCTACAAAGTAATTAATTAATTATAACTTTTCGCACTAACAAACCTCTGAAATAATTTACTTGAGAAAAATACAATACCAGCTTATTTGATCAGTACGGTTACCATCAGTTTGTCACTGACATAAACGCCGTCGAGAACGTAATTTACTTTCCGTTTGCACGAATATGCGAGTGCGAGCGAGATGTATAGAAAGTCAATTACGTTCTCGACGGCGTTTATGTCAGTGAAAAACTGATGGTAACCGTACAGTTCAGAAAGACAAGAAAGACTTGGCTGATCTACTATGCACTCCCTAGTACATTTACTATACTCATGGACAAATTTAGAGGAACGCAAAAAAAAGGTTTAATTAGTGGATTACAGTACCTAAAGTAATTTTAAAATTAGTAAATATACTTTTCATTCATTTTTTTTTTGCGTTAAAGTAGTATTAAAATAAAAAAAAACATACAACCGAATTGATAACCTCCTTCTTTGAGATTTGGAAGTCGGTTAAAAATTAATGGCTAAACCGTTTTTTACTTTCGTAAACCATTTTTTGTGAATTTTGGCATTGCAATTAAAAAACCAGCAATCAGCGCCACACCGGCACTGGTAAATGGTGGGCTAACAATGTTTGAGAAGTTTTCACCGTGCACTGCTAGAGATTTTGCGGTTAATTATTTTTTATTTAAAACTACTATTATTTAACTACCTACCTTTTATTTAACTTTCCATGTTAAGTCAAGTCTTGGAAGCTAAATGATAATAGTTATTCGGGTTATTCCTTTTACAAGGGGGGAAAGTTGTTGTCTAACCGCTCATACTAATATTGATACCCGAGCAAGCGAAAGATTGTAAAATTGAACCACGACTGTAGCGAGTGGACCGAAAAATTGAATATTGAGCGTTGCGAGGGATTGAAGGTGCGAGGTTTTTTAATTGGTATACCCTCCTACAATTTAGAAGGGCTTTCAATCTCCTCGGGTGTAGGATTAGAGCTAGCGTAGTTTTATTTGACGGTCATAAGGGCATTGAAAAATAAACTATTTAACTGGGCACGTACAATAAGGCTGCTTTTGCACCCAGTCCTATAGATAGATCTGTCGGTGAGTTTATTTTTGTTAGATGACCGTGCGAGTCGAGTAGTCGAGAGTAACTAAGCCTAAAATACCGTAGGTAAAGTTTCTTGTTTTTAACTGAAATTCAATTCTCTTACTTTTCTTCTTGCACCATTTTTATTATATATTTGTTTAGCCCTATATGGTTGACTGGTAGAGAATGCCTTTAGGCATTATAAGGCCGCCATTTGTACACTTTTTTTGTGCAATAAAGTTTAAATAAATAAACGGAAGCATTATTTTCTAATTCACGAAACAATACCTCCTAATGCGACAACTGGTCATATGTTTCTTAATAGTGAGTACCTATTGTTGACTCGTGATCATAAAAAGCGGCCAAGTGCGAGTCGGACTCGCCCATGAAGGGTTCCGTATTTAGGGGATTTATGACGTATTAAAAAAACTACTTAATAGATCTCGTTCAAACCAATTTTCGGTGAAAGTTTGCATGGTAATGTACATCATATATTTTTTTTAGTTTTATCATTCTCTTATTTTAGAAGTTACAGGGGGGGGGACACATTTTACCACTTTGGAAGTGTCTCTCGCGCAAACTATTCAGTTTAGAAAAAATGATATTAGGAACCTCAATATCATTTTTGAAGACCTATCTATAGATACCCCACACGTATGGATTTGATGAAAAAAAAATTTTTGGGGTCAGTTCTAAGGGAGCGTTCAAGTATTACGTAACGCATTTGGGGGGGGGGGGTCTTGTAAAACGTTACGATGCGTTACAGAGGCGGGAGGGGGGGTTTGAACTACGCGTTACGTAACATTGATTAACCCTTCAGCCGGCCTAGCCAGGGTGACAGTCGCTGTCGCTCCGTAGCGATCGATTGTATTTTCTATTTTTGTGTGTAAATCTTAATGCGGTTCACAGAATACATCTACTTACTAAGTGTCAACAGTATAGTTCTTATAGTTTCGGAAAAAAGTGGCTGTGACATACGGACGGACAGACGGACAGACAGACAGACAGACAGACATGACGAATCCATAAAGGTTCCGTTTTTTGCCATTTGGCTACGGAACCCTAAAAACATATTAAAATTATAAACAGAAGCCACATCAACGTTTGCACAATAATTGGCAATTTCATAACCAACCAGATACAGAACGTAGGCAAATTTAGATGCAGTTATGGACGCAACCGAGCCGGCATTACAAAGCAATACCTAGCTACAGCTAGCGACACCGCGCAAAAAGCGGACCAAATTCTATTACCGCGGATATGCAACAAAGACCGCTGGCCCGCCCGCTACAAATTGCTTTAGGCTACGCTGACAATATTTACTCGCAGGCTAAAACATTCGTACAAATCAAAATTGATGATAACAATGGTTGTATTCTGTTTATTCTTTTGTCACAACTCTCATTGTCGTTTGGTCAAAGACATAGACAGAACTTGTATAATTTTTGCTGTACGAGAGGTCGTAAATCAACAATTAGATACTTCCGCTGTGCTGGCTGAAATGCCTTTTACTAGTCAGAGAGCGATGTAGTAGGTATCCGGATTACTCGTTTATCAATCAGCCTTGCCTTAAGTATATTGCTAATGAATGCTAGTTGATACTAATGTCACCAGCATGATATTAAAAATAAAAATTAAATGTAAAATTTTAAAGCTTCTTTAAATGTTAATAATTATAAGCAAATACACGAGTCACTATAAAAAAATACCCAAATTAGGTAATTTTCTTCTTTTTAGGGTTCCGTAGCCAAATGGCAAAAAACGGAACCCTTATAGATTCGTCATGTCTGTCTGTCTGTCCGTCTGTCCGTCTGTCCGTCCGTATGTCACAGTCACTTTTCTCCGAAACTATAAGAACTATACTGTTGAAACTTGGTATGTAGATGTATTCTGTGAACCGCATTAAGATTTTCACACAAAAATAGAAAAAAAAACAATACATTTTTGGGGTTCCCCATACTCAGAACTGAAACTCAAATTTTTTTTTCATCAAACCCATACGTGTGGGGTAGTAGTTTTTTTTTTAAGACGTCATAAATCGCCTAAATACGGAACCCTTCATGGGCGAGTCCGACTCGCACTTGGCCGCTTTTTCTATAGGAGTTCCTCCATTTCTATACCATCCATCAAGTCGATCAGATTTAATGACAATGGAACACTCTCTTTCAAACAAAACCATATTTTTTCTAGTCAGTATAACCATGTTGGAGTAATCAGGGAACAATAATTATGATGCTCCTTTAGAGGAAAAAATTCCCGTTTCTCAATTACTTGGGAAATAACAAAGAGTCGATAATCTCCTTTTTTGAATTCGCTAAATAAGAAATATTTGCTTATAACTGTAGCTTCAAATAGTACGCTGGTTCAGCGAAGCCATTAATAACCATCGTATTGCCGAAGATGTCTAGATCACAAGCAAGATGAGGCCGGCCGTGTTTGTGAATTGACCACAAATCTGTGGCCGAACGGTGCAACTGACACCTCTGTCCGCCCGGCGCCGGTGCCGCCCTCTTTTGTTTATTGCCTGACAACTTTATTAATTGAAACGATCGTTTGGCAATGTCAATTATTTTATATAGAATTGAATTTCCAAGGAAGTAAAAAACCGGCCAAGTACTTGTTGGACCACGCTTAATAATATCAACATAACATCACGCATAGGTCCCGTACCTTCGTACAATACACAGAGACAAGAGCATATCTGTGTTAATGTCATCTCAATTGATCATCGTGAAAATAATTTTCATGTAAAGTATTTATTAACCTTTTTTCTGAATTTTTTAAATTTTCGTACGATCGGTTCAAAAGTTAGCGGTGGAGACACAATATTTTGGACTTTAGGAGCGAATATTTTCAAAAGTATACAAGTACTTATACAGTCATAAAAATGCTCTTAGAAACTTTAATGTCATTTTTAAAGACCTATCGAATAATGTGCCATCCGTTGATTTTACTTTCAATAGATATTTATTCAATTTCGGTTTTCAAATTTCATTTAAATACATGTAAATATATAGGTATACTGTGATGGACGGAGAGACGGCCGAAAGGACAGACGGACATGATAAAATCGAAACGGATTTCACGACTGTCTATATATTTTCTATGTAATATTTTTATTATTTATTGAATCTTTATTGCACAAAAGAATAACTTATCGTACAAAAGGCGGACTTAATGCCAAAAAGTAATGTTACATTTCATTTAAAATAGTTTCGGCTCGAACTAGGAGAACCGATTAAGCAATAACTTCCGACGCGGATTACAAGTTTGCACTTCGCCTGCAACAGTTGCCTGCATCGGTTATTCATAAAGTTCTCAAGTCAAACTAATAGCAATAAAATATATGAGAAATTAATGTGGTATAAGGCCGTATCCTGTTCAGAGCAGCAGCGTGTCTGGGTGCGTAGCCTATATGCCAATCGTTTACGATCCGTAGCGAACAAAACGCAACTGTCACTGTCGCACTAATGGAAGACTGATAGAGAGACACAAAGCGTTTCTTTATCGTAGCGCAAGCGATTGTCACCTTGGCTAGGCACCCAGTTCTGACAGTACGAACAAGGCATCTGCAAACTTTTCCTTTTCCGCGCATAAGTACGTTGCTATGGGTATACAGAGATTAACATGCTACAACTAAGCTACGGCTTGCTATATCGTATATGATAGACTGCCGTATTCGAACTTCAAGATATTCACAAGAGACGACACGTACTAGATCCATTCTAGATACGTTATAGTTTAGATTTCAACTAGTTCTCTTTTACAGCGCAATTCGGGCAACCAATGTCACTTTTACGATAGATCGTGTTAGATATCTATTAGATGTGAATTAGATCTCTAAGTAATATCTTGTGGAAATCATTCAAGAGTATCTCCAGAATCGCGGAAATGTCAAATTTGACAGGTTAGATCTTAAACATATCGTTATCGTATCTTGGCGATGACTAAAAGATATCTAATAGATGTCTATTACAAAATCCGAATCGGGCCCAGAGTCTAGGTATGTTGGGCACGTGATAAATTGCGAGCAATCTATTGTGTCAAATCTTAGTTAGGATGGATAGATGGTAGATTGGGTAGATGTTATGTTATGATAAGGTAACACCGGAACAATATATGTAGTGCCTCTAGTTTATAAAAATATAACTCTTTATATATTTTTTTAGGTATAAGTCAAATTCCTAGTCGGGTTGCAGGCAAATTGAAAACTGTTTGTGAACCTTTATTCCAATTTTCACCCGAAAAAAATGTTTGTGTCATTACTTTATACTTTTATACGATTTAAATTGTGAAAGATTTACAATAGGCTTAATTAAGTAAGAAATATGTGTGAAAACCACTAGTTTTCTCTATTTTAACAACTTTCAGTATGCTTCTCGTATTGCGCATTCACTGTAGTTAGGAAATTGCAATAAGTACCTATAGTCTCGTGCCAGTTATTGGGAGGCAATTGGTCTAATTGCAAGGCAAACAGGCGTATATTAATTTAAATTATAGGATGTGAATTCGATCAGGATTAGATATGGATCGGATCCGTCAGTGTCTAAAGTGACATTTCTACAACCAAAAACATCACTTGACACTGACAGATCCGATCCATATCAAATTCTTACCTATCCTATAATTGAAATTAGAATACGCCTGAAAGTCAATCTCTGGTCTGAAACGGAAAACAACATCAACACTTTCTTTGAAATATTTCATTAGTTATTTTGTCCAGGTATGTTCTTCAATGGTTGATCTCTTTGTCAAGAGAGTAAATGATCTGAATGATCTGAAAATAGGACGTGAACATAACTTTCAATCAGACTCGCAACATAAAACGCTGGCAGACATTACTAACCAGCGGAGGCCCGCTCTTCTGCGGCTATAAATTGTGGCGAGAACAAATTAAATTAGGTAATACAGGACTGACAAGCGACGGGGCGACCGCGCGGACATGGAATGGGTGTGTCCCTCTGCCCGGCCACAGCCTCCGATAATTTTTTGTTGTCGTTTTAAACTGAATGTACTTTAAGGCTGTTAATAGCTTTTGCATTGAGATTTATTAACTTGGTGTGGGACGATTAATGTTATTAATATGATCCAGTGTCATTAATTTGAACTACATATGATACTATTTATCACAAGTAGGACACATAGCCGATAGGTACCAAGATTTCTTTAATGCCCATATGGATTTATGGAATAAATTACTTCAATTTATAGCTTTAGTAGACACTCTCTTCAATTTATTAAACTTCACAAACTATCAAATGATAGGTATGATATGTTTAGATCCGCGGAGCTTATAAATACTAAGACAAATATTTATGCAATAATATTAATCTGACTATGAACATAGACTTATAATAACTTTTAAAAACACTGAACAAAGGAGAACTGGACTGTGTCTAATTTAACTGAAAGTATGCCTGCAAAAAAGTATCAAAAATTTCAATTAATATCTTTGTTACGCGAAGAGCTATGTTTGGAATAAAAAATAAAACTCCACCGCAAAATAAAGCGGAGCAAGAAGAATGCAAGCAATTTTTAATATAGAACGAGTAGAAAGCTACGTGACCCTCGGTCGCGGTAATAATGTAGCTAACGACGAAAATTCAGCCGAATCGCTCAAGCCCGACTTACCCTTTAGACGGTTAAACATATTGTCGCGAAAAAAGTGGTTCCTTCTTAATGTAGGATTTATTCAAAACATTTGTTGGTACCCGGTATTATCAGTGAGGGTACTTAAATATTACAGCAACTGGTCGTCTAAGGTCCCTTAATAATTTCTACTCTCATCTGTTCAACTAGATGACTTTACAGAAAAGTTTATTAGCCATTGTGTAACTTTATCATTCTTTAGTTTAGAGTACCTATAACTTTGAGATAAATAAAGATACAGTCAATTATATTTGGCAAGTTATACCTAAGCTAAGTTTTCGTTCTATAACATAATCTCATCCACATATCAGATCGTCACATGATTTTTGTCACATGTCATGTGGGTCGTTGGGCAAATGAACTCCTCACATTTTCTGAATTAATATAAGCTCAAGATAGTTAGTTTACCAATTAGTTTGTTAATTGTTCATGTTAAATTAAACCAAACTATCCAATGCAAATGTCCACACTAGAAATACGCATATTATTCGTTTATGCGAAACAACATATTTCAATTCGATACCAGGGGACAATGGTCGGAAGCGTCGGAATATAAATTAGTCTGAAAGCGAGTGGGTGCTATCTATAATAATGGATATATGTACCTATTCAATACACAGGGAAGGTATGGTCAAGGTATGAAGCTAATACAAAATGACAACAACAAGTGTTTAATTAAGCTAATGCCATTTGTAAATAACTATTAATTCCGATTGGGAAAACATTTCCATAAAACTACCCAGGAACAGGTACCAATGTCAAGTTGTCAACTCTCTTACATGTGTGTGAAATTTATGTATTTGCAATAGGTCTTACGAATTGTCATTTAACAGTGTAGATGTTCTCGTTTATTTAACCAAAACGCCAAGAACACAACAAAACATAACCTTTTCCGTTCATCGGTATTAATTCTCACAAACAAAGTTATACATACATAGAAAATAGTTCTAATCCACATTACTTACTAAGGGTTTGGATCTGCTGATCTCCTTATATTCCATTAGTAATCCTTACATCTGACGAGTGGTTGGCATACATTTACCAGCATCAAGTAAAAGCAAGCAGCTCGTAGACTGCGAACAAAAAGGACAATATACACATGCACCAACCAACTAAAATGAGCACTGCACGTTTGTTCAAGCAAGACACATAAAACAAAAGTGAGCGAAGCGAGTCACAGATAACAGAGTCAAGCGCCAAATAAAGACAACTAAGATAGGTTAAACTCAAATGTGATATTTATTTAAAACTTAATATAAGCAGGTGCTGATTACTATTAAGATATATATTAAGACGAAACAGGAGCCGAGATTTAAATATTTTAGGTAAATATACCCGTCTCGCTAACGGAAGCGGCTCCTAAAACTAGTGCGATAAGGACAAGGCAAAAAATCCTGAGTAAAAATCTCAAAATCGAGGTTTCGTACTCGACTGTTTCCTCCTCCAAAACTTAACCAATCGTAACCAAATTTGGAAATCTAAATGATTATGAAATTATCTGTGTCGGACCGTTTTGCTTTTTTGGCTAATTGATATCAGTTTTGAATACCACGCCTCTCATTGCGACATAGTCAATTAGGCCATTTTGTCCATTTTTGAGGGGCTCTAGCGCCTTAAAAAACAATAATATCAAAAAAAGAAAAACGGTCCGACACAGATATTGACAATATTAATCTGTGTTGAAAAAATCATTGCTCTAGCTTCAAAACCCACGGAGGAAACAGTCGAGTACGTTTGTATGGAGAAATGACCACTCCTGTTGCCTCTTAATATCTATTACTATTATGATAACTATTAAGTAGGTACCTATATTGAGAAGAATCACACAAGACATAGGTAATAAAATAATAACACGAAACATATTTTTTGCTCATAACAGGTTCCTACAATAGTTTCATAAAACATAAACACAAGTGGCGTTGTTCATAAACGGCTGCTAACTGTCCCTATCTGTCGTTATGTCATAGAGTGGGACAAACGACGATCATCAACTGATTAACTTAGCAGACGTTTATGAGGGGGGAAGAAGCTTACAATTTCCGAGAATGATGCGCTCGTAAAATTTATTAAAATGCTTACTGCAAAATGTTCCACTAATTCGCGTCACTATCTTTGTCTGGCAGGTGAAATGATAATATCAAACGACAAGTATCAGATGAGCGAAATCAACAGCTCGGCGTACAGCGTGCAGATGCGGCTGATTATAAAGAATATCCACCGCAGCGACCTCGGCGGCTACAAGTGTATCTCGAAAAACTCCATAGGGGATGCCGAGGGCAACATCAGGTTATATGGTAAGCCGCGACAGTTATAAGGTAATGTTTACGGTAAAATAGGGTGAGCCATAAAATACAAAAATATAAGTACAATATATGTTTATAAATATAGACAGTCAAGCTGGATATGTCAGTAGCAATGTAAAGCAAACTAAAGTATGGTATCCCTAGGAAACGAACAAAAAGCAGCAATGTTCATCGAACAACGATGAAATGTAAACAAAACAGTCCCACAGGATAAGATATAAATGGCATGTGATTTTCGAACAATTCAAACGTAGTGTTGCTATAACCCGCGATTTTTCTGCCGCCTTTTGCTACGGACAAGATTTGCTTGACCAGTTATATGTTACATACTTATATAAAGATAAATACATACATATATAACATCCATAACTCAGGAACAACTATTTAGGATAAACGCACACATAATTGCCCTTACCAGGATTCGAATCCGGGACCTCCTGATACGTGTAGGCAGGGTCACTCCCGACTATGCTATCTGGCCGCTAAATTCGTATTGATAGGAGATTAAAATTATATTATTATGGTAATTTAGAAACCGTAATCAAAAACGGAATTAAATACAATCGCGATCAGATATATCGATGCGACCAAGGTGCTCACAAACATCTGAACACGCCTCTATTGTCAAGGCGTTAGAGTTCAGATATTTTTAAGCACCTTGGCCGCTCCGATTTATCTGATGGCGACTGTACATATGTCATTTTGATGGTCTGACAAAATGCCAGGTATTCGTTTTTAGGGTTCCGTAGCCAAATGGCAAAAAACGGAACCCTTATAGATTCGTCATGTCTGTCTGTCTGTCTGTCCGTCTGTCCGTCTGTCCGTCTGTCCGTCTGTCCGTCTGTCTGTCCGTCCGTATGTCACAGCCACTTTTCTCCGAAACTATAAGAACTATACTGTTGAAACTTGGTAAGTAGATGTATTCTGTGAACCGCATTAAGATTTTCACACAAAAATAGAAAAAAAACAATAAATTTTTGGGGTTCCCCATACTTCGAACTGAAACTCAAAATTTTTTTTTTCATCAAACCCATACGTGTGGGGTATCTATGGATAGGTCTTCAAAAATGATATTGAGGTTTCTAATATAATTTTTTTCTAAACTGAATAGTTTGCGCGAGAGACACTTCAAAGTGGTAAAATGTGTGTCCCCCCCTGTAACTTCTAAAATAAGAGAATGATAAAACTAAAAAAAATATATGATGTACATTACCATGTAAACTTCCACCGAAAATTGGTTTGAACGAGATCTAGTAAGTAGTTTTTTTTTTATACGTCATAAATCGCCTAAATACGGAACCCTTCATGGGCGAGTCCGACTCGCACTTGGCCGCTTTTTTTACTCTTGGTATTATGTATACAATGATAATCTTCTCTTTCAGAAATGGAGTTACCCCACCACAAGTCCCGTGACGACGATGACGTGGACTCTGTTAAGGAAGAAACAAACGACGTGCACTCCAGCCTTCAAGGATCCCGCTGGGAAGGCGGGCCGCGAACGCAGGACGCCGGGTTCCTCGGCCGACCGCCCCCCGGCGCGGCGACCCGATCTACTTCGTACGCGACCTTTTTAATATCAACCCTAGTTTACGTCGCGTGGTAAACTTCTCCCGTAAAGCCATGTGCAAAGTTAAGGCTTGACTAAAACAAACGCACGATATCTCATCACATTATTGGACTTGAGAGTTTGAACATGATTTTCTCGTCTTTCGCTTTTAAGGTATCCCTTTCAATAAAGGATCTGGGGGCGTCTAAAGGTCCCCTGAAGATTTAAGGGATTTATCAAATCCGGTTTCTTTTGGATTTCGTATATTTTTATCAATCTTACTTTGCACATGGCTATTAAGATGTACAGTTATAGTAATAATATATTATTTAGAACTGTTGTCTATAACGATATTTGTACATCAATAACTCACCGTTTTATCAAGTATGGTAATGTTTTTAAACAAAATACCTACTACACGATTGTGTTGTGACAGTATGCAATAGTAGTGCTTGATTGATAAAAAAACCTGTAAACTGTAAATCGCTAAGTTTATTTTTCGTCAAGTAACGTAAAACAATGACTCTTTGTTTGCTGGTACGTGTATCATGTTGTTATACATAAAATGTAAATGCTTCCTTTTATACTACGATAACATTACATAACAATAATGCAATATGCAATAAGAAATTTGATGTTTTGCAGTCTTTGACTTAGAACAATATGCTTGCAAGTCTTTCAACTCCCACGACTTCAGAAACTATTCAAATGCATGTGTAGGTACCTAATAAACTTTGTCTTAATGATTATATGTGAATACATATAACCCAAGCCTAGAACTAGGTATTTGTGTACGACACATAAATAAAACACGATTTTATTTGTCTTTTATCTTAATAAAAGGATATACAGTCAATACATATAAAGACGATACGGAAACCTAATAACGAAAATTATATTCTTGTCGTGAAGTCGCATTATGTATTTATAAACGTTAAAATGTATGTAAATAGCTTTGCAGTAAAATATTTAGTATTGTTTAACAATAAATATATAATTTTCATTAAGTTGCATAATAAAATATTTAGAATTAACAACACAATGTCGACAATTAAATTGCATTAGTTGTATGGATGTAAAATTGACGGGCCTATGATACAAAAGGTAATTTTGTAATTGTTGACGTTTTTGAATTGTTGAATTTTATGAATACTTATTGTTTAAACTTGTACTCATAGTAGTTAAGTTTACGGATAAAATTGTTAAAATACTCTCTTGTCAAAATTAGTTTATTTATTTTATACGTTGTACCTAATCAAAACTAACATAAACCTTTAATTTAGTGGCCTGAAATGAATGTATGATATTGTCCGCAAAACCGAATAAAAATATATAACGGATAGAGTTTTATTTATTTTATTTAAGAACATTTTATGGGTATTAATAATGTTCAAGATCGTGCGAGTGGTCATACGCCGGCGTTAGGTATTTGTTCAAAGCAATCAATACAATATGTATATGTTTATCTAGTTTTTAAAACAAACGAAACCGGTTGTGAGTTTAAAAATAAACTATGTTACAATAGTTCCAAAAGTAACGCTAATATGTACATATATAAAAAAAACGGCTTTTAAGTTAGAGTGAAATTACGAACATTAAATAATTTGTGTTTTACTTTTTGTTACTGTTAACCTTTTGGACGCCAACGACCGATATATCTGCACCGTAGGTTCAACGCTAAAGACCGATTAATCGGTCACAGACCACAGAGCAACATCGACCTACGTGCATATATACATAAAGTTCAACTTCAGTTTTGACACTTCAATGATGTGGCGTCTGAGTGACAGCTTTTGTATTTGACACGGCGTGTGGAAAAGGTTAAAGGGAGTTGTGTTTTCGCATGTTAAATAAGGAATAGAAGAAGGTTAGATCACGCAAGCGCTCGTTCAAAGGCTTTACATTGTTGTTGTGGGGTACAGAAGTGAGCCAAAAACGTAGTTGCAACTCACTATCATACACACTATAATGGATGCGCTTTGTGCCTTCATCAGAATGATTAAATTGCACAACGGGACTTAATCGCGTATCTAAGTTTTAAGATTTACCTCCGACATTTCGAGGACGGCGTTGTCCCCGTGGTCTCTGAGAAGATTCCAACCAAACACAACAAATCATGAAAGTTCCAAATCGTAAAAGTTTAAATCAGTGTTCATCAAAATTACCAATGTCGACATTCCTTAACACAACACTTGGTCAAAATCACCAAAATAGTCATCTCCATTGAAGGGCTAACACAACATGCCGACCCTCTTAATACGAACCTTCGGGGGAACCGAGGGTAAGTGCGATCTAGATAGGGTAACCGCGTGCATTAGCAAAATTACCTGAGGCTTTATTATTTTCATTGCGACAACCCTAGCCGGGAATTTCGTGTGCTCCCCATTTAAGCTTGCCAGATGAATTAGGTTAGATAATTACATCAAATGTGAGAACGTCCTGATTTATGGATACTTTTTTTTATATTTGGCATAAAAAAATATATTTATAACAAAATTTCGACTCTCTCGTTTGCGGTAGACCCTCAGATTGTGATGGATTGTGGTAATGGCGCCCCCTACGCAGAGTTTCGCGTAACATTCCCTAATGCATTTAAATTCAGTAAATGCTGGAAGTCAGATTTTGTACAACTTTTGTCCACTCAACTAAAAGATACTTGTTTATAAGTTGACAAGTGATCCTTTTTAAATCAGTGTCTAAACTATGTACTTAACTAAGTTGTTTTCTTCATTTTATTGACTTATTTTTCATGTCATTGCACCATGCCAATATAAAGCAATTCAAGAAGTAGGTAAAGTAACTTTATCTACACACATGTCATTAGTGCTCTATAATGCGTTCAGAAACCGCAGGAAATGACCAGCTTTATTACAACCAATTTTACAATGAGAACTTTCTTATCTGTGGTATTAGGAAAATCTGTACTGTAATGTTATACGTTATAAATTTTTTGTATCGTTATGAGTGTAAATTTGGAAAAGCAGTCAAAACGCAAGTGGGTCTCTATTCTAGTAGCCATAGATATTAAAACAGTTATCGATACGAAACGTCAATGTAGTATGTTTTTTAATATAAACCGCACGATATTTGATCTCGAGTGACATGAGAATAGGGACTTAATTCTTTTGTCTAGGAATTTAAAAAAACTATGGATGCGTGATATGCGTGAAAAAAGTTTTCATTCACCGCTATTTGACGAATAGTTTATCTTTTAATTAGTTTTAAGTATGTGTTTAGATAAAGTAGTGTATGTAACTGTACATAATTAGACATTAAAACACTCGTGTAATCCTATTAAGAAACTCACTAACGTTCGTTTCTTAAACCCACACACTCGTATTTTAATGCCTCTCATTATGTAGCAGTCACATAAACTACTATTAGAATGGATAACAATCCGAAACCATGTAAGGCAACGTTTCAATTCGTCCAGGTTATTATTCATAACAATCACGGAGTATGTGATCCATCATGGCCATTTGTATAGAAAAACCCTCAAGCTTATTTGAACATACGCTCTTACATGATCGCTATATAATATTTAAGTATATAGCGTTAGCGTATACGCATTGTGGCCTAGCGCTGGTGGCCTAGCGGTAAGAGCGTGCGACTTGCAATCCGGAGGTCGCGGGTTCGAACCCCAGCTCGTACCAATGAGTTTTTCGGAACTTATGTACGAAATATCATTTGATATTTACTAGTCGCCTTTCGGTGAAGGAAAACATCGTGAGGAAACCGGACTAATCCCAATACGGGCCTAGTTTACCCTCTGGGTTGGAAGGTCAGATGGCAGTCGCTTTCGTAAAAACTAGTGCCCACGTCAATTACTGGAATTAGTTGCCAAGCGGACCCCAGGACAATGAGCCGTGGCAAAATGCCGGGACAACGCGAGGAAGATGATGATGATATAGCGTATACGCATTATGCGCTTATTCTGGCGTCAACTGCTACCGCTCCGTACGTGTTTTCAAGCCTACAAAACGAGGAGACAAGATAATGTCGATTACGTCTCATTTTGACATAATTTTCTCATGCATCTCATTCGTGCATTTATGAACGGGTAATAACATATCAATAACGGGTTTTTAAACTTTGAATGCCACTCAATCCTATGCGCGCAGGTAGAGCAGGTGGATCCGTTGTCTGAAAACGCTCTATAAGTGTCAGGATTTTATAGGACCTAGAGAGATTTTTGAATAAGGCGGGAAATTAAAATGCGTACATTGTTCACACACATGTTGAATACACGATTGGAATCCAAAACTTTCTAAAATTCAAAGAGTAACCTAATGTAGGTATTCGAGTAACCTAAATTATAATGTACCTAAGCCTTACTCAGCCGTCTCACGTCCTGTCAAAGGCTCAGATAAGTATATTCAGGCATCATTCAATGCTGGAAGTGGCACGCTAACCCAATATAGGCGCTTGTACATTTCCGAGCATCCCTTGGGTGTTACAGTTTGCATGCCATGGTTTGCATCACAAGTGGTAGCGTGGCTGCGATACAATGAGGTGGTGGGTCTTTTGGGACTCAAAATCTCGGTAGCATGGACTTAAGATAGTTTTGGTTGAAATAAAAGAGGGCTGGAGATAAAAAAATCTTGAAAGTACATAAATATATATACCGGCTAATATATGCTGTTCTAATTCTAATGTTTTTCGTACGACTCAAAGGAATCAAATTCGAATATGTTATAGGACGTATTAACAGTTGGTGACTTGCCAATAAAGTAGGTACCTAGGAATAGGTAGTTTAAAATGTTTAAGGTACCTAATCAGCATCCAAACATGATTAGATGAAATTTTACGTGAGCAATACTGAAAGTATTAAGCCACCTGAAGATAACGTAATGAAAAAAAAACTTTTTTATTTAAAATATTATTATTATTTAGAAATCAAATGGTGAGTTTTAATTGGCCTCCTAGTGACAATGAAGCACCGATTGTAGCCATATCACTACTGACTATTTGGTCAAGGTTGTTGAAACACCCAGCAGACTGCACAGCACGCGACGGAAAACTTCAATAATGCACTTATTTTTACCTTTCTACTTACCTACGAAGACTTTTGTTCAATATCAATGCCCGCATTATGTATGACACGTTGGTAAGCGCTAGACTCTGATAAATAATTATCATATTTACAATACAATACAATACAATACAAATACTCTTTATTGCACACCTCAATAGAAGAAGACAATACAAATAAAACAGAAATACAAACAGAGGTAAACAAGCGGTCTTATCGCTAAAAAGCGATCTCTTCCAGACAACCTTTGGGTAGCGGAAATTAATAAATTTACATATGTCAGTAGGTGTGAAATGAAAGAAATAACCTAATCAAATCTAATTTATAATCAAATCAGTATCATAATTTTAACACCAATTTTATTTTACGTAACTACACAGAAAATCACTGCAACGCGCTACGGCGTATAATAAAGGCAGTTATTGCTAAAGCGAATGTTTAGAGCTGATTAACTCGCCCCGGTAACAACATAACACGTAATCATTGAATGGTGTAAACAAACATTTGCATGGATGTTGATTTGTCTACGCTTACGAGTAGACCAGGTATCATATTCGCTACAATGGCGCGAACAAAACACAGTGACAGAACAATTCAGTACTTTAACCAAGGAACAAAATAGTGTTAAATAACGACCAGATATATTCACGTCACGGTAGGGCGCTTAAACTCGTACTTAATTTACGTAAGCACGACCAATCAAAAAAACTGTTTCCTTACTTTTCACCTTCCCTAAAATGTGTGACTTTTTAATTAAACTTACTTAATATTACCTATTCGAAAGTCGTCATATAATGACTTCAGTCGTCATATGTTTATTTTGGTGATCTGTTTATGATATTCAGCGTTCTGAGTACCTATCGTAACAAAAGATCACGAGAGAGTTCAAATTAGAAACGAAGATAGGTACCTACCTGCTGGGAAACTTAAGTCGTCGCCAAAGTTGCCAGGATGTGAGTGAAGTGTACAACCATTTGCTATAGAGATAACTCAGGGAGGCCATATTATAAAAGTGTCTTTCGGCTTAAGCTATAATCAGCGTTTGAAACTCTGTTATATTTCCATGAGAAATATCTAGCAATATTCTCCACCTAATCGGGCTTTGGTGTTACAATTATGCTGATGTTGACGTTTACACGACGTCACGGTACTGTTTATATTATGATATCTTGCGGGCAGGGAGTAGGGGACATCCGGTTACAATCTGCATAACAATGACATCCTGTCCTCTACAGATGGATGCTAATGCCCTCTCTATTCATAATTCATGTCTTAATGAAGTGGACGACAACTATGAGCTCAAATGTCTTAAATACATAGCCATTTCTAAATAGTTTAGTCTATTTCAAAAACAACGACAATGATAAGGACCGGTAGCGGCAAACTTTACAAATCGTAATTATTTTTAGCCTGCACCGTTCAAATGTTTGAAAAAAAGTACTTCAGTAAAGAAAATTAATTGACATAAAGTGAGTTGGGGTAAAATTGAAAAAGTTTTCCATGACCCCAACGCACCTTTTACCTATACATACATACTGGTATTCTGGTTTGGGGCAAAGCAGCTGACATACAGACTATATTTGTCTTACAAAAGAGAGCCATTCGTTCTATATATAACTTAAGAGCGCGTGAATCATTAAGAGAACTTTTCAAAGAAATTAATATTTTAACTGTAGCTTCCCAATACATATATGATAGTATTATTTATGTTATTAAGAATCTAGACTCCTTCACTAAGAATTCTGATGTCCATAACTTTAACACTAGAAATAGAAATAAGCTTGCTATCAGAAAGTTTCGTGTCCGTAAAGTACAAAAGTCATTCGTTGGGCAATGCATTCATTTTTATAACAAGTTACCTGAGAATGCTTTAAGATTACCCTTTCCAGCTCTTAAGAATTACTTAAAAAAGTCATTGATGTTAAAAGCTTATTACAGAGTCGAGAACTACTTGACAGACAAACATGCATGGTCCAAACCAGAAACTAACTAATAAAAAGTAGTAGCAATTAAAAACATTGTATTATGTATAGAGTTATAGGTGACACAGCTCAGGTAAGCAGGAAAGCACATCAAATATTATATGTTGGTAATTAATAATAATCAATCAGATTTATATAATATGTTTTCCCATTTCTTTTAATAACTTTATTTTCTTTTCCTTTTGTAAGAATTTGATATGTTTTCTGAAAGAGCTACGATTTTGTATGATTCCATGTACATATGTATATTTTCTAAATCAAATTTCTATTACACCTTATGTGTATAATTGCATGAATTCTATAGTAATTTAAATTGTATTTTTTCCCTTATTTTCTCGTAATGCATGTTAATTATAAGATGTAATTATTTTTGAAAAGATGTGTCCCGCCGAGTTTGTTGCCGGTCCCATATTGGGATACCCTCCTCCAATTGAGGGGGGATTTAAATCTTCTCGGGGCAGAGGTGTAGGGTTGGAGCCGGTCTACCTAGCTTTATTTGACGTTCATAAGCGCATTGTAATTATGCCTACTTGAATAAACTATCTTTTATCTTATCTTATCTTTACTTACTTAATGGCGCAGCGACCCAAAATGAGTCTTGGCCTCCGACACGAGTACACGCCAGTTGTCTCGATCCTGTGCCATCTCCCACCAGTTATCGCCTTGGAGATCGCGCAAGTCCGCTTCAATTCAAAATTCAACAGCATACCGATACCTGGGACGTCCGACGGCAGACGATCTAGCCTCGCTTGGAGAAACGAAACAAGATATTGCCGAGTCCGCTGCAGTCCTAGAAACCGAAGCCAAAAAGATATGGTAAAAATGTATCAGCCATGAAACGTCAGAGTATCTTCACATGAAACGCTATAAAAACACGCGCGTCAAAAGAGAGTTGACATAAACCTACTTGACTTAATAATCGAAACCTAGTTCGTTCTATAGAAAATGCACCGGTTTGACTTGGACACCAAGATGTTAATATAACTAGCAAAAAGCAGAGCTTTGTAAGGGCTCGCGGAGTTTTTCTACCTAAACGTACCCGACCGCGACTTTGATCCAGTCCGAGGCTTGTTCCATGTTCAATCGAGTGGGTAAGTAATAAGTCCGTTAAGGACGCAGCTATAAGTGAGAGCAAGAAAGAAATATACCTACTAATTGGCCCTCGGTCGCTGTCCGGTACGCCTGTCTGATACAACTTTTACTTTGTCCATTAAAAACGTGTCCAGACGACAAAATCAAATTGCCAATATCATCCACACGTAATATACAATTTCATAAGCCCTTATTACATCCTACACGGTCGCCCAGTACTTCTTGTAAGGAAGCCAACTGGCTTTTCTTTTCTCGCAATGTTGGGTCAGCGAGCCAATGTCCTTGAATTTATTTATGCGTCCACACCACACAATTGAGCGTAAAACTATCCCGTCTGGACACCTACTGGCGGTTATCATGCTGCTCCGCACATAAACTTATGTATAATTTGCTCTCTTAAGTGCTCATCAAGACGAGAGTGAGATGACCAAAACAGCGTGTGCCTATGTTGCAACAAACGTGAGTTCCATTAAATACTGCCAGGGTTCAGCTACAGCTATATCGTGAGTATCTCCTAAGTGCTCAAAAAGACGAGTCGGATGACCAAAACAGAGTGAGCCTATATTGTATAAAACCCGAGCTCTACTAGGTACCTACTGCCAGAGTTCAGCATCAGCTACCTTGGGTACTACTCTACCAAGTGATCATCATGACGAGTCGGATGTCCAAAACAGCGTGTGTCTATGTTGCACCAAACCCGAGTTCCACTAGGTACTGCCAGGGTTCAGCATCAGCTCTATCTTGGGTACTACTCTCCTAAGTGCTCATCAAGACGAGTCGGATGTCCTAAACATCGTGTGCCTATATTGCAAACCTGAGTTCCACTAAATACTGCCAGGGTTCAGCTACAGCTCTATTTTGGGTATCTCCCAAGTGCTCAAAAAAAAACGAGTCGGATGACCAAAACAGCGTTTGCCTATGTTGCACCAAACCTGACTTCCAATAGGTACTGCCAGGGTTCAGCATCAGCTCTATCTTGGGTATTGCTCTCCCAAGTGCTCATTCTGACGAGTCGGATGTCCAAAACAGCGTGTATCTATGTTGCACCAAACCTCAGTTCCAGTAGGTACAGCCAGAGTTTAACATCAGCTCATCAGCTCTATCTTGGGTACTGCTCTCCCAAATGCTCATCAAGACGTGTCGGATGTCTAAAACAGCGTTTGCCTGTGTTGCACCAAACCTGAGTTCCACTAGGTACAGCCAGGGTTCAGCATCAGCTCTATCTTAGGTACTACTCTCCTAAGTGCTCATCAAGACGAGTCCGATGACCAAAACAGCGTGTGCATATGTTGTATTAAACCCGAGCTCCACTAGGTACTGCCAGTGTTCAGCATCAGCTATCTTGGGTACTGCTCTACCAAATTATTATCATGACGAGTCGAATGTCCAACCCAGTGTGTGTCTATGTTGCACCAAACCTGAGTTCTGCTAGGGATGTAGATGGATGTCCGTGGATCAGCATCAGCTCTATCGTACTGCTCTCCCAAGTGCTCATCAAAACGTGTCGAATTACAACATGACTGATCAGTTCATCGACGTCACAGAACACAACATACGAGTAAATTGACCTCCGCAGTGAATATGTCGTAGTCCGATCGTATAATCCGCCGTATTACATTACGGCTAGCCGTTTTCAAAAACAGGAGCGTTTTGAAATGCGGCGGTTCGACGATTAGCCGGATTGTCATTGCGATACGTTCTTCAATAAGGCGGCCTACGTGTAGCCGCATCGTATCTACTATTTAGATTATAAAAATGCGGGGCTCCTATTTCTGGGCGGTTTGCCCTTCGGGCATCTGAAGCTACCTAACGAACCTAACCTACTAACCTACCTACGCTTTTTTCCCTAAAGTGTAATGTTTTCACGGACGTCTCACTAAACCAATAGGTAGGTAGGTTAGGTTCGTTAGATAGCTTCAGATGCCCGAAGGGCAAACCGCTCAGAAATGGGAGCCCCGCGAGGCCGGGCTCCATCTAGTTAAGTTGCGAAGGAAATGTTTATTGAAAAGAAACAGTTCGACGAACTCCAGATTTGATGGACACCCCAGCGTTTTTCATAGTTGTTGTTGTTATGTCAGGCAGCGCCACGAGTCTTAAAAATGGGAACTAAAAACTGTCAAAGCGGCGGCTAATGACTCGCTGTATTACATTACGGCTAGCCGTGTTGAAGAACGTATGGCGCCGAATACATTCCGGCGGATTCTCATTCAGCCGCATTCAATCCGGCTAATAGTTAAACCGCCGCATTTCAAAACGTCCCTGTTTTTGAAAACGGCTAGCCGTAATGTAATACGGCGGATTATACGATCTGACTACGACATATACAGCAAGATTATTGTTCCAGTATTCAGAGAAACTTAATTGCTAAATTGGGAATCAAACCGAGCGAAGCGAAATGGGTCTGAATTCAAAATTTTAACCCTTTTTAGGGTTCCGTACTCAAAAACGGGACCCTATTACTAAGACTTCGCTGTCCGTCCGTCCATCCGTCCATCCGTCCATCCGTCCATCCGTCCGTCCGTCCGTCCGTCTGTCACCAAGCTGTATCTCATGAACCGCGATAGCTAGACTGTTGAAATTTTCACAAATGATGTATCTCTGTTGCCGCTATAACAACAAATACTAAAAATAAAATAAAATAAATATTTAAGGGGGGCTCCCATACTACAAACACGATTTTTTTGCTCTATTTTTTGTTGATGGTGCGAAACCCTCCGTGCGCGAGTCCGACTCGCACTTGGCCGGTTTTTTTGTATTCATCGTTGTTAACACATAGTACATTGACACGAATTTTAATTCATAATTTTTCTAACAGATGGCGCTAGTAGTCATACAAAGTGTTATTCCTTTATTTTATTTTATTAAGTTGATAAAATTATATTTTTATGTTTGATAACACATCTAGACATGAATTTAAATTACTATGTTAAATTTCAAACCTATAAGTGCGATAGTTTTTCCGTAAAGTGTACCACAAGAATGCATAGTTTGTCGAATAGTGATAGGGCTCGCTTCGCTCGCCCTAATTAGCAATAAGTCGCTGAAAAATGACTGCAAAATATAAAAAAAAAAACACCATCTTACTGCAACTGCTGTTACTTCAATATAACATTCTCTGTCGTAACCAGTAGGTTTATCACCTCAGTGAAAAACATACATTAATTAGGTGTACATAATAAAAATATCTGTAGTTATAAGAGTAGGTAACTGGAGGTACGAGTAGGTACCTATAGATAAATATCCGCTGTTTTTCCACGACCCCGTCCATTACACAATTCCGACCTTTCTAGTAAAAAGTGGTTTATTGTGTTCTTAAATAAAGTTATTCAGTTTACTTCGCGCATTGTGTGGGCCCATTGTGTGGCCCAAAACGTGTGCTGCCATCGCTTTTGAAACACTGATCCAAAGGCAAACCAATCATTGTGACCTTACAATTCATATGAAGCGTCCGTGATCGGATATCACATGTATACTTGAAAGACTGAGGCAAATGTCCTATAGGCGATGTGAAGAACAGCACAGGTGGGACGATATGTTCTTCTGAATATGGCGATGTCAAAAATACCCTTATTCTCGATAAGTACGACAATGAGCTATCGATATCGATAAAAACTCTTCTAGTGCTCACACACTGCATCATTATTTTTAGTAAGAACTAACTCAAACATAGAGCTTGTTAGTTTTTCCTTATAAATAAAGTACGTACGTAAAGCAACCTAGGGAATACATATTAATACTTAGTAGCTAATTTAATACTTGTACGGAAAATACACTTTTGCTGTGTTATTATAAGGAATCAAATAACTGGGTGACATGTTTTTTTACTATACGACAACATGAGTATATAAGTGTTCGCTTATAACTCACTATTTATTTCATAGTTTATTTAACTTATTCTTAACGAATTAAAAAAACTGATATAGGAATATATAGGTTGGCAGTGAGCATTCACTACACATCGTACTTACATCTGCAATAATGTCAACATACATGTATGCAATCACATTAAACGCTAAATCAAAGCACATAACAAAAATGTGAGTATAGAGGAGCCCCGATCCTTTGTGGAGGACGACGCTGCGCCGCGGCGGCCGGCGGCGGCGTCGCAGCTCGCGAGTCAGTACACCGCACACTCGTGCCTTCACTTGAAAAAAATCCATGCACTTAGCGCAGAAATAAGCGCGGCTTTCGACCGCATTCACTTTTAGCGATGTAGTTTTTCTCGTTTTACGCCCTCCACACCCATTCTCCCTTCCCGGATCCCCCATCTCTCTCCATCGCATCTCCTCAACTGCTTGCTGTTCGCTTTAAACGTTCGTGACACAAAGCAATATGTGAGTTAACTTCACTGTAACGGTTCTTGTTTGAGTAGCGATTTAATGCCTCCTTAAACTGAGATGGTTTACGGGTTAGCCGGTTTGGAAAGGATAAAAGTATTCGCAGTTGTTTACTTTCCGGATTGATGTTCTCTTTATAAACTCAAAACATTTATTGACGCGCATCACTCCACTCTATTCCCATTCCCAACTTTGGACAGATGGAAATGAATCTACGATTGACTCGTCAACTTTTCAACCTGCATTTTAAAAGCTTTTGAATGAGCGTTTATATTAGATTTAGAAACTTACTCGAAATGGTGGATTAAACGTCCAAGCGTCAATTAGGTTTGTTTAATATTAGCTTTGCTTCTCCGCTAAAATTATGAAACCTATAAATAGCATTTTAAATATGTGCCTACATAACATACAAATATTTGAGTTCCTGACTCGAAAGTAGATTAAAAAGTTGTGGTTTGAAGTTCAAACTTTGAACAAGCCGGTCCGACCCGAAATTGATCGAAACCTTCATTTCATCCGAATATAATTTGGCACAAAAAAAGTTCAGATTAAGAGCTAATCTCTATATTTACCAATGAAACAAGCATCAGCTTTTGCCGCAACTTGTCCAATTTACATGACGGAGGTGGCGATATCGCAAAAGAAAGTTCCCGACAACTTTTATCAGATCCCGCCCCCTGCGCTGATGAGTTGGCATCGAACTTTATTTACTGAAACGACGATCGGTTTCAATGGAGATAGAATTGGGGTCTCATCGTTACCTAATTTAAAACAGATTTAATTGAAACGAAGTTTACGAAACTACGTCTTAGCATGAGATAGATGGTCGGTCAAATACCTACTTAATATGTCCACTCCCTTAATTATTTCGCTTAATAAGTTTCTAATTTAAAAGGTACCTATGCGAAAACTTTCATCGCTTTTTATTAGGTAGGTAATTCAATCTTCAACACATAGGATAGCATTATATATCTACGCATACATACACAATCACACGTACATAAATTACATGACTTTGATTTTCTTCACTCGTAATAAATTAAATATGTAAGTATGTCTATTATCGCACCAAAGTGTTCAAGGTATGTCATTGATTAAAATAAGGTTTAGTCATCCAAAGGGTACATTGCCAAGATATTTTGATATTGAGAGAAATCAACTCTATATTATCTTCACCCTATTCTAGCTACCCGACTATGGGGTTCCGGAGAACTGGGATTAGGTAGTCCTAAAGCTATTACACGAAGAGATTTAAACTGAATTAACCGTTCGATCGGAAAATTGGAATGCCACACAGATAATTACCTGACACTCACAGAAAAGGAAGTCGCTTAGAAAGGAGATTCAAATAAGCGTGTACGAAGGACCAAGTGAGGCGGGCGGCCGACGCGGATTCGGCCTATACGGCCTTGATCTAGAGATGTATAGCCGATACCGATACCGCTATCTGAGAATGCGATCGAGTGGAACCGGATACCAGCCAATTGAATTTGGGTCTCACTTACTGAGTACTTGGGATTGAATACGAGCCATTCAATTTAAACATACTGCTGCTCGCTTACCGCGTGACGCACGATATCAAAATGGAATGAACTTTGGAAAAAACTACTCGCTAGGCTATAATAATAGGTTTGTGTTGGTAAGATTTCTGTGAAGTCGGGTAAAAACGGAACCCTAGTAAGACTCCACTGTCTGTCTGTCTGTCCGTCTGTCTGTCACTACGCTGTATCTCATGAACCGTGATAGCTAGACAGTTTAACATTTTCACAGATGATGTATTTCTGTTGCCGCTATAAAAACTAAAAACAGAATAAAATAAATATTTAAGTGCCCCATACAACAAACGTGATTATTTTGCCGTTTTTTGCTCGATATTACGGAATGGTACGGAACCCTTCGTGCGCGAATCCGACTCGCACTAAGCCGGGTTTTTTTTTTCATATTTATATTGTTTTTAACAACTTTTATAGATTCGTTCTAACTCACAAACACAAATTACAATTTTCATTTTAATTAAACTTTTTTTGACCAAAATATTGTAGTATTCCGTTAGTACCCGCTCGGTGCGCATGACATGACTGACGTCACTGATGGTCAAAGGATCAAGATACGCTATATTATGGTTTTTTCGCTATAAGTATTTTGAATCAAGATTAACGAAAGAACTCACTTTGTACAAACATATCTCTTGAACTTGCCCATATTTTTTACATTCTCGTTCGTGTAACTTAATACATCAAAAAGCAGAATTCTGGCATTATTCTGATAAAAAAAAAGAAAAGCATGCCTTTTAGGATGAATACAGATATCAAGTCTGAGGAAGAAATAAATTATTGTGTAAATTGGTTTATTGAAGAGGTTTGCTACTGAAGCCGATGGGAATTTTCAAGAGTATCAATAACTATTAGGTACCTACCGCTAGAGCAGTAGAAGGACTAATGGAGGTTCGAAATTACAATACCTCAGGTAATTAATGCAATTAATGCGTGAGAGCGGCGAGTACCCGCATTAGTGGCAGTTAACGTCACTTGTCATCGTACGTAGTGATGTGCAAAGGGTGGAGCGAAATCCAAAATTCTTGAATATAGCAATGGAACCCCTCTAAAAGGATGTCTAATTTTTTATTATTTAAGGGAAAAATAATAAAAAAAATATTGGTATATACTTTTAGCCCTCTACTATTCGATTATATATAGCAATATATGTATAATTAATTTAATTTATGCTTATTTTTTTATAACAAGTTTTATTCATTAAATAACATCTTTTTGTTACAGATATACTCGATTCCTATACTTATTTTTGTTTATAACGTATATTTTTATGACACGGTAAAGCCACGTAAATCGAGGTTTTATGGAAAAGGGCCTTTAACCCGAATACTGTGCACAAATTGGAGTTTACAACTTATTACAGAACCGTGAAAACTATTTTGAACGTGATAAGATAATAAAAATACTACTAGTAACAGTAAATATATGCCTAACATACGTGTGAACATGACCCAAAAAGGGCGTAAGCGACGCCGAAGGGCAAAATTTGACGGTCATTTAAACATATAAATAACCCATTTTTTGCAGTAAAATGATACTTTTCGTAATCAATGACACCGTTACTTTGCCACAAGAACGTCTAAAAAAAAATAACTCATATATTTTTTTTACACTGTAGCATTTTCCTTGTTTTGCATGAAATTTGCTGTTATGCTAATATGAAAGTTTGAAATTTTATTATTTGATAAATAATGAAAAAGGCACAAAAATTTTGGTAATAACTTATTATACGCTTATTAAGTATTATATAATTTCAATAAAATGTACACATATTAGTGAAATAGTATATTTAAATAATTGATGAAAATTTACCTTTATTAATTTCTTTAGCGGCTGGGTAGAGGGCTAAAAGTAGTGTTTATTTTGAAACTTGATATAATCACTATAATCTACATGACAAACTGCAACTTTTTGTACCGGTTCCACATTGATAATCAAATTTTTATTTTTTCCCATTGTAACATGCCAGAATCTATCTATCATGTTATCATTATATGTAAACATAGCATTATTCTATTTTTAAATCGTCTAAATTTAATTCTTGTTTCTCACGGTAATTGGAACAGCTATTTTTCGTCTCACATCTTAAAATAAGCCGAAGTGACTGAAATTCTAGATAAAGTTTTGAAGGGCCTGGTGATTTATAGTAAACCAATTTATTAAGATACTTGTTTATAAAATAATTTGAACTTTATTTCAATGTCATAAAGCTTTTGCATTATAAAACATTGCCTAAAAATTAGATTGGTTCTCTTAGCTCAAGTACTAGGTTCAAATTTCGACTAACACTTCGCACGTCATCATAAAAATGAATGAGATATGTTTGTTTTGGTTAAAATATTCTATGCAAAACTGAACCATATTATAAAGAATTAAGAAAGGGCGGAGCTCTACAATAAATGGCTCATATAGAAAAACAAAGACGATTAGAATAGAACGGCCATATGCGGGTCGGGCTTGCGTTCCGGGGTTCCGTACATTGCGCGGTTTTTGGCAATCTATTTTTTATATTAAACGTGAGTGAAATATCTAAGCTATTTATCCTAAAATTATAAAAAAAGGAATATATTTAAGATTCTTGCAATGAACTCTTTTGTTTGATATGCAATGCGATATAGTTTGAAGATATTTAATTTGAAATTTTCTTATATACTCCCCAAAAACGGCATCTATATTTAAAATTCATTTGTTTACAATACATGTTTGACTTTGAGACACAAACTTACATATGTGTGCCAAATTTGAACTTAAATAATCCAGTAGTTTTGGAGAAGGTAGATTATGAAAGACGGATAGACAGACGCACGGGTGGTCCTATGGGGTTTCCGTTTTTGCCTTACTCAGTACGGAACTCTAAAACAAACTGAGGTGTCAACCCACAGCCGTCATAATAATATTTTAAACCACACCCATTAAGTAGGTCAAGTTGGACCTTATTTTAATTAGTAAATAAGGTTTAATTTGTATGCGATTATGAAGTTCAGCATTGGTTTGAGGTATACCAATGAGGGCAAAGGAACTGGGGATAGCGGGGAAGCGTCATGGCATGGTAGGGATGTTTATAAGGAATTGCACAAGCATTTTCTTGGCCTTCAGCAGTCCGTTGGAACTGGTTCAATAGTGTAGGTGGTTAGGTTAATCTAGGTTACCTATGTTGTGTCCTGGCCTGGACTTTGCTAGAATCTTATGATGCTGGTAGAGTTTGGGTTGGAGCATGATATAACGTAACTTGTTGTGGGGTTTTATTTTATAGTTTTAGAAAAGTTCATTTAATTTGTGTTAATTTTTGAGGGTTTTATTGTTTATTGGTTTGTGGATTAGACAAGCGCTAGTATTTTAAATTTGTACTAAGTGAAGTCTAAACTATTGATCAATAGACTTAATAAGATTATAAAGTTTGTGTTGTTCATAGTGCCATTCATAGTGAATTTAAATTATTTTATTTGTTTATTGATTTGTGCTCAGACAAGCGCTAATGTATGTGAATATATTGGTGAAGTTTAGGTTACAAATCAATAGTACTAAAGGTTTTAAAGTCATGTTTAGTTTTCAGTGCAATTTATTAAATTTGTGATTTAATTGTGTTTAATATATTTAGTGTTTTGACTTGGATTATTTTAGTGATATTTAACACCGAAATGATCTTGGTTGGAGGACTTTATATATTAATTTAAAGTAGTTTTGTGAAATAGTTCATAGCTTCCTTATATAAATTATGGGGTAGACAGAACAAAGTTCCAATTCAGCACAGTGCTGGGTGGTTAGAGAGATAGGGCGGGTAACCAAACGGTGTCAACTACAGCCCTAGTTCACTAATTGCGGATTTTTGATAAATACCAGGTGGGACCTGGCAGTTCCTGCGTTTATTAAGACAGGTTTTACCCCTGGAATCTGGACGATTTGGGTTGTCAACTAGACTTCTTAAAAAAGCCAGGTTCTAGTCCTAATATCCCGTATCTATATACTTATATATTCACTTTTATATTACCCTTTTCCGGCTATATATCCGCTGTCCCAACCCCCTGTGTGGATATATTGGCCAGCACACGAGGAATAGGATCTAGACTAAATCGAGCTTCCTCACTCGTCTTAGTTAGCTGTAGACTAGAGATTACTCATTGCACATCGAGTAATTACGCGAGTAAATTAAATGTGTATCCCGGGATACTAGTTTGCAAATATATCGGTAGAGTAGTTGGTTAGTTTAGCTGTTAGGGCTAGGTTTTATATTTGTTTGGCTTAGGGAATGTAGGATTAATCTAGGATTATAATTTTAATTTAGCAAAGCCATTAGATATTCACAGTAGATAGCTAGGTTCCCCTTCGATACATTTGATATGGCTATTTTTATTGTATATTACGATTATAATTATGGGTTTATGGGTTAATTTCAAAATAGCTATAGCTAGGATGTAGTGTGGGGTTAGGGATTGTTAGGATATTATTACATATACTTATTTATGACTTATTGACAAACTTGACTTATTTACTTATGACTTTAAATATATTTTGGTCCTTTGCAACGCTACTGGTAGAAATATATTGTGGGAAAAACTAAAGTTAATAACCACAATATACTGTAGTATTGTAGAGTCACTTTGCTTATGAAAGAAATATTTATTTTGCCTGTCCCTTGGCAGTCTGTATGACGATTTCATTCTGTTTTCTACAGATCTGTAATTTTCACACTTGGCCTTAAAAATACAAGGTCATATTATTATTGAAATATATCAATGAGTGGTTTGTCTGGGCTAGGTCGAGGCAGATGCAAGACCGTAGTTTATTTTGGTCCGAAAGTGTGATTCAGAATGACTACAACAACGGTCTGGATAATATCATTTCATTGTATACTAAAATACGTATACTACAAAATTGCAGTATTCTGGGGAATTAGAGTGGATCAAATACAGCTGCTCTACTACCAGTATTTTGTTATGTTAAATTGTCCCTTTGATGTCCTCTCAATGTTGACGAAAAATGTCACAAAATAATGATTTGGTCAAATGGTGAAGTAGGCCAGTCATTATAAAAGATGTCCCTTCTGGACCACAAAATAGTTCCTTCCGAACTGGGGCGGGGATTCTGACCTGCAACTGGATGATGATCACGGGTGTCGCGGAGGCGGAGCGACATCTATACCCCAAAAACAAAAATGTTTGTAATTGTGACATTTATTAGAATTCATTCTGACATTGACCAACTGACTATTACATTTGACAGACTTTACTTACTTTGACATACTTTACTGACAATTTTACTATGACATTACTTGGACATACTTAATTATGACGTTTTACTATTGACTTTTTGTTTACATCATATTACAGACTTAGACTAAGTCTATCATTACTAAAACTTGTAATGATCTTTCTTACACCTCGGACATGTGTTACTTTGACATAGTTCAAGGGTTAATTATTATTTGACATTATTAGGATTTATAGGCGTAATATTCATAACTCTTTCCTTATATGCGAAAAGGATTTCGGTTATTATTAACGGTTACGACGAAGGGTTCTACATAAACACTAGACGATCATTTGGCCAATTTACTGATCCAATTCAAGATATTAACTTATTTAATTAGTATTGTTTTAGGTTAATAACATTATTTTTATATTTATTAATAAAGGTATTTACGGATTGCGGTATTTTAAAGGGTTTTAGAATTTTAGATTTTCTTATTGGAATTTTTAGTATTTTAGGCTAGTCTAGGTCTAGCTAGGTAGGGTAAAGTAGGGTTAGTTGAGGAGAGAAGTGGGAGGAGTGTTACACCATACAACGACGCTCCACCCTATAATTTATTGTGCATTCGTGTTCCCGTGAACATTATCTATCTAGGATTTTGGAAAGGTACTTGAATACTCGTACCTGAAATTTACTGTTCATCACATTAACATAAATGTATAAAGGATTCTTTAAAAAAGAATGCATGATGACAAACTTTAATTTAAGTCACCTGCTTTTCACGTCACATAAATTATTAAAAAAAAATTGTCAACTTAATTTTTTTACTTTTGAATGATATCACCTAAATTAAAACAATAACTTTTTTCACATAGGTACAGATTGCATGTTGTCACTATGTTCTTTTTGCGTAATTTTCAATCAAATGATTGACAGTGCTAAAAATTTGCCGATAACTGCTGAGGTACCAGCAGGTACCACCTGCTAAGAAATAATAATTAACAAATACATAAGTTTAATGATTACGGTCTGGCAATCGTTTTAATGTAGTACATACATATTTGTACATCAAATGCAATTAACGTTTCATATTTATTTTATTTACATTTAAATTTGTTATCATGATGTTATAGTAATCTATGCCAGCGTGAGCTACACGACCACGTGTGTTAGCCGATACCGTTATTTTTCCTCTTAGTAGCGAAACGCGCCTACGAACTGAGAACCCGCCCAGCGGGTCACAGTCAATGAATACGAGTATGTTAAAGGAACATCCTGGGGACATCACTACTTATCATCGCACGGCCTCGGATAGTGTCGTCGAGCTGTGACTGCTGTGAGCGACGGCGCTGACATCTGCCGATAACATGAAACGAACATTTAAAACCAATGATGCGAGAGCGGCTCGATAAAATCGCGACTTTGTCAATTATAGTCCCATAGCCAGTGGGGGTAATAAGCGTGAGATATGCGATTGTGTTTTGACGAAACACAAAACAAACTTACAGACGAAAGGAGTGCCTGGCGTCCGTTGGGTCGTTGGGTAGACGATATTCGGAAGATTGCGGGTCACTTCTGGATGAGATTGGCTCAGGACCGGTATAAGTGGCGTACTCGAAGAGAGGCCTATGCTCAGCAGTGTGCGATAAAAGGCTGATATGATGATGATGATGATGGTTTTGACGACAGCAGATGTTGCCAGTTTTACGATAGACGTGCAGTTTTCATATGATATTGTGCTAACATTGATTTTTTTGTCGCCTGTCAAGTTTCATTTACAGTTATATTTTTAAAATTTTATGTAAGTTTGCCTTTGTTTTTTAACTGCGAATATTAAAATATGTTACCACTACTTAATATGTATATTTGCTTTTTTTAAAACCCAAACAAACGAGGATAAAACTGTTTTATTTGATTGCGTATCATGTCGTAGCCCACGATTAGATATTATCCTATAAGATTTTTTGTAGTTTTTTGAGCTAAAGTAATATAGTAGGTATAAAATAATAGGTATTAATTTCTCTTGCAACTATTTATCATAGGAAAAAATATTTAATTGATGATGTTAATCGCAAACGCAATAAATTTTCTATGAATTGAGCCTCGCACTCACGCACGAACATGAGATGTAAATTAAACGAGTCATTAAATATGTATAAGCAAGAATTAAACGGTTCATTTTATCTTACTACAAGTATAGGTAAATAAATGAGACTTGCACCCGTATAAATACTAGTACGTACTTTAATACTCGTACTTAAATATATGTAGCAAGTTTGTCTCCAACTATTTAAAAACGAGAGGTCAATCTGATAGTAAGTACCGTAGCCCATGGACGCTCTTGCACTTACACTTGATAATCCTTTAATCTTTTCACTTCTTTCTCGAAGAACCCAAAGTAAGGCCGGAGGGTCGAGGATGCTCAATTTATAAATACCTACAAAAACTATGCAGGTTATCTGTTATGTTTATGTAGGTATATATGTCGCAGGGAAATGATCAAAACAGAGATTTGAACAAATCTCTAAGGGATATGATCAAATCACGCAGGATGTTAAAATGGCGAATCCATATCATCATTTCCCTACAAAAATTCAGTTATTTGACCAAATCACTGACTCTGTTTAGTGAAAAGACAAAATCGGCCAATAAACGCGAAACGCTTTTTCATTTCACTAGATTTGTTTAGGAATTTGACAAAATCCCTATCAACGACAGTAAGTTGGCAAAACGAACTTAAAAAGTCAACTAGTTTTATCATTTCGCTAAACAGGTTTAGTGAAATGATAAAGTCTCAACTGGAAGATGGTAATGGTATATGGTGATTTGATTTAATCTCTGAACGGTTTAGTGAAATGACGAAAGCAAGTACAGAATACAACAGTTTACTCTCTACAGTTAAGCGATTTGATCAAATCTCTGACTAGATAAAGTGAAAATATTATTATGTTTCAGTTTACAACCACCTATTCTTGTATTCGATTAAAATAGCTGGTTTAATAAACAACTTTGATACCTACAGTACTATTGACATTTTTTTTACCATTTCACTTAATCTAGTCAGAGATTTGATCAAATGACGTTTCACTAATCCGTTCAGAGATTTAATCAAATCACCATATACCATCTTCCAGTTGAGACTTTTATCATTTCACTAAACCTGTTTAGCGAAATGATAAAACTAGTTGACTTTTTAAGCTCGTTTCGTCAACTTACTGTCGTTGTTAGGAATTTTGTCAAATTCCTAAACAAATCTAGTGAAATGAAAAAGCGTTTCGCGTTTATTGGCCGATTTTGTCTTTTCACTAAACAGAGTTAGTGATTTGGTCAAATGACTGAATTTTTCTAGGGAAATGATGATATGGATTCGCCATTTTAACATTCTGCGTGATTTGATCATATCCCTTAGAGATTTCTTCAAAACTCTGTTTTGATCATTTCCCTGCGACATATAAACGGCGGTGGGTCGCACGTCGCAATATTTTTTTAATTTTACACTTATCTTTGCAGATTTTTGTGGACCGTGTAATTTTTTGCTATTTTATTAGAAATAGAAATACCTTATTTGGTTAATCGGAACTGATTTCGGTATACCTACTGATGGAAGAATTGGTACACCACAGGATATATATGAACTGGCTGGTCTGTTGCAAGCATAGCAGCTATGGAAAGCTGCTTTCCATGTAAAAGCACACGTAATATCCAATTCTTAGCATTTTCAATCTAACAATAGTTACCATGTGCATTCAAATCTAGCAATAACCAGTTCAGGCTCGCCCGTGAGCTTTTGAGTTAAATTTTATTTGATTGCGAGTCGCGTCACGCCGACAACAGGCTGATTGATGTATGGCCGTCCGCCGCGCCAGCCCGCCGCCCAAACATTACATAATAAATAATGCACCGGCCATGCAATTATTCAAACATAACGACTGCACTATAAAACACTCTTTAATTAAGACACTTGACTAAGATTCTGACCCTGTAGCACGACACATGTGGTCAGACTTTATAACCAACATGGAAATACGAGTATACAAGGAAAGTAGGTACTTTTATCTTAATGCCTTCTCTTAAAATAGCAGTAGAAGAAAGTGCGTCAGATGATCAGTGCTACTGTCTCAATTATTTTTTAAAGAAGCAGGTGATGCTGCCCCGTGCAGTAAGTATCAAATTTAAGGTAATATGTTTCTTTATTTAGCATTTTTTTTTACCAATTTACTGGTGTGCTTGATGCAAAATCAGCACTGACTATCACTAAGTAATGCTACGTAGTATTGTACGGACAGACAGACGAGCATGGGGAAACTTTAAGGGTTTCTAATTTACTAAAGGGCACCTCGGGCTAAGGCAACGTTAATAAATGTTACGTTTAAAAATAGTGGTATATTTCCACGTCCAAGAAGGGTTAATAATCAACCCCAATCAGAAGCAAGTTTCGCCGAAATACCTGCCGCTTACATGGAAAAGATTGTATGTACATGGACTGTGGCAATTACTGCCCGTTTTGTTAGAAACAATATCGGGTGTAGCCGCGAGCGAGGATAGCCCTTAAACCCAATCTAACTACATTAAATTGTTCATGTACCTGACTAAAGTTTCGGCATTAGATTTATCTACAGGTACATAATATATTTAATGTATAGTCTTCCCGCGATGGATCCTAATTTCACAAATTGCGAACTACTTAGTTTAGTTTCGTAGGTTTTCAAGATTTAAAGTGACATTATAAAATTAATTAACTCGTATTCTGTTTAGGTTTCGGTTGGAGCTACGTTATACAATGCGACACGTCAAACTCAACAGTTATCCACTTGCCACAGATGTTAGCATTAATAGGTAGATCTTACTACAAGAAAGCAAAATGGAATATAACTTTAATCTCGAGCGTAGCGAGATATAATTAATCTCTTAAAATATCATAAACAATAATAAGTTCGTCACCTCGAGGGGCATAAGAATACAAAATGATATCAAAACATTGATAATAGAAAAATCAGAACAATTTTTAAATTGAAATCGTTCAAGTTCTTTCATATAAATTCCTTAATTGCACAAAGGTAAAACGGATTGTGAAAATATGAGCTCTGTGATTTCAAAAAAATAAAAACGGAAAAGCGATAAAGATTATATTGCATTTACGTTTCTTCCTAAAGAGAAATAGCATTAGGTACGAGGAAAGGCAAAGAAGTCACGTGACCGCTTCTCCGTACAAACGTAGTCCCCATTTTCCTCTCTGGATATAAACATTATAGAAAATATTTTACACAATTTGATGTATACTTAGTCGGTCCATAAGTTCTGTCACAATGGTTTTGACAGATAAAATGTAATATCAAGCTTTTAATAAAAACAAGGTAGAGTTTGTGCGGAATGAGAAGAGTCGTGGAATGTATGAGGCCTTATACATTTCACGACTCTTCTCCTTCCGAACAGACTCTAGCCATGATATGAACGCTTACGCAACGTTTAAAATTTAGATCGCGACTTTATTTCCCTACTACCTACTTGTTAACTTTGGGATTGTCGTTATAGACGCGAAACCGCGACTGGAATGTGAAAAATTATAGTTCACAAAAGGGAGTAAAAATCTGTGTCACTTTAAAAAATAGTTACGATTGTTTATTTGTATGAACCTACTTTATTAGAGCATATTTCGTCATTAGTATTTACTCGTAGTTCTTAAAAGTCTGTAGCTACTTCACCTAACACCCTTCAAACTTAGGGTGCTTTTCAGTAACACGCTTAGGTCTGACTGACATACAAGTAGATTTAGTAAAATATGTATGGTAGCAATTTTATCAGTAATCAGTAAAAACCTTTGTGACAGAATTTATGGATCGATTAAGTATTAGCCACAGCTATGCCCCTATTGCCCCTTCGTTTATTATTTATTTCGATTTTTTTATTATTAGTTAATGACGTCATTTAGATATCATTCTAATGTCAGTGTACGTTCGAATTAGCCTGTTACTTAATGCAAAATGGTGGCAAATAATTTACGAGCAGGTCACAACACGAAGGATTGAGATAAAGCTAAGGCCCTTTTTATACGACATTAGCTACATTAATGACGGCACATTGCCTAACAATCTGCACCGTGGCTCATTGGCGTGTGAATCCTAAGATACAGCGGCTCATTTCCTCCGTCGCGGGTTCAACTACGACACGACGCGCCTTCGTATTATCAAATATTAACTCGGGGTATGCTCTGCATGACTTGTACAACTTTTAAGAGGGTTTCTAATTGAAAATCATATATAGTGTGGTTTAAGACGACGAATATATTTAGTAACTTTATCTTTTAATTTAATTGCAGTGAGACGCCTCATTCGGTTCTCGTATGTTTCTTTTCTCTTAATGAATGTGTTAATCATACAGGATTCTGACTCTTGGAGACCCTATACATCTCTAAGGATAATTTGATAAACTATGTTATCTTTTAGTTCTGACACTTAGAGACATTTACACCTCTAAATATGTTTAGATTTTTAGGGTTACGGAACCAAATGGCAAAAAACGGAACCCTTATAGATTCGTCATGTCTGTCTGTCTGTCCGTCTGTCCGTCCGTATGTCACAGCCACTTTATTCCGAAACTATAAGAACTATAATGTTGAAACTTGGTAAGTAGATGTATTCTGTGAACCGCATTAAGATTTTAACACAAAAATAGAAAAAAAAACAATAAATTTTGGGGGTTCCCCATACTTAGAACTGAAACTCAAAATTTTTTTTTTCATCATACCCATACGTGTGGGGTATCTATGGATAGGTCTTCAAAAATGATATTGAGGTTTCTAATATCATTTTTTTCTAAACTGAATAGTTTGCGCGAGAGACACTTACAAAGTGGTAAAATGTGTCCCCCCTCCCCCCTGTAATCCCTCAATTAAACAGTTGTGTAAAACTTCAAATAAATGATAATATTTCTATTATGTACATTAAATTGGTAGCGTTGGCAGAAGCGATTGCATATGTCGAATCATTTAACACCGGAAATTTTGTTATATGTACAGATTCCAGAAGCGCTTTACAATATTTGGCTCGTTGCACCTCGAGCTTTCGAGGAGCACCGATAGCCTATACTATTCTTAAAACTCTAAATAAATTGTCGGGGTCAAGTATCAAAATACATTTGCAATGGGTGCCATCTCTCATAGGTCTAACGGGGAACGAATCTGCTGATAGATTTGCCAGGGAAGCTATAACAGAGGGAATTGTATGTACTTGTTTGCCATACCATACTGACTGTCTAAACATGGTACGTTCTAAATGCCGAGACTTATGGAAGGAGCACTTTGACGAGAGGTCTCTGAACAAAGGAATATGGTACAGAACAATAAAACCTAATCTGTGTCAAGTGCCATGGTTTAGAGGATCTGGTATGAGTAGGTTGGATATCATAATAGCCCTCAGACTTCGATCTGGACACATTCCACTTAATAGCTTTGCTTTCTTGATGCGCAAGAGTGATACACAAAACTGTACGGAATGTGGGACAAGAGAAGATGCTACTCACATTATGATGGAATGTATCCGAAACGAAGCAGAGAGGCAAGCCTTTGTAATTAAACATAAAATTAACATATTGAATGTGGGTACATGTAATGATATTCTAGCACACCCTTTGTCAAAAACAGCTAAAGATTTATATAAATTAGTTAATTTAGGAATTAAGCGACGGTAAATTTGTAATTTTGATTTGTAACAATGGGGGTGACATCATCGAATATGATAAAACCCTTTTATTAAATAAAGATTAAAAAAAATATATATTAACTCGGGGTATGCTCTGCATGACTTGTACAACTTGTACAAGAGGGTTTCTAATTGAAAATCATATCCCATCAAAAACATTACATGTAAAAAGGTGCAAGTCTCGCAACGCTTTTACTACAAAAAAGTTTTGAGATGTAATGTGAAACCATGTCGGTTATTTTAATCAGTGCCAGGGGTTGTTAAAACCGTATCAATAAGATATCTTTAATTTGTAATACGTATAATGACTTGGCCATCGCACGGCTGCATAATGACAAAAGGATCATCGTCACCTATTAAAAATAATTCTAATTGAACATAACGCTAGCGCTAATTGCAGTTTGAGCATTACACATATTTACGAGTACGGTACGAGTAAAGCATTATGTGCGATTGCCAAGTCATTATATGTATTACAAATTAAAGATATCTTATTGATACGGTTTTAACACCCCCTGGCACTGATTAAAATAACCGACTTGGTTTCACATTACATCTCAAAACTTTTTTGTAATAAAAGCGTTGCGAGACTTGCACCTTTTTACATGTAATGTTTTTGATGGGATCTCATCTCTTTTTGTAGGCAGTCCTTCTTTTCGGGTACTCATACCCATACTATGTATACACATATCATAACTAAACATATCTTCATTCATACTCACATCGTACTGATCGTACATCGTAGTGTACCTTTACTTTACCTACTATTTGTAGGAACTGCAACAGTAACTTTGTAATGTCATATATTTATATGGGATTACAAACTTACTTATGCAGTTCTTAGATCTTTAAAACGTGACTGATATTGCAATATTTTTAGGTTTACCCTTTATGTGGCCATTAAACCCTAACTCTGTACCAAATTTCAGCTCTCTGAGTTTATGGGAAGTACTAATTCTATTCTGATGATCATGAGTGAATGAATGAGTGTCATAAATGCGAAACTTTGCTTTCGCTTAACTTCGGAACTAAATAACCTACAGACTTGAAATTTTGGATTTTAAGTATGTGATTATAGCTTACTGGATGACGAAAATTTCTGCGTTCTGGTCTTATCCAGAGGTTCTCAAATAGGGGCCCGAAAATGCGGCGAAATGGTTCCAGTAAAGGATGGTACGGCAGTGTTTGCTTCGCGCTCGACTTGGCGGGGGCACTGCCGTGCCCCCAGATATAGTGTGGTTTAAGACGACGAATATATTTAGTAACTTTATTTTTTAATTTAATTGCAGTGAGACGCCTCATTCGGTTCTCGTATGTATCTTTTCTCTTAATGAATGTGTTAATCATACAGGATTCTGACTCTTGGAGACCCTATACATCTCTAAGGATAATTTGATAAACTATGTTATCTTTTAGTTCTGACACTTAGAGACATTTACACCTCTAAATATGTTTAGACTTTTAGGGTTCCGTAGCCAAATGGCAAAAAACGGAACCCTTATAGATTCGTCATGTCTGTCTGTCTGTCCGTCCGTATGTCACAGCCACTTTATTCCGAAACTATAAGAACTATAATGTTGAAACTTGGTAAGTAGATGTATTCTGTGAACCGCATTAAGATTTTCACACAAAAATAGAAAAAAAAAAACAATAAATTTTGGGAGTTCCCCATACTTAGAACTGAAACTCAAAATTTTTTTTTCATCGTACCCATACGTGTGGGGTATCTATGGATAGGTCTTCAAAAATGATATTGAGGTTTCTAATATCATTTTTTTCTAAACTGAATAGTTTGCGCGAGAGACACTTCCAAAATGGTAAAATGTGTGCCCCCCCCCCCCCCTGTAACTTCTAAAATAAGAGAATGATAAAACTAAAAAAAATATATGATGTACATTACCATGCAAACTTCCACCGAAAATTAGTTTGAACGAGATCTAGTAAGTAGTTTTTTTTAATACGTCATAAATCCCCTAATTACGGAACCCTTCATGGGCGAGTCCGACTCGCACTTGGCCGCTTTTTTTTCCATGTATCTGTTTTGTTTTTATTTTAATATTATTATTATAGTTTTATTTTATGTAATTCGACATTAAGAGATCTTATATATCTCTAAGTAATTGTATTACGTTAGTTTGATTTGGTAGTTGCAGTTGTATTTTATAATTGTTGATGTATTATTATTATTTTTTTGCTTGTCTGTAAATTCAATGTTGACATGTAAAAGTGCCCTTGTGGCCTATTTGCTGAATAAATGTTGAAGTTGAAGTTAAGTGGATAATAAAGAAATATTAATATTAATCTAGGAATTTAAAAAAAGGTAACATACAAAATACGAACGAGACCTGCGGACAATTTTTATATTAAATAACTTAATGGAACTTTTTTGGTCAGAGCATTATTCACATATAATAAATTCTGAGCAACTAATTTTAATCTAGCCACCAAGTACCTACTTCCTTGTTCTTATTAGGGTTCCGTATGTACCAACGCGATATGCGAGTGCCAGCGAGTGATCATATAGTTTAAAATTCTCAACATTTTTAAATGTAACTAATACCGATACAAAACATGACATCACGATACAAAATCAATTGTAAAATGTAACTAGACACATTCGTACTTACAAACCTACCGAGCGCGTTCAATTTCGTTTCAGTTGCAGATTCGCTGCAACAATTCGATGTTGCATTAACATTTACCTGTCAGGTAACGTTAGCAAATTCCCTTGAAAATTTCAGGGAAACCAATAAAATTTCATAGCTTCACTCGGGCGGAGTGACAATAAAACTGCATCTCGATTCTGATCACACTCGTTTCAATATTCAGATGCGGGCCAACACCTGAGGCGTGCCCGCCTCAAAACTGAAATATAATAATATTGCTTTCACATAAATAAAGGCTGTCTATTTCACGCGGGACAACATGATGCTTTTAACGACCTAATCAAGTTACGCTTTATTTATTTATTGTGATAAAAGTAGTAGGCACGTCCTTCGATACCGTCCCTTTTGGTAGGATGTGAGAGTTCTCTGCCGCATTTTTGCTTCGGAGACTGTTTCCAGTCGCGCCCCATCCTTGTGGGGCGGTCTTCCGTCGTCATTTGTGGACGACTGTGGAATCCGTTGTGGGCCAGCTTTTTCGCTACTGGCCGTTATGCAACCCCACGACCCCTAGCCTGGTGTAGGCACGTTGCCATGCGATGGTTACCAGCTTCGACCTTGAGTAACAACATTGGTATGGTTACCTACATCAGAAAGGCGTTGTTAACAAATGGAAATCCTGAACTTCCATTCGTTTATTTGATAACTAGTACAGCACATTTATTTTACCTAAGAATAAGGACACAGGTAGGTATTGGTGGTAGTAGAAACACTGGTATTTTTATGTAAATTATTTATTTCGTATTCCATCTTATCTTTTTTTTATACTTATTCTCATATACTCGATAACCCTACTTCCAGGCTACTTACAGATATTACCTACTTACCTAAATGAGCTCAGCGTTTATATAATTACTTAATTGTATTGTTATTGTTGTTGTACTTTAATTGTAAAGTTTACTTATATCTTAGATAGTTTGAAGATTAAAATTAAGATCCTTTAACTAGGTAGGTAGATATAATTTTAATAAAGCAATACTAAAGTGAACATATTTTACAAATAGATGGCAGCACTTAACAACAGCCGCCGTCAAATCAACGTGTAACCGCCGCTCCGTCAAACTTCGTCAAATTATATTCGTATTGTCTGGAGCCAGCGACAACGAGAGCTGATACTCGAACGCTGCACTTACAGTAATGGATTCCAAACTGGTGAGACTATTTTTGTGTTCTATTTTTTACTTTACCGGGATTAAAATTCAAGCGATCGGAGATACTATAAGAGTAATAATACTTTAATGCGCCACTTAAACTTTTAATTTGTGATATTTTTTATCAATACTCAGTAGGTAGGAGCCTTTATTTAGACTTTGAAAAGCCTCTTACATTACAGGTTCCACCAATACCTTAACATTAGTCACCATAACACCACAAACCATGCACAGTTGCCTTGACTCCAGACCTAACACAGTCCATCAAGAAGTAGCACAACCTCTTCTGTAGTTCCAAGTGTTCCAACACGCTTTTCGACACTTTATATAGCCTATGGGCAATAGGGCATTGATATTTAATCCACATTTCCAGAAAAGAACACGAGCTTACTGTATGATCCTGTAAGAAGCTCCTTTCTTTTAGAAAAAGTCAAAGTATTCTTTCCAGTTACTATTAATGTACTGTTTACCTTTAAACAAAAATCAGAAACAATATCAGACACAGTTCCTTATGTAAAGAATGTAACCTTCTTGATTCCTTTAAAATCATCTCCATTCAATTCTTTAAATAGACACCTAAATCGTTGATCCCATATTATTTCATTCGAACAAAACATTGAAGCCATGAATAACACAATTCCTATTGGGGGTACGACGGCGATAAAAGATAATATGCTATTGGATGTCGATATGGAATTATTTTCCTTGAGGGATTCCTGTCCCTGAGTCCTTAACCACTGATATTAGCACTTGATATAATAAAGCCACTGAGCGATTTCATCTAGAGCGGGAAGCAACCCATATAAATTACGAGTATGTTATCCTTCCCTTATTAATGGGATGAATGTGAAAGCTTGTTTGCTGTTACTGTCTCGGCTTTTAGGTTGGAATTGATATTGTGTAATAGCTCTGCGATTTGCATAGAAAAACGTTTTTGGTACATTTTTAAAGAAGTACTTCGTTTTTAGGGTTCCGTACCCAAATGATAAAAAACGGGACCCTATTACTAAGACTCCGCTGTCCGTCCGTTCGTCCGTCCGTCCGTCTGTCACCAGGCTGTATCTCACGGACCGTGATAGCTAGACAGTTGAAATTTTCACAGATGATGTATTTCTGTTGTCGCTATAACAACAAATACTAAACACAGAATAAAATAAAGATTTAAGTGGGGCTCCCATACAACAAACGTGATTTTTGACCGAAGTTAAGCAACGTCGGGCGGGGTCAGTACTTGGATGGGTGACCGTTTTTTTGCTTGTTTTGCTCTATTTTTTGTTGATGGTGCGGAACCCTCCGTGCGCGAGTCCGACTCGCACTTGGTCGGTTTTTTTTTTGCTACCCACCTTCCTCTAATACGACGTAAAATATGTAAGTACCTATGTGGCATTTATTTGTAAAAAAAAACGAGTGAAGACGTTTACGAGTGAATCTATTTAATTAATTTGTCTTGGTTAGAAAGCAGAGATTAATGAAAATAATATTTTTAATTCTTTAAATAATTTCTGTTTTAATCTAAAACAACACATTCTTCATCCCAATTGGTTCAGTCGTTTAGCCGTTACGAGAGAAACTAGAAGGGTCAATAGACAGAGAACATCAAACACATAGCCCTCATTTTAGTCGCCGCTAAAAAAATTATACAATTATACTTATACCCAATCAGATAAAAATAAAGTATACCTAGACGCAAAGTACCTACATAAAGCGCTTCAATCACTGGGGGCTTCAGACGTCAGCACCAGGAGCGCTGGTATTGACAAGGTTTTGTAGTTTTTAATCTTCTGCTTTATTATGCATGCCGCACACGCCTATTCCTTGTAGGGCCCCGCTGCGTTCCCGACCCGCCTAAGCTGGAACTTTTCCTGCAAAACTAACTTTTTACATTTTTATTGCTTTTAAAAGAACGTGACCCGGACTTCTATAAAATTTTTATTAAACTGTAATCATAAAAAAATTTAGAAAGGAGTTCGAGAATAAAATCGTAACCAGTCGGATCATGACATTAGCAAAATAAAATGTATAACTATGAAAAAAATATACACATTCACTTTTAACCATTGTACCAAAATATATGGTTCCTTTTCGGTGCTTAGAGTACTTGTCGCTTCTATGTATGTACATACAATTACTAATAAAAAATAATGTTAAGTAAAAATATTACGATTAAGCAAGCGATTGAAAGCACCATCGGCACAATTGCACAAGGATTAATGTTGGAACGTGGTAATATATCTAACAAAAGTTCCGAATTCCAGAAAACGAATGCAAAATGTATTGTGTTACTGTAGAAAGGCTAAGAGATGATTTTATTTCCTCCAACCACGAGGCAAACATTTACGTTTTCCTATTCTGTACCTCTCTGTGTCCCCATCGAGTTACAAAAATAGTTCCCTCGCACTTAGGGTGAGGTGGGCTCGATTCAATCAAACGTTTGGGACTTGAGAATACACGAACACCTTTGCGAGAATTGATCTTACTGATTTTGATACCTAATGTTTATTAGTTTCTGTTTGTTTGTAACCTAAACGGCTTGACAGATTTTATCATGAAAGGTCTGGCAAGATTCTTGATCGGGATACTCTTATGTATAATCAATCATAATAAAATAACTAGATTAAAACAATTCTTTTAATTATATTTACAAAAATAATGTGTGTAAAGTCTAAAGTTTTGATTTGAGATTACCTCAATATGTGCTGACTGTCAACAGACAGCAACATGATTGGGCAACAGCCCAATCATTAAACAATTTTTTTTGGCACCACATTACAAATATTTAATAGATATTTATAAGAATTTATAATGTTCCAAGAGACAATCGAAATTAGATAAACATGTAATGTGGTGCCAAAAAATATAGACATATGTACGCATTATATCTCAGGTAAGTACGCAAATTGAATGTGCAGATCGAATATAATAATCTCCACGTTTAGTTAAAAAGCAAGTTAGCTCTTACGCGTGAAGGCTTTTAAATAACGGCCCAAACAAATACGTACATACCAATATGAGGAATACAGGCTTTTTTTATAGGTTCACATTTTTGAGAATAATAATTGTAGGTACTTGTGAAAATTTTACAAATGGCGGATTTAATGTTTATTTATTGTGAAACTTCAGAATATGTATATCACGTGTGTGGCCCTATTTATAACTATCTAGTTAGTTAATTGCGTAGGTATATTGTATTAAACACGACCGCAAAGCATTGGCTTTATGCGGCAGGGTCAGTCGAAGAGACGCCGTTTGCAGTACAGCTTGAGGCTATTCAATGTAGTAGGTTAAGTCCTTTGAAGTATCTTGACGGCCTGAGGCTAAGGCGTTAATTTAGATAGGCATTATTATGATGAACATAGAACAACTACAGTTATTATGTATTTTTTTTAGTAGGTAAAATAAATGTTTTGCAGCACATATTCTTTTTTAAGCGCACCCTGCTCAGCACAGCGCAGTACCTAAATATCATGATTTTGTCAAGTAATAAATATTGAAAGTTCCTTAATTAAATTGCACCAATAATTACCATAGGGTCAGCCAGGGTAATTGCAACTATGGAGTAAATATAACTAGGTACCTACTCTAAAAATACTAGACTTATACCACGGGTGAACTCTCTTATTATGATTTGCGAAAATGGCTAGTGGCTCTAGCTGTAGACTTCTTGTATTTTTAGAGTAGTTACTGGGATTTTTTTGGATTATTATCATGACAATAGTAATATTACCTATTTATGCTAGTTATGGTTAAGTACATAACATTTGTGTCATATTTATGAAATTATAGTAAATACAATTATATCATTTTAAATAGCTGTTTTGAAAAATGCAACTAAGTCGTAAGAACAAACTTTTGCTATCTATAATGTACATAATTGATAATTTTCCCGCGAGTAAGAGAGAAATCTATTACACCTTTTGGTGTCAAAACCGTGGACAAGAAGCGCGTAATATATAGTAAAAGTAAGTTTAAATCAATTTATTGCTTCTTGTCAATGTTATCCTTTGATTTCTAATATCGCTATGATATTAATAAGCCCGTCGTCACGTTCAATTACAGCTTCTAGGCAACATTATACAGCGTTTAGTGGCGGAAACACATTGCGGCGAACAGCCCAGGTATACGCTGGGTAGCTCAATGGTGCTCAGTTTTATTTTTCAAGCTTGCACAGTAAAATGTTTTGAAAGGACCGATTTCACTTTACGTCGACTGGCGTCCCCGCCCGCATGTCTCGCCTCCGACTCCTATTGTACAGGGAACTACAATCGTACAATATTGTTTTGACGACGGAGTACTCTTTTTTATTTCAGGTTTCATGCAAAATCATATCTTTTGAGCCGCGTGCTTGAGTTGCGTTGATGAAATTAGAATCCGCTTTGAATTGTCTGTATTAAAGTTAGTACCTATATGTAAAGTTTGCTCTTATCTAGATTACTTTGTATTTTTATAGACTTTGAAAATGTTTTTGATGGAATTGGACATTTCCTAAAATATACAATGGAGAGTAATTATATTGTGCTTAAGTAAGTAACATAGTAAAGATTCGTTGACTATTCAAGATTAAATTTGTTACCATTCTTCATACTGGACGAAAGTAAGCCATAATCACTGGCACAGGGCGGACACGCCATACATCAAAAATCATTTGCGTTTGTACGGCACGCATGTGTGCACGGCACGTCTGTACACGCGTCATTGTGTATGTGTGGGTAAGTCGCTTTACTGAGAGCACGCCAGAAGTCCGCCAGATTATGCAAGGGCGAGGTAATGCGAGTCGGGGCGGGGCGGTGCGTGGCCGTTCTGTATGATATGTTCTATTATATTCCAAACACAAATATACTGTAGGTCATAATGTGATGCTCTCGAACAATTTAAAGTTTATTCCCCGGCCTATTATTCTGTGTCACTGGCGAGTATCAGCTTAAGGTGATGTTCGGATGGCGACTGCAGAAACTTTACCGTTGCAACGTCACTGCTTTACTTGATAAAGTTTGTGTCGGATTGAACATTAAATACACAAGTAATGTCGCTACAGTACCTAATGCAGGTGCAGTTGCCATCCAATAAGTACCTTAAGCGTTGCAGCAGTAACGTTGCAACAGTAATGCTGCTGCTGGCGCAATCCAAACGTCACCTTTATGGTGTATTTAACAATATATACAAAGCATAACATAATCTAAACTGTAACGTCCTTTTCAGTGCATATATAATTCACCGCCTTTATGATTATTTTCTTCAGTCAATGTTGTACAGCCTTTCAGCCGCATGGCGATTCATCGTGCTAATAATTTTACTGATTCCTCTTAACATTGCTGGTATGATTTCCTTCTGTAGGATAAGTAATGTATAATACTGAGCTGTACAGCCCCGCCACACTGCAAATCATTAGCAGGATAGAGATGGCGGCGGCGGACCACACTCGCTGTTTGCATTTGTAATTAATACATTGTTTGCACTTCTGATTTACGATAGCGTTCGTTGTACACTCCTAATGTATTAATAGCTTAGAATATTAACGCTTTAAGACTATATAAATGTAAACGCAGTTTCGGCTCCTCCTTTTTTCATCACTTGTATCATTTAATAGAAAGGTTAGTTCAAGCTATCTAATGCGCGACGACCGTCGACCGGAAAGCTTTGTGAAATCAAGTTTCATCCCAGCAAGAAATCTAAATTCTGGTATCAAAATGGAACAAAAAGTATTTCTACAAGCCCAGAAAATGATATACCTATGTATATTTTTTTTAGTATAGTAGTTATCAAAGCAATTTATTTTTGAAAGGGGCCTTGACCCCACCTCCGGGTTTTTCCTAATGCCAAAGGCTGTCCATCGCAATACAACGCGGCAACGCGGCGAGCGTGATGGGCACCTTTGCGTCGGGGGCAGCCTGGGACGGGTTTCAGTAGGTAGTTTTAAACATATTTATTCTATATTTATATTTAAGTTTCGTAAATGAGTGTTGCCTTATGTGAAATAAATTTATTCCATTTAATTATCCCAAAGGTATATATTATTTGGAGAAAAACTGCAACTGTTTATAAAGAAGAAAGAACCGAATGTTCTTTACCTATATTCTGCATACCTACCTAAAAATGGACATGTTTTGCATCAGCGTTACCTTCTCATTTATTATCCAATCTTCAATTAATTTCCTCTAAAATTTTTCGATCTCTTTCGATCAACATGACCTCCCTTGACATCTGCCTTAAATAATAAATACAAAGTTGTCCGATTCTATCGAGCGACACCATCCTCCCTGTGAGTAGGCAGATACTCTAAATACCTATTTGCATTTCTGAAACATGTTAGCATTTCACCAAAAATCCCTGTGATAAAACATAAGAGCATTACAGGCAATGAGCGTAATCCAGGGGTTTTCTCTGTCAATCTACTTTGATATAATCAAATCGGCCGCAAAAGAATACTTAATTTTCCCAAAACCTAACCGCCGTTTGTGTTCGCTCAAAATCTTGGAACAAAGGCCGTTCCATAATCACGGCGTATAATGAAATACTGGCAGAGTACTTCGGCAACAAACTCGACGAGTCCTAGGGGTGTGTCTTGCTCATTTTCGTTTAGTGAAAAATTGTTGGCTGTCTGTCTCCCGCCCTTTCTCTGAAGGTCCCTAAGGCTCGAGCCACGATGAGGCGACACCAGATAACCCCGCGACCTACATGTTGTAACTAACTACACTATAACCATAGGAGATTCAAGAGAATCCAAAAAGTTAAGCTCTTGTAGGTTTGGTGGAGATATTGTCGACATCGTGTGTTTTTCTCACTTTTACTTAAAGTCAAACATGTGCTTAATATGCTAATATTTGTGCATAAAGATGGCTTTGCCACGTATATAAAATATTAATAACATTAACAAAGAATACTAATTAAGTCAGTCTTAGCTTACAGTTGAATATTTATCTAGTATTTTCAGTCATGTTTAAGTCGACGACGGACTTCAAATTACGACCCACGATTCTTCGCCAGCTCAGCAACTGATCCGATGGCTGGGGGCGTGGTGTCAGTTCGACGCGTATTTGCATTTTTAGCGAAAGTACGAACTCACGTCCCGCGCAGACGGATTGTGCGGGTGACGAATGATCTCCCGACGTGGAACGGGGCGTTTATGTTTACCAGATTCTCTCGGCTAAATGTTTCGAAATCTTAGGTGTCGTCCAGAAATCATGTGATCATATTTGGCCTATTTTTGGGTAAAATTGTTGTTTTTGGCTTTCCCGCTTTGAAAAAAAAATTACACGTGATATCTTCTCTGACCCCCCGTCCCCCATCGTGATAATTCGTGATATTTTCCTTACCCCTACCCCCGTAAAATAAAGTTAGAATAAAGTTTCCTTTATACGTTGGAAGACCTCTTTCGTAGTAGTGTCACCAATTGAGATAAAACGGTAGAGTGGCCACCACTATAATGAGGCGACATAGAAACACAGCGTAATCCTAAATTGAGAGTGATCTGATTAATATGCAGTCAAATTAAAGGCATATACACATTGCATTATTCGTTTCCCGTCATCATTGAGAGCCTATGCGTCTGTACTACAAGTACCTAGGTACTAAGTTTAATTGAAACATAAATTAAGCAGTAATAAACCTTGTGGCAGCACGATAATAGCTACAAGAAAAAACAAAAAAATTGGCAAACTTGTATCCAATTAGCCATTCGCAATATTTTCTATACGATGACGCCTCGACGAAATGCAATTAATCCTGAAATTTTAAGTGCATGGCCGTTTTTAAAATTGGACTGAAATTGGTGTTCGATGTACGGTTTTGCGTTGCGACTTTGCCTTTTGTTTTAAATAACTTATTAAACTAAAAATATATTTTTAATAGTGTCACTATGGATGTATGACAAAACGTCTCATTGCCTAGGTTACTCTTGCTGTACCTAGTATCCGCACAGAGGTTATTACTTATTAGTTATTAATTATTTATATTAAGAATTACAATTCCGTTCTGATTTTTTCCAGAGCACCTAATACACTAATGTTTTCCTGACGCCAATTTTTTGATATTTCCTTAATTATACCTACATATTCAACAAATACATAAAAACGATGTACTTACCACAGATTTCTTAAAAACAAAAACATTGTAAAGCATTTTTTCCCATTAAACTTCTTTGCTCCAAAAATATCCAGCATGAACAATCTTTGAGCTTTTAAACAAGTCGCCCAAAACAGTCTCATTAGTGTTCAGAAATTTAATACTGACAGCAAGAGTCTGTTGTCAAATTATTTACTGTTCCCGTATCACGATTCCATTTGAATAATTCTAAGGCTCGGGAGGAATTGATTCGACAGCTTAACGACTCATTCAAGAAGTCATAAAGTTTAAGCCGTCTCACTGCTTAATATAGCCGCGCTGCAAGAAACAATTAGACTGGGGTACAATCATCTTGGCGGAGCTGAGAAAAGATTTAATTGTGATGGACGCGGTATTGTGCTTATTTGATAGTTATAAGATGCTTTCATCACAAATCATAGTATTGCCTGCGTGCTTTGAGTTTTATACTTGCCGACTGAACATATTCCTTGAGCCCGATTCTGATTTCTTGTTCTGAAACTCGTATGAAACTGATCTGTCAGCTGTCAACAGTGACGTTTCTGGTGTACTCGTACACTAGTGTCGTAGTGTACACCAGAAAGTTTTTCGTAGCAGTGTTGTGTGTATTCTTTACATCGGTAACTTGCTGCTACGCGCTACGACTTTAGACCGATCTAGAGGCGTATTATGATTGGTCATGAACTTGATCTGGATTTGTTATGGATCAGGATCAGACTATTGGTCTACGTGGTAGTAGGTAAATTTTCTGTCTCATCCAACAGTTAACATTTGCTTCTTGGTTCAACGCGTGAGATGTGGCAACGTGTCGAATGGCGTGTAATACGGCGGGTATAAATCGTGAGACAGTGACGAGCGGCGTACTTACACGAGGAATGAGAGACATCACGCCGTGTTCAACGCAAACGCCGAGAGGGCGCGAAATATCCTTTTAATTGTTCCATTCGGCTGCCGTCGCTGGTGGTGGTAACGCGGGAATTTTAAGTTTTCATTTAAAAAGCATTACTCGATATAGATGACTAATTAATAATATAGTCTAATTGATGATTCAGATACTATTTGTTAGTTAAATACTTCAAAGTACATAATTCAAAGGTAAGGCAATAAGCAAATTAGGACTCATATAAGATTGTAGGAGGCCAATTTGAACTTAGGAGGACGAACGAAAAACTGATGACAAATTCATATCATTTTAATAATTCGCCCGTGCATCTCGCTCTTTATTATATTTTGGTAGGAGCATAATAATGCGCTGCGAGTAGGTAGATAATTAGGTAATATTTATATTAATTAAAAAAAATTTAAGTGCGAATGTAATTCCTAGTCATCGCCGTTTTCGACTCAACATGAGTACCTACGGTTTAGTATAAATACCCTATTCACAAATAACTCCCTATCTTATAATGCTCCTAATATCAATTAACTCTATTCAAGCTAATGGTGTTACAGGCACTACTTTTATGAGCACTTTGTATTTAAACTGTTTTCAAACGAGAATAACGCGAGATAACAGTCTACTTGCACAATATTCAAATGAAATTGCATCTTTGCCAAAACTGGCGGGAGAATGGCGACACTAACATTAATATACAATAGGATCTTCTGACCCTCCCCTTGTCGCGGCAGCTTCTTTGTTTTTATAGGCCGCTGGATAAGCATTAACTAAGTAATTTCAGAGGCAGGTACAAATTACGAGGCGCTCCACAGACCTTTTATGCCTACATGGGAATGGTACAGACGGTTCATTACTAGAAATAGCTATTAACTCGGGTAAGCGTCGGTACATTAGATTGAATAGTGTCTGAAGTTGCAGCCGTGAAACCAGGATACGGCAGAAGTTTGTAACGTGTAGTTAGCTCGGAACTGAAATAGCTAATAGATACTTATCATTTATTTTTAGAGTCGGTTACAGACGATTTTACGTACCTACTCAAAGAATAAACTGTTCACGATTAAACTGGCTTAAGTATTTATATTTAGTTAATGAATTACATTTACTACTAGCATTTATTTAGTACTAGCGACCCGCCCCGGCTTCGCACGGGTTAACAAATTATACATAAACCTTCCTCTTGAATCACTCTATATTTATTAAAAAAACCGCATCAAAATCCGTTGCGTAGTTTTAAAGATCTAAGCATACATACAGACAGACAGACAGGGAAACGACTTTGTTTTATACTATGTAGATGTAGTGATAGTGATATAACAGTTATCGCACTGTATGTCACGCAGACAAATGATTATTGGAGTGATTTAGAATGTTAGCATTTTGATCAATTCGCCTCAACAAATATTGTAATACCCTTACTACAAGTACTTGCTTAAATAAATAACATATGGGGTGTAATTTTTAACCTCTTGGAGTTCAATGTCCTAATACTAGTACAAATTTCGTCCAATGAAATTTGAAGTGAGAGTGAGAGAAGAACCCGAACCTACGGAGCCTTAAGTAGTAGTGGGTTGATAGGTAAATATTTTCTGCATAGTAACCAAAAACATATTTCTAATGCTACATTTACGTCATTGGCCTTCAATTGGTTCACTTTACTTGTTTGACACAACTGCTGCTTAATTGGTTCATTTTCTCGTATATTAGGGTCAGAAAAGTTTTTTGTATAAGTAAAGGTTATGCGACTTTCCTGGATATTATAAAATAAACATACTTGAAAGCTACTTATCGTACTTTATCTTTTAATATGCAGTACAGTAATAAATTGTTATAATTAAAATCTTAGAAAAATGTATCGAAATCGTTAACTTTTACCACCCAATCAATAGGTACCCCGTGTGTGAGTACCAATGTTGACACGTATTCACTCATATCTTCGAATACCTAGCGTATAAATATTTCGTAGCTCAAAATTATTTCGTTTTAGCTCTATGATTTTCGTAGGCACAGGCCGAGCACCAAGCTAGGTATTCACAGGTCCGGGCCGGCATACGCTTGCATCAATAGCAAATGCAATTAGTTGGAGTGCACCGTTTTTGACGTAGTACCGAGTGCCGACAGGCGTGTGGGATAGCAATCCGATATAAATAATCCACCGCACTAATCGTATACGGAACTGCGAGATCAATATTAGTGCGGGTAAGCGACGATACTAATGGTAAGTGGATGATGTAGTAAGTGCCTTTAGTAAATTACGCGTGAAATTATCATCGCAGTATATTTTTTAAACATGCACGGAAATATATAACGGCAAAATAGATTCAGTAACTTCCTACTTAGTAGGTAAGATACTAGTAGTTCTAGGAAGATTCTAACTATTCTATGTACTACATTATTTTACGAAACCTATACAGAAGTTAAATCTGGGGGCACGGTAGTGCCCCCGCCAAGACGAGCAAAGCGAAGCGCAAGGGCACTACCTACCTTTTCTCGAAGCGCTTCGTCGTTTTTTGAACCCTCATAACTTGGGTTTGGATTATACCAGATAAACAAAATTCTCGGGATATGACTCTACACCTTAGTCAAAATATGTGGCTTGGCCGTTTCGTTACTCCAAGAACTATTGTATTATAAAAAATAATGAATAGTGAATACATTTTTCACCTTACGTCCATGTGACAGTAGCGAAACGGTCAAGCCACATATTTTGACTAAGGTGTAGAGTTTGTGAAGTTAGGGCTTGTAGAGTTAGAAGCTTGGCTCTACAAGAGATCTGATAACTTTTTGTCAGTGCGAGCCTTATGGTTTCGTCTTGGCAACATTTTACATGAAAATGTTTTTGGTGGGATCGTATTTTCTAGTCGATAGACGGATCACCGGTTTGCATTATATTATGTATTTCTTACTCATATTTATTAGTTTTTACTATGAGCTGTATTATATATGTTAACACTATTAGTATATTACAGGTTTAATAAAATTATCATACATTTAGCTATACTACAGCATGCATAATTGTGATGTTCCACGGCAAAAGGTACCTTATGGCACTTGGCGCTTACGTCGCATAGCGCCGCAATAATAATAGCGCGCGGCGGCGGAGTGGCGTTAATAATAGCGTAAGCGCCAACAGCCATAAGGTACCTTTATCCGTGGGACGTCACAATTTAGTTAGGGCGCGGGTTACACGTTTAGTTTTTTTTTCATCTCCAAATACTCAAAATACTCATATTTCTGAAATATGTTATTTTGCCTAAGTGGCATTCTACTACGAAATCTGATTATTTATTTACTTTATTGCAAATAAATACTAAACAATGTACCTACCTACTAATGGCGGACTAACTGGCTAATGACAAAAAGTGTAAAAAACTTCCCGTTTTTAATTTTATTCTGCATATTTCTTTTGAGTTGAAAAATAACACACTATCAAAATAATCATGAGCAATTCAATAATAATTGGCGCAAGTCGTTAATCAATTCCACTTTTAATTCTATCAATTAAAAATTCGCTCGTTAAGCGCCGAGATGTCGAGAGAACATGTGTTGGGACGCGATGGAAACCCGTCGATATGCGCTCTACAGTTTTGATTTACGATTTCATTAGTTGCGTTGCGTACGGATCGAGACAAACAAATATAAATGGAAATCGAATAGGTGTAAGTCGATATAGCTATCTGAACGAACGCGTAGCAGTATTTACCAGATAACTGGATTGGTTTTTCTGCGCTATGTGCCAATTAAAAGGCTAGCAACGATGTGGATATGGATACCGAAACAAAACTTGCAAGTGTACAACTTTTAAAATCCAGCCCTAGTAGCACGGTCGCATTTTTATCGTTTGTCACCATGCCTGTCACGTTCTAACAAGTATGTAAGTACGAAAGTGACGGGCATAGTGATAGTCGATAAAAATGGAACCGTGCTGAGCCCGCTGGTTTGTCCACTTGCTTGGCAACAATTATTGACTCATGTTAATATTTATATACTAAGAAGTGACTATGTAAGCTGTAGACCTAAAAAAGTAAAAATAAAAGATACTCACAAATCTCACAATAGCCTTAAGCGTCATAGAGCCTGTGCGGAAAGAGAAGAGTTGTAGAATGTATTGACTCCCATACATTCCACGACTCTATACCCTAATGTCGCTTTATCTAAAAAGAAAATGCCGCAAAAAATCTATGTGGCCGTCAAACCTGCTCACAAAATTTCAGGGAAAATCGGCCGAAGAAATGCGACCAGGGAAGGGGCAAAACACTACCCTCCTTTCTTACTCGAAACGGTATAAAATATATAATGGCTGAACGCTTACATTTTAAAAGCCGTAACAAGTCGAATACAATTCAGTTTAAAAGCTTTATAATATATTAGCAATATTTAGATCGTAATTCTCATAAAAAAATTGCGGTATCCAACGTGCCCATGGCCAGCGAACTCTTACGCAAAGTCGCCCCAGTAGCTGTATAAATCAAGAGTTTAATACCATTAAGCCGCTGCGCCTACAGCACGCTTTAAAACTTTCCAGTTTTAATTCGCTCGCGTTTTAATTTAGCGAGAACAGTTCCGAACTTGCAGTCATAATGTATTCATACATTAACAAAATACTGACATTCCCGCGCTAGAGCGAGAGCAGCTTTGCACTGCAGTGACATTTTTCTTTATGAACTCCCAGAACAGTTTTTATTAATTCTTACTCCCCGCCCTAAATAAAACAAAGAAAACGTTTTCATGCCTGGAATACCTTCAAGGCGATCATAATTAGTTCGCTGTTGACGAAATCTCGCATTTCACGTTTATTGCATTAATATGGATCAGATGGTCGTTCTTGTCTACGTGACAGCGTGATAAAACGGTGTCCGTCACTTTCTTTCCCACGGTGTTAAACAGTGACAGTTATTTTATCACGTGGATAAAGATGGATAAAGCTATCCATAATAGGCTGGCTGATTGCTTACAATAGAAATATCATACTTTTATAAATAGGTAACTGAGTTTATTTTATAAATCTGTTTGAATGCTTGAGCAATGCTAAATCATAACCCGCCCCTATGATGGAATAAGCCACATTGAAGAAGCCTGCACCTTACCAAAGAAACCTCTTGATAACTATGTAGCTAATAAAGTGACGCTCGACTTTTGTGGTAGGTAACTTATTTAGTTTTAGTTTATGTTGTTCCCGCGACTTCGTGTAAAATGATGATAATGATTATAAAAACTAGCCTAATATGTCTTTCCCGGGCCTCAAACTATGCCCATACCAAATTTTATCTAAATCGATTCAGCAGTTTAAGCATGAAGAAGTAACAGACAGACAGAGTGTCTTTCACATTTATAACAAGTATGGATTACTATGAGAAATTGTATTAGTATTCGAATAACCTTAAAAAAGCTACGCGTGTCCCCCGCTTGAATGCAGCCGCCAACTGCATACAATTTACGAAGCGCTTTGTAAGCCTCATATTACTAATGGACTAATGGATCACGTCTCCCAATCCAGGTTGGTATCGGAGCGTGTCAATGGTATACGCTAGACAGTGTTGGCCGAAAGTTAATGCAAATCGAAAATGCTGGCCATTAACCATTATAAATTGAATCGTAAACTATAATCGTCCGATACGGTTTAAGGTTCAATTTATAATGGTTAATGGCCAACATTTCAATTCGCATTAACTTTCGGCCAACACTAACGCTAGATTAACACTCAAGCCAACTAGAATATGGGCTCTCCGATTACGCATAGTTGATACTTATCTCTAGGTCACAACATAGAATTTAGATAACAATAAGATACTAACGTACATAAAGTTATTACTGAGTATTACTATTACCTATTACAATGTGTAAAACCACTAGGATGCTCGATGCAGCTTTGAGCCAAGCGTAGCCGAGCTTGGTCGATCATACGACTAAAACAACCAGTCATAGTAAAGTCGATTCGCCCGAGCGTTCGTCTCACCTCACCTGCGATCTGTATGTAATGAAATCCGTCTCGAGCGAGGTGTTGCCCTTTCTAGGTTAGGTGTCTGGTTTATTCGGCTAGTTTATAAGAGTCGGGGCGAGCGTGCCCTATCTGTCATCGGGCGGGCGGCAAGGCAAACACGCCGTTACCTCGACTCATTTTATTAGGGCCCGTGCGCGCCGGCGCGCTGCGGTATGCTAATACGGAGTTTGAACAAAAATACAAACATTATAAGTTTTTATCATTAATCACTGTTACATTGAAACAAATGTACGGGACTCGTTAATACGACAATTTGTTTTTTTTTTATAAATGGTTGTAGATATTACTCTTGAAACAATATTATTAATTAATCCTAAAAATATGTTAGCTTTACCTAAGTCTACTTAATAATAAGGAATAAGCTCAGAATTTAGTACATCGCTTTCACCCAATAGCCTAGTTCATTTTAGATTCCATCAACTCTCAACTCAATAGAATAATCTCACCTTCTTAGCAGTAATTTTGAAGCCAAAATATACATGCGCAGTGGCTGACTGTATCCGAGCTTACTAGATTGCTTTCAACGGCGGCTTAGAAATGAAAACGGGTAATCTGGGACCCCGCACAGATAAAAACTTTCACATTTTTTCGACAAGTCTCGACGATTCTCGACGGCGACATTTGCCGACGACAATAACGCCGGCTGTGGTTGCCCTTATTGCGTTATTGTTTCCGTAATTGTGAGACACAAGTTTTGACATTGTTGTAGAGTTATTGGCCCGTCTAATTTGCAGTTACTCAGGTTAATGTAGGTCTTATTTAGAGGAACTTTTGGGCAACTTTTGAGAGCAAATATATCATCAGATTTGTTTTTGACCTGACATTTATTATTTATTTATTTAGAAATTTAATTCAGGCAACAAGGCCCATATTACAAATACCTTATAGACTAACATACATATGTATTTTATAAACTTAAAACTAAACACTAGTTATTTAGTCGATAAAACGGCGTGGCTCCGTTGCATCGGCTGCTCCTGTGTCGGATTCGGCAGTTTGCCCCGGAACCTCCGAAACACGACACCCTTCGGCCAGAAGTCGGCGCACTCGATGGTCCCCTGCAGCGGTCGCGGCACGCGCACCACAAAAGAGTTGAGAGTTGAGTTGAGTTGAGTTGTTCAAAAGAGTTGTTGATATGCCGACCCGGGTCCGGGAATACTAACAAATATTGTTTTAATAAATTTATTGTATTAAATCTAAATAAGGCTGTTCTCTTCATGCCTTAGGATTTACAACACGTTTCCGTCTTTACCCAGCAAAGAAACCATTCCATCTTATAAAAATCTAATCTTGATATGGCGTATCTCGTAGGTAGGCGGCCTATATGCCTAATAAGTAATAATCAACTTCTTTCCTAAGACTGTGTTGTGTACAAAGCGAGCGTCTGGCAGACATGATAGGAGAGCTTTACTTGACCCTAAGTCTTCTTAAGGTGATAATGTAGTACGGAGAATCCGCCATTTTATTTACGATGTGGGGCAATTTCTGGAGAAGGCAGAGGGTATACTAATATCGGTCGTGTGGGTGCTAGCGATAGCCGCTCGATAGAATAATATGACGGCCTCGGGTAGTGTGACCAGGGTTTAAGTGAAAAAATCTGGAAATTTTCTGATACAATACATAATTAGATCCATTAGCAAATTGTTTAGTACCTACATCGGATGACCACGTCTGCAAGCTTTAGTGTTTCGAGTATGAATTATAAAAATTATTCTATATGCTGAGATAGCCAATTAAAAAGAAGAATCAACATAGCGTTCCCCTTAGGTTCGTGATAAGGGAATAATATTCGGAATATTGAAGTGTAGAAAATTGTTACAACTTTAAAGTTTGTGAGTGAACTCGACAGACGACGCGTAATTAAATTGGTGTCTGTTAATATCACAATCATAGTTTGTAATTCGAATTAGATATTACACTTTTCTAACACTTCAAATTATTTAAATGTTGGATGAAATTATTGCTTTATTCAAAGTGAACTTTGTGTGCGGGGTTAATACTCGTACAAGCGATGAAAAACGCACGGTGCGAAAGAAGAACTTTCATAGTCCAAAGTAAGGAATTTCTTTCGCCCTGACGAAATGAACAAAATTTTAAGGTAATAGGTAAATAGCTCAGCCTTGCCGACCTCTATTCATATCATAACCACCACAGTCAAGCATTGAGCGAATAATTTGTTTCAGGTAGTTTAATGTTAATGTTAACGATAAACATCTGTATTCTTATAGCGCTTTTTGGTATACAAAAACATTTTTAGGCGAAGCTGTTACTGGCCACATCGGCTCCGGTCTTGGCAGCACGTAGGCAATAAGCCCCGGCACCAGCGAGCCGGTCAGGAAAAATAAGATTGCAGCCGGACGGCGCGTGCCTCCATATGCGTCACTACCCGCCTGCTCTAAATTTAAACCTTTAAGTTCAGTGGCTGGCTACGTATTATTATTAAGGCAGTCAACTGCATATTATTTTGTGCACCGTGCCAAAAGGGAACCCCTACCAATGAGTGTTGTCTGGCCACCCGCAATGTATTTATTCATTTTTACAAGCTTTTATTTAGCTTGCAATGTACCTATGTAAGTAAGTATGTACCTATGTAACTATTATGTTTGTACGGGTCAATCTTGCAAGTTAAAGACCCACTTCCCGACTTCCAATGACCCTGAGCATACATAATATGTATGTCGGATGACAATGCAATATTATGGTACCATCGAACTGATCTGATGATGGAGACAGGAGGTGGACTAGGAACTCTGTGACAAAACCGTTGTTTTATCACAGAGTTCCAACTTAATTGTGTTTGGGGTTTTTAGAATTGTATCGATTGGCTGTGGAAAGAAAAGTACAGTCAGCGATAAAAGCTTGTATCATAAATGAAATTTTTACCAAAAACTTATTGACATTATAAAATCGTAAAAGTTATAATCGACACAAAACTATAGTACTTTGTGCAACGGGTACATGACAGGGACTTTCAAAATTCAGTCATCAGTTACATAACGAGACGAGGGTAAATATCATCGTTACTGCCTGACTGGCTTGTAATTTATATAAATACGATGATTTTCAACTTGATAGGTATCTCTAAGTAGGTATGTACTTAAATACTCCAGTAATACCCACACTTTAAATCAAAGTTATATAGCAAAAAATCCAACTCTTACAAGTCCCACTGACCAAATAGATACTTTATAATTTATATCACCAAGCAACAATAAGTTAAGAAAATGAGCCAAGTCAAACTTCCACATTTTACATCCATACGTGGGGCAATGTGTCGGCTAACGTGTAACGTATTCAAAGGGAAACGTCCCGCCGAGGCAGTCCTTGTTTCATTTTACGATCTTATCGAAATAATCCGATCTCGCTTGTTATTTACTGCCGTCTTCCCCCGCCGACTCCTGCGACTACTACTTACGTGCAAACGGCCCACCCACCCCTTAGACGATAAGCAACCCTACTACCACCACAAACGTCGCCAAATCCCTTAACTGTAATCTATGAGTACGTCTTATATTCACAACTACGAGTGGAAACCGCAAGCAAGCAATAAGTAAACTACTCGTCGAACTTGACGCTGTTGAAATATAATTCAGAATGCGAAAACGTATAACGGCAGTTGAGACGTTTCGCTTATTGAGTCTCACAGATATACCTCTAGAGACTGCAGAGGAAAAATCTAGGTGTTTTATTTCGCATGAGACTGCGGTTGAGATGTGAGGCGAGGCGAACTATCACAATAAACACTTGGCGGTCGCGTATATTATTCAAAAGCCAAAGGTTTGATGCACTGCACTTAGTAACGTAACGTACAGTGTAGTAGATACCTACAATATACAATTGTTGTTTATATTGTGAATTCTTAATAAGAGAATAAAAACAGAATACAAAATGGAAAGTTTAGTAATTTTGTCACTGTCAAGTTAATCTTATTTTGAAACTCTAACTCCTCAATAGTATCGTTGTAATCATAAAACAAATTAAATCATTGTAAGCCATTTCTTACAACACACATAATGAACAGGATCCGCAAACTGACCTGGACTTTCAAAAATCTTAGGCAAGTAGCAACAAAAACTCTACTAAATCAAGTTTACGTATCGCTGGCTCAATCTGTCATCACATACTGTATCTCGGTATGGGGTGGTGCAACAAAGACTAAGTTTCTTGAGCTTGAGAGAGCTCAAAGAGCATTGCTAAAAGTCATGCACCAAAAGCCGTTCAGATTCCCTACAAACGAACTCTATTCACTCTGTAATCTATTATCTGTAAGAAAATTGTATATTCTAAATCTTATTCTAAAAACACACAAGCGAACCACATACAAAACAGACAATACATGCACACGTAGGAAAAAGACTAATGTAATTAAAACCCATACAGTGAAAACTGCATTTGCCAGAAGACAGCAACAGGCACAATCTTGCAAACTATATAATCAAATAAACAAATACATTGACATACATTCCTGCACCACATACGAGTGTAAGAGTAGGTTAACAAAATGGCTAAAAACTAAAAGTTACAACGACATAGAAAACTTAATCAAAATATGTAATATATAAGTATAGAGAATATTAGTATAGACTGAAACAAAACACACACACACACACACACACACACACACACACACACACACGCACACGCACACACACACACACACACACACACATACACACACCTCTTTTATATTAAGTACCCTATACCACATTAAACCACACTAAGGTCTAGTTAATACTTATATTAATATAATATAAGGTCTAGTTAATACTTATATTAATGCTAGAATTTGTAATTTTTTCATAGTTTATTATTATTATTACATATTACATATTATTTCTAAGATACTTATTGTAAACTAACCGCGTGGAAGAGCGGTGTTCTCTTAGCACAAGTGTATGCTCACTTAAAAAGAGGCACCAGTGCAGATACTGTAATTTGTTTTTTAAGCTACTGAATAAAATATTTTTCATTTTCATTTTTTCATTTTCATTTCTAAGATACCCGTAACCCATTCAGCACGACTGCCTCGTACACGCTGGCGAGTACGAATTTAATATACACACTTAAGTCATACAGTATAAGTAATAGCAGTTTGCGGATACGAGTCAAACGCGCAAATACTATGAACTAAATGGACGCGCTATTCAAAACACAACTAGCATTCCATGTGCCAGGACCTTTAAACTTCTTAGTTTATAAACTCGAAACAAGAACAAAGCATCTAGACTAGTAGAATTAACTGCGGAGGCGAGAAATTCAATATGATGGTAGTGAAACGGTCTCGAGTCTCGCGCCACTCTACGTCCGAGCACCTAATAAGCGTGGACGGGGATGAAGTAAAAATTCCCGCTATTGTCATTCCTGCGGCGTAGCACTGGTAATGAGCTAAGTTCGCCGTAACGCCTCGTAACTTACATACCAATCGGTCGACTTCCTTTCCCATCGGTAATCATGCCGTTCGGTTTGGAAAACAAAAACTTTTGATCATGTTTTTGAAGAAAGTTTGCAGTTACAGTTTTATGGGTGTTCTTTTGTTTTCATATGTATGTAGAATGATATTTTAAAGAATATATACATTTTACACTTACCTACAGGTTCATATTGATATTAACAAAAGTGACCGTGTGTGCATCCTGTCAAGAGTTAAACATGAGTCGTACCTACCAGAACTAAAAAACTTTTTTCAATGCTGGAGCTGGACATTGATCTTCTTCTACTCAGTGATCTTCGCTTCGATATGCAATAGGTATTTGAACAAGATATGCACAAATATACTGCAAATATTACTGTCCTTGTATATCATCAGTAGGTCAATAAGTTGTAGTTATAACAAATAGGTAACGTCGCTTATCTAACAATTCCGCGCAAGTCAGATATGCTTACTTGAAGAGAGACACAAATCTGCATCACAATTGGGGATCCAAATGTCATGCCCAATTTTTGACTTACCCGGTATTGTTAGCTAAGCGACGCAATGCCAAAATCCTAATTCCAAATTCAAGCTGGTTTAGCCTCCCGGGTATCGTCATCTCTTATTTCACCGGATTCTAATTCGATGGATATTATTCTGTGCATTTGTGAAACCAAGAACACATTGTAAATAGATGTTAACCGTATTATTATTCACTTTATTTATTTCTGATCTTAGGTTAGGTTATTTTATAATATGGATATAAAAATAAAATACAAAAACACTTACAAAAACAATACAAAATACATATAAACACATTATAAAAAACCTAACCTAGGGTGCCGCCAGCAGCGGGGCAAGGCCCAAGCTACCGGTGGTCAGGGCTGCAGAGACAGGAACCGGCGGACTATCCGCGCCGTGTCCAAGATCACCGCCTTCTGCATCTGGCCCTTGATCCAACCACCTAGCGAGAGTCTCTCAAGATGTTGGTCGAGACTCTTCGCTATTAGACCGTTCGCTGAAACAACTATGGGAACAATGATCGTCGAATCAACATCCCACATGGCGGTTATCTCGTGAGCCAAGTCTAGGTACTTACTGGACTTGTCCTTCTCGGCTTTCACGAGATTCTCATCATGGGGGATGGTGATGTCAACGAGCACGGCCCGGCGTTGCGCTCGATCTATTATCACAATGTCAGGCTTATTGGCTACAATAGTCCTGTCAGTGATGATAGATCGATCCCAATAGAGCGTGGCACGACCATTCTCGAGAACTGGCGCAGGTGAATACTTGTAGTACGGTACTTCGCGGTCCACAAGGCCGTATAGGAGAGCAAGCTGCTGGTGAATAATCCTGGCTACGAGATTATGTCTGTGCAAGTACTCGCCGTTAGCAAGATGAGAACAACCGGAAATGATATGCCTGAGTGACTCTCCGGGACGGCGGCATGCCCGACAAATGTCGACCGTACCGTCCTTCAGGATATATTTCCGATAGTTGTTCGTCATCATTACTTCGTCCGCAATTGCACAGGCAAAACCCTCGGTTTCTCCGAAGAGGTCCCCGAATCGTAACCAGTTCACCGACGCGAGCAGGTCCACATCGGGTCCCGTGAGGGCCTTGTAGAACCGCCCGTGTAGCACCTTACTCTCCCATGCCGCCTTGCGATCCGCAGTACTTAGTACCACAGGTTTGCGCCAGTTCTCGTTTGCCAAGGAGAGCGGCGTGAGGTTCCTGTCTACTGCCACCACATCACGATGCATCCCACACTCGTTGTTAAGGAAATAATTCCTGAGATTGTACACCTCGCGGTTGTGGAGATCCTTGGCGTTTAGGAAGCCTCGGCCTCCACATTTCCGTGGAATGTACAATCTCATAACTGACGAGCGTGGGTGTAGCATGCGATGTGCGGTGAGCAGTGATCGGACTCTCCGATCCAGGGCATCCAACTCGGTCTGAGTCCACCTTAGTATGCCAAAGGAGTATGTGAGTAGGGGCATTACCCAGGCGTTGAAGGCGCGCACTTTGTTGCCTCCTGACAAAAGACTGTTAAGGACTTTTGTGAGCCGACTGAAAAAGCGCTCCTTCACCGACCGTCTAATACCCTCGTCCTCAAAACCCAACGACTGTGACATACCAAGGTATTTATAGGTTTCTGATTCAGAGATAGATCTGAAAGACATTGTCTCAGAAGGTTGTAAATTTGTTGAATTTACAACCCTCCCCCGCTGTACATGCATAACCGCACATTTATCGACACCAAACTCCATGTTGATGGCACTACTGAAGACTTCGGTGGTTTTCAGTAGCTCCTTCAGGTCTTGGTTATTTGGTGCAAATAATTTGAGGTCATCCATGTACAGAAGGTGAGAAATGACTTCACCCTCTCTCCGAAGCCGGCAACCTAGTCCCAAATCCTTCAGCAGGGTGCTGAGGGGATTCAGAGCTAGGCAGAACCATAGGGGACTCAGACTATCACCCTGAAATATTCCTCGCTCAATCCTTATGAAATCCTGCGGGCCAGGGCGGTCATCTCCGCTTCCTGGTTGACGAAGGACTGTGGTCCACTGCCTCATACACGCGCTTAGAAAGGCTCTCAAAGCTGCATCAACTTTATACAGCTCTAAGACCCTCCCCAGCCATGAATGAGGCACCGAATCATAGGCCTTCTTATAGTCAATCCAAGCGGCTGAGAGGGCCTCCTTGTTCCGCCGGATTTGTTGGCAAATGGTCATGTCTATGAGGAGGAGCTCTTTAGTACCACGGGACCCAACCCTACATCCATTTTGAGCGGGGGCCAAAATATTGTTAGCGACAATGTGCGCGTTGATTTTTGTCCTCAAAATGGATGTAAGGAGCTTATAGAGTGTAGGTAAGCACGTGATGGGTCTGTAATTCTTCGCTTCCGTGGTACTACCGGACTTATAGAGCAGGAAGGTAACACCAGTTGTTAAGGAAGGTGGGAGAGAACCAAGCTCGAGGGCTTGTTGAAATTGTGCTGCCAAGCACGAGTGCGAGCATCGGAACCATTTTAGCCAGAAGTTGTGCAATCCATCCGGCCCAGGACTTTTCCAGTTCTGGGACGTGCGGATGGCACAACTTACGTCATCGGGGGTGATAGTGACTACCCCCATAGGTTCGATGGACTCGCACTCACGCTCGACAACATTCATCCAACTCCCCTCGGTGTGTCCGACAGGCACCGACCAGATGCTACGCCAAAAGTCAGTCATGACAGTAGGATCCGGCGGCTGCATGTCGGACACACGAAGGTTGGTTTCCTCCCACCTTCGGTACACCTTCCTTTGGTCACTCTGGAAAAGACGATTCTGCTGGAATCGATCCACACGCTCTCTGTAGCGGCGAATACGGTTTGCCCATGCATAGACTTTCTGCTTTAGAAAGTCGATACGCTCCATAACGTTGGCCATGTAGTCGCGGGGCCTGATATCCGTCCCCGCGAACGCCTGGTTTACAAAGCGCATTACTCGGGGGCGATTGTTGCCCCCCCTGAAGCAGATCAGCTTTGCGATAAGAGTCCTAAAGGAGCTGATACGTCGCTCGATCCGTATTTGCCATGCGGGGGCACCTCCGGCGGTCCTAGGTGCACGTTCAGAGTCCGGAAACTTGACTCGTGCAACACGGCACGCCGCGATGGCTCCGCAATACATGATCGCGTGCGTATCATCTAAATCTTTACTAGTCCGTAGATATGGCTCTAGTAAAGCATTTAGGGCTCCCATTAGCGCTAGATTGCGTCTATTCATAGGCAAACGTGGTAATCGTGGCCTAGTGTTGGGAGTGGAGCGATACTGCGTAATCGCCTCATCCAGAGTCCTCCTCAGATGCTCATTGGCTGTACTACTCTCACTCTGCGCGATCTCCTCCTCGTCGGCGTTGAGATCCACCCGCGCTACCCCCGGCGCCCGGTCGGGTGTGGGTACCGGATTCGGCGACGTCGCGGGCGGGTCCTGCGCCGAGGTGGAGGCCGCGCAAGCAGAGAGAGCCTCCAGGCGAAGCCGATCAAGTGTCGAGTCATCCAACCGCTTTAGCCGCTGAATGACGCGCACCTGATCCGATAATCGTTGCTCCGACACGGTGATGGTTGGTTCAAGTGCCTGAAACAGTGGAAGCATTCGGACACGATAGGCGCATAAGTTGGTTCCCCCCTCTGTAGCCCCATAGTAGATATGAGCGCCGCGCCGGCGCGCCGCCGCCGCCGACAAAATTTTCGCGCCGCCGCCGCCGACGCTGCGCTATCGGCGTGGCATCGGCGTGACCTTGGTAGTTACTACTACTTTCAGAATCAGATAATATATTTTTAATAGAGTTTAGATCATTAACGGCGCCACTTCGAATAGTTTATAGGCATTCAAAAGGTATTTTAGGATATATAATTCAAAAATATCGAAGGCAAATGGTCTAGTAACCGCGCTACTAGTCTTGGGGAAACGAAATTATTTAATATCAATTTTAACATCAATATGCTTGTAATAAACATACCGATTTCCTTCCATTTTTATTGTGGAACGTTCCACATTACAATTTATAGATTGTATAAATACACTATACATGTCAATCACAATCAAAAACATTACTGTAATCAACTCTGGCTAACGTGAGACTCGAACCCACATCTTTGGATTACCGATCCAATGCATAACTAATTTTGCCAGCTAACCATCCGTCATTTACCGCGAATTTAACCATTGCAAGCATGGTTAAACCGTTTTAAAAGGTATAAAATGGGGTTAATTTTGAGATATTAAGCGTTTCCAGGTTTCCACGTCCAAACGTCCGGCCGTTGGCTTCGCACGGAAGGGCGTCGGAATCGGGTCTCAATTAAACTTGGCCACTGTTGAAATTTCAAGCTTTGCTCTCTCGCAGCTCAATCTTTGGGCTTGCATCGTTCGCATGGAATTAAGCCGCTATTTGAACCTGCAAGTTTTTGGCCCTCTTTGGAGCTCAATTTTCGGCCTGTTTTAAAACGCTTGAGCAGTGGTCCTTATCCGATCTTAGCTCCATTGCAGCTCGGCCTTTGGCGTCGCACGAATGCGCCCGCAGGAAAGCTTCAGATCTTTAACACTATGGCTTCAGTCTTTATCGGCCTGCACCCTCGCTCTTGCAGCTCGGCCTTGCACAGAAGCGCGCCGCAATCGGCGCTCCAGGCGTTCAGTCGTCAGCCAAGCTTACACTTGGCGTACGATTCTTAGCTGTATGCTTACCTGCAGCTCATCCTCTGGCCTCGCACTGGGAGGCGTCGAAATCAAGTCTTCGGTGTTACATGGAGCTCGGTGTTGGGCCTCACTTTTGACATAAATCGGTTTTATTGGGTCGATATTGGTTAATGACGGAGCTCGTTTTTTTGGACTGTCGACAAGACGTTTCCCTGATACAGTCAATCCGTAATTTTTAACTTAGCTCAAAAGATAAGGGCCTCGCTAAGATCTTCCGGCCAAAGCCTCGCCATGATCAAGACCGCCTCTGATGCCGCGCGATACCGCTTATCCACAGTTTATACGATATCAATTTTTTTCGTTCCATTATTCAATAAATTATCCTTGAACATAAAAAAATCATTTATTTCATAAGTTTCTTACAGCAAAAACATGTTTTTTCGGTAAAATTTTGGTTTGAATTCTTTTTTCATTAATCAAAGGTGTTTCAAGGCCACGCCGCCGATTCGCCGCCGCCGCCGACCAATTTTGACCGGCGCGCCGCCGCCGGCTATATGCCTATCGGCGCTCATATCTACCCCATAGTAGGCGCGCATAACGTTCTCATTTATGGTTTGAGACCATCGCATGCGACGCACTACACCACCGGTAGCGGGAGCCGTGGGCGGGGCAGGATGTCCCGCAGGCCCCAAGCGTGCCGGCAGCGGTGGCCGCCCTCGTCGCGCAGGTGGTCGTGGCGGCGGCGGCGGCGGCCCGCACTCGTCGCTCGACTCGCTGGTGTCGGGCGCGGTAGCGAATTCATCGCCCGACGACGGTTGCGAGGAGACGGACGAGGCGGGCGAGGGTGGTGGGCGTGCGTTGATTGTGATTGACGCTTGTGAACGCGCTTTACTTCGTGTTATCATTTTCCTTTGTATGTCATTCGACCATTGTTTGTCGGCTAGTTTTGTACATAGTTACATTTTTGCGGTCACGTAGCCTTTTGCGAAGTGTCGCATTTATGTGAAGGTAACTTTTCCACAAAAAAAATACAACGAAAATGTAATAAAAGCCAGTAAAAACATATTGATCATATATAAAAGGAAAATTTAGTAAAAAACGCGTCTGACGTTGACGGCGTCAAGTTTTTTTTTATTATTATTATTATTTATTTAATTAATAAAGTACAGTGATATTCTTAACTATAATCATAGCCCCGCAAAACTCAACAATGAGTTTGACTGTGGGGTCATCAGTCTCTGGTTAATATGTAACTTAATGTAACTTAAAGTAGGTAAATTAATTACTACAATGTGTCATGGTAATGTTTTTTTAACATAGATTTAAATTTGGACTTCTTGTTTTCGCGTCTTATAGCTTCAGGCAAACTATTGAGTAAGTATGGAATTCTTTTTCTAAGTGTTCTATCCCCGTAGTAGTTATTAATTCTAGGAACGGATAGTTTGCCTGTAGTCACAGCCTTTGTGATGTATGTATGATTAACTGGTGTTAAGGAATCCGCTGAGTTAGACTCTTGGTAGCTATGGTTATTGATCGCGAGTAAGTATTTATGTTTTAAACTAACTGGTAAAATATTGCAAATTTTAAATAGTAGTCTGTAGTTACCTTTACATTTGAGTTTAATTTTATGGTTGACAAGTAATTTTAAAAATCTGATCTGCATAGTCTCTAGTTTATCGATATTGGTCTTAGTTGTGAGCCCATAGCTGTCAAGAGCATAACTCAATATTGAATCTACAAGTGACATGTATAGACATCTAAGTGTGCTAATAGGAACTTTGAATTTTAAGTGATAGAACTTACCTAATAAGACTCTAAGTTTTTCATAAATAAAATTAACATGATACGACCAGGATAGGTGCTCGTCTACTTTGATTCCAAGGTAAGTAATACATTCTACTTGTTGAATAGGTTCACATTTACAGTTATAGTTGTTAAGGTGAAAGCAATGGAAAGTATGGGCATATAGTTTGGAAGGGATATTCTTAATTGGTAAGTACGGTGAATGAATTAGCAAGAACTTGGTTTTATTGGAGTTGAGAACTATTCCATTGTCGTGAGACCACTTAATGACCGAGTTAATGTCTTGCTGAACTAGACGGAAAGTGTCCTCAAGGTCAGTGCCCGCGCGCAAGGCGCATAGGTCGTCTGCGAACATGTGCGCTGAGCAATGCTGCAGCACACCGCACAAGCTGTTAACGTGCATCAAGTAGCAGACAGGACCACAGCCCGAACCTTGAGGCACCCCACACTCCACGGCGCACTCACGACTATAGGAGTTCCCGACCCTGACCTTGTAGGAGCGCGAGGCGAGATAGTCGCGGAACCATGTGTTCAGCGGCTCGCTCACTCCGCACTCGTGCATGGCCTTCAATAAGGTGTTCGATTCTAAAGTATCGAACGCCTTTTTGAAATCAAAGAATACGGCTAAAACAATTTTTTTATCATTCAGGTAGTTATTAATTTCATCTGTGAAATTTGACAATAAAGTTGAGGTACTTTTTCCTCTTTGAAAACCGTGTTGACTGGGAGTTAAAACATCATTTTTACTAAGATAGGTACTAAGCTGGTCGGTTATACATTTTTCCATAATTTTATCAATACTGGATAATATTGCAATGGGTCTATAATTAGAAAAAGATTTACGATCTCCTTTTTTGTAAATTGGACGAATTATAGCTTCTTTTAGCTTACTAGGGAATTTATGATGTTTGACAGATAAATTAATCAATCTGGCAAGAATAGGACTTATTTTGTCTGCGACGAGTTTTATGTCAGACATGCGTATCAGATCGCTGCCCGGAGATTTGTTTGCGTTCATGTTTTTGACAGCTTTTCTTACTTGGTGACTTTTCACGGGCTGCCATCTCATGCACACGTCTGACTTTTTAACATAATTATCCCTATCAATCCAGGTATCATTACACATATGTTTAATCTCTTTGATCTCGTCCGTATAAGTAGAGGCGAACTTATTACATATATATTTGTCATCTCCCATATCTTGCATGTTAGAGTGTATTATATCATCTAAATTTTTACTATTTTTTCCCAACAATATATTTATCCTTTCCCATATTTTCTTAATATTATGATTACACTCTATAATACACTTTTTATCGTAAAAATTTTTACTTTTATTTATGGCTTTAGTACATTTATTCCTATACCTAGTATAACTAAGTCGCTTTAGCATATTCTTTGGCTCATGGCACCATATGTGAAATAATCTATCCCTTTCTATTATCATATTCTTCAAATTATCGTTAATCCAGGGTTTATGATTTCTACTTGTGTTACACTTGACCGTTTTATTTACATAGCAATCGTTGTATATGTCATAAAATATTCGTGTTAATGCATTATACAATTCTACTGGGCAATTTAATGACATTAAGGCATCAAAATTAATGTCTAAAAGCATTTCTCTGACCTTGCGGTTGTCAAGGACACGTCGCGACTCAGCGCGGGCTAAATGTTTCCGTTTTGTACCACCCGTACCACCGAGGGCGCCACTGCCGCGCGACACCGGCGATGCGCCGTTGCTATGGGCGCCGGCGCGGCCGGAATCGCTCGCCGGGGCGCGGTTCCACTGCACCACAGCTGACACAAAATAATGGTCCGATATTTTATGCTCTATAACAGCTGAGCTTATTAGTGCCGTGCCAACCGAGGTTCTTATGTAAATATGGTCTAAGCAGGATTCTACAATCTTATCAATAACTATTTCCTTACGTGTTACTATATTAATACATTTATTTAAACCAAATTCTGTCATAATAGTTTCATACTCTAGAACATATTTATTCTGTTTATTTAATAAGTTAATATTTATATCACCACAAAAAATAAGATTAGCGTTAGAGGGTACAGAGTCTAAAAGTGGCCGAAGGTCTTCAAGGAATTCAATAATTTTATCTTGCTTACTTATTTTAGGTGGTCTGTAAACACATAACAAATACACCGTTTCATTATTAACATTTATGGTAATGGAAACGCACTCTGCTGATCGCAAGCTAGTGGCGGGGGTCTCGTGCGCGCTCGCCTGGATACCCTCCCGCGTGTAAACAAGAACCCCTCCCCCGCTGCGGTCAGTGCGGGTATAACTATGTAGATTGAAACCTTTTATGCTGTAAAAACTTAACAAAGAGAAATTAATATTAGGTTCAGTAATTACAAGAATATCGATGTGGTCAATGTTGTTATTTATAGTTAACAATAATTCTGCGAAGTTTTTCTTTAAAGAACGAATATTGACATGAAGTATGCATAAGCAGTTATTAAAACTATTTATAGAAGAAAACCAATAATTAAAATTATCATATTTAGCAGTATCTATTGAGTCATCACTAATTGACTCAATACTAGTGAGATCATTGAATGTTATTATTAAATTTAGCACATTACACCGCACGTAGGTAAACTCTTCACTTCACTTTGAGTAGGTCGTTGACCTCGCTCTCCGATCTCATCCAAAGGGTCTTGTCTCCTATTGTCTATATCAATTGGGCAATAACTTATAATTACAGTAAGGCATAATTTGAATTCCGAACAGCTAGCCGGTCTAGGCGTCCAAGTATCGGCAGTCAGCCAGTTTCTTCTCTAGCCTGAGTTTGTAAATGGAATTTGCAAGTAATTTCGTCGCCTTCCCAACCCCGCACTCTCTTGCTCTCTTGTCTCTGGGTGTCGCTTCCATTACAAATTGTGTTGGAATAAAAATATGGTTAGAATTACTTAGAGTGGATTAAGGCGGTTTTTGTTAATCCTGATTTAAAAGGTGCTAATGGTGCATTGGCCAGGATTTTTTTTATGGTTGGTTTATATCATCAGAGTACTAAGCTGATAATTAAATTAAAGAACATCTAACATCTGACACCGGAAGTTTTTGTAAAAAATCCTTTCTTTTTTAAACTTATTTGAAATACGGAACCCCAAAAAGAAATCAATTAACAACTCGTTCAACAAAATCATCATCATGAATACACACATTCATATATAGATTGCTAAAATCATGATTTTCTTTTGGCTTTGCCGTTGTAGAGTAAACAATATACATCCCGTATGCGGTTGCACCCCCTCTATAAGTTCCCTCCGTTCACGGGAAGAAGTGGGCGTGTAATAGGAAATGTTCCGCATATTGACTCTGGCGACGCGGCCGTTCCGTTGTGAGATCTCTAAACAATGACACACCGACGCAGTGATCGACAACGTTTTTACCCCGCTCCCGAATAACTTTAGTTTGGGAATTCGATTTGATTAAATAATGACGTGAACGGAATGGAATAGTCAGATTTTTGGGACCTACACGAGCTTATAATATTCAGACAACGTTTTAAGCGTTATTTTATATTTCAACAACCTATTGACACTGACGATGCGGACACTCAGCTGAAAGATGTACAATAAAGATGTTTTAACAATACATATATAGCCCACCAGTATACCCCACCAGTGCTATCATCGACAACGTTATAGTGCAGTGTCGTGTTAGTATTATTAGAATTATATTTTAACCAATATAAAAATTTTGACAAATTTGCCTGCGGTTAGATCAAAAGTAGGATGGTTCTAAGAACTAATGATTTGGACTTGGAACTAGTCGGATTGTTCCTGCTACAGCAGTTTCTTACACAGCTCAAATGATTGTGATAAAAAGTTATGTTATATAAAAAAAAACATAAGTTTATTCTTTAAGTCTCATCCAAAAATACACAAAATAAGCCCCGTGTTAGCGTTACCACCGAAGTGTTCAGAAAGTCAACAAACCTTGATGAGTCCGTCAAAGCAAGTTTAATTCGAAAATCGCTACCGTAACCAACCAAAGTTAAAATTGGAAAATTGTCTTGATGATCTAAGAAATACCTCGGGGCGAACTTTAACTTGGCGCGCCTTTGAAACTGAAAAGCTGATCTATGCGATAGACGTTGTTAAAACTGTTTATGTTTTTCAGTCATCGTGTTAGTGAAGGCGCAACTTACACAATAATGGAATGTGAAAAGTGGAATAGTTCAAGAACTTGGAGAAAGGAGAACAGGCTCGCTTAGATGTTCTGGATTTGGAAATTTAAGTTAAATATACAGGAACAAGATGAATATAAAAGAACTTACAGATACTCGTAGATCCGTGAAATTCAGTCTTTTTGGAATATTTTAAACCCGAGGTTCTTGTGTTCTGTTTGTTTTTATTAAGTAATGGCATTTGGAAAAGTAATGACTTCAGCCTAAATATGACGAACGTAAGCTCTTTATGATAAAGTTTGAGTTTTGGAATGTTTTGATATAAAACTGGCTACCAATAAAGCTCCCGTGAGACTCGAACACATTAAAATGTGTGTATATGAGTGACCCGTTTAAAATGATTTTAACTGGTTTACCGTAAAAGCTAGCAGGTAGATTTTATTAATTGAATTCAACCGTACATACGTAAATCTCTATATCAGGTGATTCAACCTTCTTTTTATTTAAACAGCTCACTCCAATATTATAGATACCTCGGGCCTTAATGTGTTTGTTGCATATTTCCCAACTTTGTCCCAAATTGTACACAAACCCAAAAATAGCCTAGAGTGTGCTAACTCACTGCAATTTAAATTATTTATTAATACCCCGTCCATTTATAGGCATTTATCCCGCGCGAGTCCCGACCCGCGAACTCATTCGCCGTTACCGTTTCCTATTCTCTAATACATATTCTATTCTACATTTAAACTGCTTGCGAAAAGGATTTCCTAGGGAAAAGTTTAAATAAGTTTAGGGTGGAGTTCCTAAAACCCCTTTTACGACTGCAAAGGGCAAAGGAGGCAAATGTTTATTCAAACATTCTATAGATATTGTTTAGTGAAGAAGAGTACGTAAAAGTTCATAGAGCAATTGATGTGAACGGCGGCTCGTGTTCTTTTTTATTGTTTTATATTGTTTTTTGATTTGGTGTTTTATCTCAAGAACCAGAACGTTTTCCTGTTAAAGAATTGTAACACTTTATGTAGGTAAATGGTTAATATGTACTTTTAAAGAACCCAATGAAACTGATAGTAGATATTCGATTTTTATCAAAATACTGACGAACATTATGGTATCGCTAAACATTTCGATACAAACTTATGCAACTAGAATGCACTTTCTGTTCGGCTCTTAACACAACATCTTCATGGATTTTTGTGAACTTACCTAGAAGCTATATATAGTTAATTGCGTAAATCTAGGCCATTAAATAGAAGAAAATAAAATGAAAAGCTAAATTTCAAAAGCTTTTTATTGCAGATTTAATAAGCTATTATACTACATTAGTTAGTTCTAATTGGTTTTCAATACACTATTGTTCTGAAATAATGAGTCCCGGAGTTAAGTAATATAATTCCGCTTCACAGCGAACCAACTAATACAATTCATGCATTCCAAGTTTCATGACATAAATTACGGCGGCATGTTTAATTTAATCCGGACTAAGTTCCTTGATTTAATTTTTACTTTGAATCAATTTAAAAATTCTTGTTGAAATCCGGGCAGTTATCGAAGTTGGGACGTAGAGAACTTTAGCACTAGTAATTTTCGCGAAGTAATTTCATGAAAATCTGACGTGACAGAGAATGTTAATCCGGGGCAGATCGATGACATTCTCGACTGATGGGAAAAGTATGTTGATGGAAAAGTGTATTTTATTCATGAAACAAAGAAATTGTTTTCGTCGCCAGCTGGTTTATCCCCAATCGCACAGATATAGATTCCGCTTGTTATTCAATTCGGGCCTCCAGTTCCGCCGACGTTTTACACTCGCGCTTTACGGAGCAGTAATGCGAAACAATATCGTAAACGTACTGTGTCGTTGAGAATCAAAGCTATAAACTGTAGGTCGGCAGAAAATCGGTGAGCGAGTCGCGCGCGGAGACTGTGAGAAGGTTTAGGACAAGCGACGTGCGACAAAGTTTTTATTTCCCTGGGGACACACCGATCGTAGTGCCGCTCAGGTGCTCCCCGCACCGATGGAAACCTATATTATTTGTTTGAACGAAACTTTCTGGTCTCGTGTGAGAAAAGTAAATTATGTTTGTGTCCTAAACGCCGCCTTGTATTCAATGTCCCGCGCGCCGCGATTCGACACACTAAAATGTAAATACGTCTCAGTCTGCGAGCTTTACTTGCAGGTAGTTTGTTCTGAAAAATATGATTCTACTTTTTATAACGCATGAGAAAATTTTTAGGTACATTTGCAGAAATGTACAATGTCAGATTATCATACAGTTAAAATGTAGTCTGTATAACGAAGCCACAACGCTTCACGAAGTTATGCTCGCAATAAAAATAACAAACGACCCACATACGTTACTTTTATTAAACGTTGATGAAGACGCGTTTAGCAATTTCACGTGTTTTAGAAATTCAAGAAAAAAATTGCTCGCATAAAATATGGTCCGTAAGGGAATTGTGGAATTATGCCAGCATAAAGACTGCTGAGTGTTTAATGGCCCTATCCTTCTATGGCGGATAATGGGATGAGTTAGTATAATTTTTGGGTTCACGTACGTTTATTACACTTAACGTTTCAACGGCCTTGAATTACAAAGCATGACAAAAGTTTGACATTGTTCACACACTTGTTACGAAGTCGAATCGAATTGTAGCTGGGAGAATGTTTCGCGGGAATGTGCCTGGAAGGCTGATGAATCTAATTTTTGTGTCAGGGAGCAGTGGCGCGTTACTTATGAAAATTATGCTCCATTGGAACGCTCGGGGAAGTTGAGAAGTTGAAATAAACTGTCGCGGCGTGACTCGCACACCGATCGACGCGCGCTGGCTCTTTAAAATACTTACCGATGGAAAGGTCGTCTTATTTAATAGATATCAGCGTATATGAAAATATATTAGGTGCAAACAATACATTCTTGTTTACATTATGACTAACGAGAATAAAAATACAGTTACATCTAGCTAGTGAACCATAAAAATTATGCTTTTGAGTAAGTTAGCAAATAATGTTTAAAAAAATTAAGCAATTATATGATTTGCCGATATTAAAAATAGTTAGAAACGATGTTTCCTAGCCGTAATATTCGTACTTAGGGTTAATTGTATTGTATTGTATTGTGTGGGTTGTAGGGGTGTTGTATATACATTGCGATTTCATAATAATTTTCTTTAAAATGCCTTGTGCCGAGTTACTTTGCAAATATGTATATAGTTTTATCAGATTTCGTAACGGCGTAGCGGAGATTAGAAAATAAACATAACGGAACATATTTCTACATTTTCCTGCATTAACTTATTTACTTACATTCATCGCGAGTCTAGAATTTGAAAGAAAACCATATCTCATTTAATCTCTTTTCTCAAGAAAATGTAAAGGTGCTATTGCGATCTTTCTTACGAATCTAGGTTTCGTTGCCCGCTCAGTAAAGCTCTACATCTCATTTATTTATAAGAAAGGCTATGGACCCTTCATCCGTCCTTTTCAGGAAAGGATATTTGAGAAAAGTCCATCGGAGAGTAGTTCGACGTTAAAATTACTTAGCAGGGAGCTGTATTATTACCGAAGTACTTATATACTATGTAATCCAGTTAAAGTAACTAACTTATCTAATTTACTTCTATCTGCCTGAGGAAGCCTGCGTTACGGATATCTTACATATATGAATTGGATTATTTATAAGGTTTTTTGGTCATTCAATAAATATCTATAACATATTCAATATGTATGTATTAATATTAATGCCTTGCATCAAGTGGTTTTAAACCGTACCTAACTCGCATAACTTATACAAGCAATATTTGCTGTAAGTATAAGCAATTAATTATAAATATGCATAACGATTTGGGTATATTTTTTGCCTTAACATTAAAAATAAAATCCAGGACCTGAGATACTAAGCGTCAGTTTTTTAGGAAAGGAATCTTCCAGGGGTCCCAAAGGGTTGAATCCGTACATTGTAACTATCGCAATAGCCGCGAAGAGCTTTGCGATTGCAAGCGCCTATACTACCTATGTATCGACCCCGCTAACGTGGGAAGAATACATTTATTATGTCGAGTCACGGTGCTCATTTGGGTATTAGAGATAAAATTAAAATTTACGCTTTGCCCAAAGCAATTTGTAACCGCCCGCTTTACTTCACGCGGAAAATAGGCTTTGGTTTATCCGAGTTTTACATTCATTTTCATAAGTGGCTTACATTCAACGAAACAGCTAAAGGATAGAATAGCCAGAGACGGCGACGTACAAAAGGATTGGCAAGACATCGTTTACTTTTCTTTTCAATGTTTTCATAATGGATCTGGCATTTGAGTGAAAAGAACATTCAAATATTTTCATTGAATATGAGAACTCTGTACGGGATAAAGGGGATAATAAAGGGATCCCTTTGCTTCCCATAAAGTTTTAAGTCATAATGTATTGTTTGTCATATTATCATTACTCATAAAACTGAAACCGTTAAATTTTCAGGATTTTGGTCAGGTTATCCTATAGATGGGTTAGGTTAGGTTAGGTTTGTTTTATGGCAATCCTGAAAAGTGACGTGTTTCTGAACCAAATAAATTATGACTAACAAAAATGCGGGGAAACAATACACTATGACTTAAAAATATTTGGGAAACAATAGAGACCCGATAATAAAAGCTACGGAAATATCGAAATAGACAAGAATATTAACAAACAGAGGAATTATCAAATTAATGTAGCATCATTAAACTTAATCCGATTTTCATCGTTTGGAAACCAGAGAGAATAATTATATTAATAAGGTCGCCGCCTGCCGCATACATTTTCCGGTGCCCGTCCCAAATGGTAAAAATCACGTGACGGGCCCGAAACGCATTTATTTGTTAATGTAGCTCTTAACAAGGTAACAAGGCTCGTAGGTAACAAGGAAGAAACTATCTCAACAGACCAGTAATAAAACAAAGTAGGTACAATAATTAACCTGATTAATTAAAATACAAACCAATTAATTTGGAGATTTAATAAGTAAAGACTCCCTACATATAAAATTTTCATTAGATATACAAAAGGTACAGTTGTTTTAGCCATGATCATACCTATATGTAGCCCAAAGCACGAACTCCCAAAGCAAGAATCAAACATACGTCTCTGTAAATCTGATTACCTACTCTGCTCTGGTCATTAGACCATAATTGAGTACAACTACCATCATAGCAATTTTTTTCCAATTACTTTGATAGATCATTTTATGATCGTGGTTAATTTTTACTTTCTGGATATACTTATCAATTTCTACCTAAAACTAATTTAAAAAAAATTACAGCAACACTACCGTTACTGCGCTGACCCTCTAAATGTTATTCCGTCGTAATAAGTGCTTTAAGCATCAATTAGTCAAAAGAGAGGACCTGGCCCGAGAAATGCCAAGACAATTTGTAAATGAGAATTCATTGTTGTTTGGTTTAGAGTAACCCTAGTGAGGCAGATAAATGTCCTTTCAGGCAGCGCCGTCAGTCAAATCGCGGTTGCCTGCCCACAAGATATATTGTGGACCCAACGGTCGTCCTAGTGGAACGGAACCCTACAATTACTTTAAAATTAACAAATTAATATAAATATGTCTGGTAACGTATACTTGAAGAATACAAAAGCTGCCTAAAAATACTATATTATGTACACGTTATTTAACTGGAAGACTCGTTGCAGGTGATCCAACTGCAGAGAAATGTAAAATTCCCTGCATTGTTAGGTACTTACCTACTTAAAGTATATTTCCTTCCTGTAGGAACAACGTCAAATATTTACAGTTATAAGGATACATTACATCTAATGAAACATTGTAGTTCCTATGTATGAATAACTAGTGGCTCTGTGAGCTGTAGACCTCGCGAGCAGAGCTTAAAACTGAATAAATGTATGGCAAAAATATTTATTAAAATATAGGTATAGTACATGTAATATAAACAAAAAAAAACACAACTATACGAAATTTAAGTATAAAAAAAATACAAAAAGTTATGTAGCAATATACAATTACTGGGGATGGAACCAGGGACCTGCCGATGCAAACAAAAAAAGGAAACGTTTGCATAATACGCCATTATAGTTCTTAAAAGCTGACGAAATTTAGCTACTCATTCTCAAGTAAAAACTAAATATCTAAATACCGCCAAAACCAGCGATACAGATTTTCTGAATTTTTGGCCATTTAATCTATAAACATATCTCAAAAAGAAAAAACTCTTATGATACCGATACGACTATTTGTTTAGGCGGGAGCTATCACAACTCCGCCATTTTGAAAATTTTCCAAAAACCGAATCGACAAATTTTTTTTATTTAGTCATAGAATTCGGTCACAAAATTTCACGAAAATCGGTTAAGAATTGTGACCTGTAGAAGAGAACATCCGGACATACAAAAGCAAAATGCACGAGTCAAAACGTAGACCTTCGCTACGCTTCGGTCAATTAAGGCAAAATAATTTCGGTAAAGTTCGGTAAATTCGCTGTGAAATTAAGGATTCAACGCAGGTGAACATCACCAACGTAGTAGATAAAATAAAACAACCCAGAATATCCAGGAAAACTGCATTTGGATACATTAATTATCTCGTTTCAAATATAAACTATTCGCTTAGTTTGACGTGGGTTACATTTAATTTGGCAGCGTTAACAGTTTTGGAAGCATTTTCAACTTAGGTCGACCGCAACAGGCATCGCATTCGAACAAACAAACAAAGTAATTAAACACATCAAACGGAGAGAAATTGAAGCCGCGAGTCAAAGCGGGCCAGTGCTGTCATTTCCATTGAGAGCTGACCGCTGGCGACCAAACGCCTCTGGCGAACTAATGAAAGTGTGATCTTCGACAGTGTAGCTTCACGGGTCTAGAGGACTCAATATATACTGTTTCGGATTAGTCGAACACTGGTAAAGCAATGGAAATACATAGCAAGTCGGTGGGTAGCTTCAGTCCGGCGTCCGTTGGTATGCCGAACCCTAATTATTACTAGAATACCGAATACCGCTCTAGTGTTTAACAATATCATATTACACATTAACACATTATGCTTGATAGCACTGATTTAAACTTTCACGATTTTTACACATTATTAAATTGTACAACGGGACTTAATCGCGTATCTAAGTTTTAAGATTTACCTCCGAAGTTTCGAGGACGGCGTTGTCCCCGTGGTCTCGGAGAAGACTCGGGACAACGCCGTCCTCGAAACGTCGGAGGTAAATCTTAAAACTTAGATACGCGTCATACACGATTAAGTCCCGTTGTACAATTTAATAATTATGCTTGATGTTGTTATTTCTAGCTAAAAATGCAGTAACGGTGACAATCGGGAATAATTCGGGATTTACACTGCATATTCGGGACGTAAACCATAAGTTCCACTGCTATTTTAAGACAACTGATCGCCTTACTACTATTAAATTTGGAACAGATTATAGATATTCGTAATGTTCATTTCTAAACATATTACCGTATAAGAACCCCAAGCAGCTGAAGATTCTTACAGGCAAAAGTACTATATGTATCTAACAAATCATTTCAACACGAGCGGAGATGTTGGCTGAAGCTAAGTAGTTCACTGAAAACACGATAATAAAAACAAATACTTGAATGCATAAATAATTCAAGTATTCATTATTTTTTTGATCTTAGGAAGGACAACAGCAGCTTAAACGCTGAATGAAATTACGGAAAAACTTGATGCCGACGTCAAAGAACAATCGTAAGCACTTGAATTTTAAACGAAACACTTCGTTCGTTAGCAAAAATTTATTAGGCATATGATTAAAACAAGAGGCCCATTTCTCTATCCTATTACAAACATCATAAGTTATTTATGATCCTGAATATACATATCTTTCTCTTTCTTTGGCATAGGTTTAAACAAGGATAAATTAACGTCCACGTGTGGTAAGACACTTGTCGAGTCGAGATCGGGGGGCTTTCGAGGGCGCGAGCGGGCTCCGTGATATGGCAAGAGTAGCCACACGGGATGGCTCGGGTCATTTATTAGGCCATTGAGGTTGCCCCGGCGACGTCTTTGGTCGGACGTTGGTATGCAGAATGGGTTCGTTCATTACGTAGGTGAGTGTTAATTGTGCGATACTGACCGGAACAATCTAATTTGTTGGGCGTTCGGTTTTGCAGTATACTTGAAGCTTGATGTAATCAGATATACTATTATAGGTACTATATACACTAGAGTGACTAAAGTAGTTAGTAGATACTATTATTAAGTGTATGTATATCTATATATACATACACTTAATTAATTAAAATGATCATTATTTATTAATTAAGTAAGTAGACCATAGGTATAGGCAGAGGTGGATCATAGGTAGGTAGGTGTACAAAAGGTCACAATGTTGTGTTGATATATAAGTCTATTCATGCTTAGGTACTAACTACTGCTTCGGAGCCAAATATCCTACCTTAAAATAAACAGTACATTTCTAAACACCTCGTATACCCAAAAAAATCCAAATATTCATGGGAGCCGGATTAATAACTCTTTCCCTAATAAAATGCAACGTACCCTAAATGACGTCATAATGCCCCCGTAAAAGCAAATGGTCATATCAAAAAAGCGAAGCGAAGCAATTACATATAACGAGCGGCGTGGACGGCAGAAAGTACCAGCAGGTTCATTCTCATCACTTAGCGGACATATGCTCAAGTATTTAAGTAAAGTGTCAATGCCAATTTAAGTTTTCACTGTAGCCCTCAAGGTGGCAGACTCTCCACCGATCACGACCCCGGGGTTTACGGGTCTTAACATTTCGCTGGTTCTACGAAGGTTATGTGCCCCGCGGCATTGAGAATACAGCCCTATATTTTACCGCATTACATACGTTATCAAGGGCCCAGCCACTCGTTGTTGTCGATGGTTAATTAACGCCCAACATGCTCTATCTTGGCCCGCTCAGACGGTGTTTAGCAGATAAATAGATGATAATGTTAAGTGGGTCGGGGATCTCGATATTATTAAGACAAAATAAAACATAGGAAATGAAAAATTACAAAATAAAAATATTATGTCACTGTAAATGTTGTATTGACTTGTGAAAGAGCCCTTGAGGCCTACATTCAGAATACATTATTGAATTTTGTTGTACCACCTTACATAAATGTCACGTATTTTTTACTTATTTTCAGCGTTTTTAGGGTTCCGTACCCAAAGGGTAAAAACGGGACCCTATTACTAAGACTCCGCTGTCCGTCCGTCCGTCCTTCCGTCCGTCCGTCCGTCCGTCCGTCCGTCCGTCCGTCCGTCCGTCCGTCCGTCCGTCCGTCCGTCCGTCCGTCCGTCCGTCCGTCCGTCCGTCCGTCCGTCCGTCTGTCACCAGGCTGTATCTCACGAACCGTGATAGCTAGACAGTTGAAATTTTCACAGATGATGTATTTCTGTTGCCGCTATAACAACAAATACTAAAAACAGAATAAAATAAAGATTTAAGTGGGGCTCCCATACAACAAACGTGATTTTTGACCGAAGTTAAGCAACGTCGGGCGGGGTCAGTACTTGGATGGGTGACCGTTTTTTTTGCTTGTTTTTTGTTAATGGTGCGGAACCCTCCGTGCGCGAGTCCGACTCGCACTTGGCTGGTTTTTTTTTATAATGTATGAAACACAACATATGACAGAGCCGATACTAAACTTTTGTTACATACGGCCTTTGGATTACAGTAACGATTTAAATGGTCTTTTTAAATGATAAGTAAAAAATTCGCGATAGACCCGTCTATAAATGTGAGTTGATAAGTAAAATAAAACTACAGGTTGTATTATTTACCGTCGCGTTCTTTCGACCTAGACAGTAAAAATTATCACTCAAAAATATGAAATATTGTATACTTGAGTATAATAAAATAATTAAAACAGTTCATACTCGTATAATGCCTTAAATGGCGACGGAATGCCTTAAATCTGAACTGAACTATCAGACTGAACATTCGGTAACTCCCTCCATACAGTATTCAATTTATAATTTACATAAAAATAGTTAATTTTGAGATTTTGTTCTAAATGAAAACTTTACAAAGTTATAAAACAGATCTCAAAAGTAAGCGACGAAATGTTATAAACAATATAAACATTCCTACGTCAGCTTGAGGATTTCAAATAGATTTTCTTTGATACTTTAGAATCTATCAATCAATTACAGAAAGTGATATCGGTTATTATATTAAGAACATAATTACGCTAATGTGCTTTACCAGTTGGTAATAGGGTCTTTTTATTGTTAAAAATTCGTAATCTCGTAATACCAAGCGGATTTTAATATTTATTCAAGTCAAAAGAATGTTTTAAGAAGAGCTTTTAACGTCAAAATAATACAATTTTCTCAGACTTCATAGCCGGCCCGTTTGTGCGAGTTCCGTTTCTCTGTATACGATCCTAGAGACAGCTGTTCAAGGCATCGACTGGTAGCGTATTTTCATCGCGCGTATTAAGTTTTTCCTAATCCGTGAAATTGGTATGAAAACGCCATGTTCTGTATAGTAACTCTGAAGCATTACAGCAGTGGGTGGGCCATAGCCTGGTCAAGCAAATCTCTCCAGTCCGATGTGTTCGTTGCTTTTCTTCTCCAACATGTCACCCCGCAGGTCCTGATATCCTGCTCGACGCCGTCTAACCATCTGAGCTTGGGCTTGCCTTTATCTCTGCAGCTCTCCGGTCGGCCTTCTAGATGTCGTATGGGTACTCTGGCCTCTTCCATTCATACTACGTGCCTTGCCCATCGCAGGTGCCCGAACTTTATGGTCTTAATTACGTTAGGCTCATTGCACATTTGGTATAGCTCGTGGTTATAACGCGTTCGCCATATCTCATCCTCCATCACAGCTCCGAAAATGCGTCTTAGTTTTTTACGCTCAAATACCAACAAGTAATTCTCGTCTTTTTTGCTCAGTATGGACCTTAGTAAGGTTTTATACAGAAGAAGTTTAAAGGATGACTCACGCTAGACCGGGCCGGGACCGAGCCGAGACGTCCGACATGTCATTTTCTATGACGGCTGATTGGTGATCACGTGGTGCTTTCCATGGAAAACTAATCGCCGGAAGCTCTGGCCCTACACCTAGCATGCGTATACAAAAATTGCAGAGGTCCCCTCACTAGGCCAGGCCTGTATTGCGGCCATTGCGGGAGACCAGTTTACCATGTTGTGCCATGAGATGTGAGTTTGGTAGGTCATCCCACGCGCTCGGATATTAACTGGCTACCATCTCCTACATTGCACCACACAACAACCTGGTAAAGCTCCCCGCGGCTACGCTTTGTGTAGTGATCCCTTGATTGGCAGAAAATTCAAAACCGGCTTTAGACAGCGATTGAGTTAACGTTAAACGTACTTTTTGCCATGATTCTTTCAATTGTATCATTATCATTTATCAACTTTTCTTCATACGGATCTTTGCAAGGGTGCTACAAAAATACGTACCTTTTTTCAACATAGGTACCTAGGTAGGTACTACCAACATTATAAATTTTGTGTACTTAGGTATGCATGTATACGATGCCCGAGTTAAAACCTGAACAAAAGACAAGACTAGATGTCGTCAAAAAACTTTAATTACCTATGCAAATTTTTTGGCACAATATGGTCTCGGCGGTTACCCGTCTCTTATTAATTAGTGTCATAATACTCATCTAGGTAACTGAGATCGAAATTTCTTACATTTCTTTCATTATTGGCAAAACGAATAATGCCAATAATGAAATAAATTTCTTTGTAAGTATATTTTTTAATTGTGAATTTTTATCGAAGTCTTTTGTCGTCTTTACCTGAATATAAAAACATTGCTTGTTGTAGTAGTATAGTTAGATATATCTTGTATAGCTGCGTATATTGCAATAACACTAATAATTTTTATACCTATATATTATTATTGTTATTGCAATATACGCAGCTATGTTATGTGCAAGGACTGCAAAGTCGAACGTCAAATGAATATTTTGCCTCGGTTGGCCTGATACTGAATAGCAAACATTTTCAATGTTCACGGCGTGCCGATCGCAACAAAAACGGTTTTCGGTCAAGTTTCAACTCTCGCTACGAGCTTGAGCTCTCGCAGAAGGAGTTTTTACCACTGCATTTTTTCGTAGCAAAGTTTTGGTTTCAAAGTATTTTAAAGGTACCTAGCTAGATGTTTCTAAATGTTCATGTTTAATTATGATTCGTACGTAACTTCTGCAATATATAAATGCGCCGTTCTATTTTATTCACTCTGACACCCTGATACAATTTCTAATGAAAATAGTATTAATCAAATAATTCAAAGAGAGGTAAATTTCCCACTGAATTTGATAGGCCCAACTTTCGTTACCCGATTTTTTTAAATTGGTTCTCGGTTAGTTTAAAATATAGCAGACACGTTAACAAGATAACGTTCCTTCCGCGGACATGCAAACAATTAATTAGAGGGTTATAAATGCGGGACATTAGTCAGGAGCGGCCGTCCGCGGTCTCGGACGGACCCGGGCAGCTGTTACACGTCCGGGGTTGTATGACGGAAATAAAGGTCAAATTTTAACCACTTTACAGGACAATAACAATGTGAGGTCACATTATTTTAGGAAGCAGCCAAAGCTTTATTTCTGAGGTTGACAGAGCTCCAGAATGTAGGTACACTATGTTGTTATCGTTAGATAATAGTAGGTACAAGTAAATTTATACAGAATGTTTTATTTTAAGTGGGACAATATGGGGAAATTTAAAAGTAGGTATTGAAAATTTTGACTAACTTCTCGTGCTCTTTTGTTTGATAATTTCAATCCTCGAATAAAAGTTAGTCAATCAGCATTGAAAAACTATCATGTTCATGACATTTCATGGGCAACTCACACTTGACCAAAGTTTTTGGCTATGCCAAAATTGTTTTACAAAAGAATAAACTAATGCTTGGAAGCAAAGTTTTTGCTCTATCTTCAATCGTTTCGGATTTCCTCATACTGTTCCACTTAAAACATCTCTCTGTGTACGTAGGTGAGGGTGGGGAGGGTCGATCCCTAGGGGACACTTGGTAAACTTCATTTTTAATCAAACCAAACGAGATACAATTTTTTGCGCTGGTAACACTCATTCATTCGTTCCTAACTTCACGTTCTGTCATGGCACTGTATCGGAAAAGTCAGTGGTTCAAAAATGGCGGACGGTGAAAGATTTTCTGCGTACTATATTCAATTTTCGGTAAGCTTTAACTGGATTTATTTTATAATATGAGATGGAAATGATGTTAGCGAGTGTGCTTATCTTATTTGTTGTTTATTGAAGTGATGATTAACTTGGATTACATTGATATACGCGAACACATGTTTCGAGTACGGCACGTTTTATAATCTTACTATGTATGGGGAGACTTTGTCTTTTTCTTCAGGGGAGATATGATTCCGGGATCATGTCACCCCCAAAGCGATCAAGTATACAGTGTAATAAATTTACTTACAAAATGATTCATAGAGCTATCATAAATATTTTCTTTTCTTTAGTAAATCATGCCGCGAAAGTACGACCAGAGAAACACTAATTTAAACTTTCAAGGTTTTTGACTCATTATTGTTTATTAAAACGGAATTTAATGGCGTATAATTCAGTTTTTAATTATACAACCGACTCCGAGAACGGAATTATCCCCGTGGCCTTTGAAAAGACTGACTAAAGTTTACATCAACATTTTACGAACTACCCGTACTTGGTCTTTTTTATCAAGTTAAACGTTTTACACACAGGGGATGTTACTCGGTTGACAAAAAACACTTATAACGATATTTGGTTTTCAACCGGCGATATTTGTTTTTATGGATGAAATGCTATTTCAATGGCTTTCCGACCTTATGTACTATAGAACCGACGGTCGATAGAAAGGATTTTAGGATTATGGAGCTCAAACACCGTCCTCGAAACGTGAGCAGTAAATTTCTAAACTTATTTATTATAGTAAACAATAACGACCAGTGATGGGTAAAAAAATTAAAATTGCTGTAGGTATCTGACGCTAAAAATACCTTCATAAGAACTTTAAAAAAATTAGCTTGTTACAAGAAATTTTATGTTAATAACTTAGATTTTTGTTTTTTTTTGGTACAAAAATTGATTCCCTATTTTATGTTGTTTTATGGATAATACGATTACATTGTTTTTTAAAAGTATAAGATTATGAATTAATATGTGGTTGATATCTTCATATATTAATTTTCTGTAGATAAAGTGAATAAATTAATGTAGATACTACCCTCGAAATATGACATTGCCCCTTAAAATCTTTTTACCAAGTGTCCCCAAATCTGGAAGACTTGATCCCTTCGGCTTAGACATCTGATTACCGGAATACAACTTCAAAGCATGGAAGATGCAATATATATATGTTTGCTGTGTATTTTACAAATTATAGATGCATTGCTAATAGCGATCCGAGTTATATAATCAATGAGATGTGTCCTAAGAACCAGGGTCACTTGATCCCCCTAGGATCAAGGCTCCCGACCAGGGGTAAACAAGTCTCCCTTACATAGGGGACACATGGCAAAAGTCAACAGTATGGGTTTTCATTAAATAATGATCTAATTTATTGCACAAATCTGTTCTAATTCAAACTATTAATGAAGAGATAAATTCTGAGTCGTATGGTCTATAAAGTTTTTCAATACTACAAATAGTTAAGAAAATGTATGCTAAAAACAAAAGGGGTGATCAACCCTCCCCAGTTTCCCCTACATATAGTAAAAACATTCTTGTACCTACATGCTGTGTCAACTTCGGTAATTAAATAGTCAACAAATCCATCTCATTCAATCGTAGGTATAACGATTCAGGATTTTTTTAAACTCCACCTATGTTACTTAATATCAGATTTTTTTTTAAATCTCTATGTAACTTAGTAATACTTACTATGTACTTAACTATGTTTAATTCTAGAGATAGTTCGAAAAGTGTATAATGTGTGTAATACAAGTGTACTAATTTTATCATACTGACTACATATCTATTAACAGTATAAGTGTCTTGGCTATAGCTGTAAACTTATACTTAGTGTTTGCCTGAATAAAGAATAAAGAATAACCTGCGTAGGTGACCGTTGTTTGTCATCTAAATCTAAATACGGCACAAAAAAATTATTGCTGTATGTGTGTGTGTATAACCAGAGGTATGAGCACCTGTGGTTCTTGTGAAAATAATATATCACACTTGTGATACAATTTAGATGTAGGTAGGTAATTTAAAAGCGCACTATGCAACGAAGCAATTTTCCGACAAGCTTCGCTAACTTATATAGTCGCCTTTAATTAATATTAAATTGATAATAACAATTTTAATGTTGTTTAAAAACCTAAAGCGTTTCACTGCTAAATGATTTAAGTTTTGCAATTTGACAATGAATTAAAAAAGCCATAAAAACAAAAAAGTTCGATTTCTAAATACGAAGGTAATTTTGGCCACTCAACGCGGATACTCGTCTATTAGGTACTCTAGAGTCCAGGAAGAGCCCTCGAGTCGGATGGATCGTAAAATATACGACACTCCAATATTATATGGGTAAGAGCAGTTTACTGCCCACTCAGAAAAAATGTTGGCTTAATTCCCCACCCGACCCTCTACACATAAATATCTGCTCCCGATTCTACCATTTGATCGAAACACTCCAACCGAAAGGATTTCCACGGATAATTAGGCCCCACCTGTTCGCTTCGACTCCATGTTTTGGCTCTCATCTTCATTCAATACCGAATCATAACGTAGTTAGCATTTGAGATGCTACGACGAAAAGTAGGTAAGTACTCGTTTTCCATTTACATTAACATTAAATTTACATTTTCTTTGATATTCTTATTAATACGAATTTGAATAATTCTTTATACTATAAATACGTAACATTATTACATACGTACTGTTACGCTCTATGTAAATTTTCTAATTTTCTAGCAATTTGATTATTCCTATGTATCGAGAAAAGTACTTAGAGGGGCCATCATCAGCACCTTGGGAACTAAATTGAAAATACTAACTGAAGTGCGACAAAGCGAATTAGACGGGGTCCCGTTGTTTCCCATAAAGTTTTAAGTCATAATGTATTGTTTGTCATATCATCATTAGTTATAAAACTGAAACCGTTAACATTTCAGGATTTTCGTTAGGTTATCCTATAAATAGGTTAGGTTAGGTTTGTTTTATGGCAATCCTGAAAAGTGACGCGTTTCTGAACCAAATCAATTATGACTAACGAAAATGGGGGCAAACAATACATTATGGCTTAAAACTATTTGGGAAACAATAGAGACCCGAATTAGACACATCCTAGCTATGCGAGTAGCCAAAAAAATAATTCAATTAGGGACATAAGCGTACTTGTCTGACAAAGGGTAAGTGCTGAGCAACTAAATAAGAACGACTCGCTAAATACCTGCGCAATATTGTAGCTACATATTTCCTACTTTTTATAACTTATCACGGTATATTCGGCACACGTCATCCATTTCCTATCCAGCCAGCAATCTGGACAATGAAAGAAAAAGAGCGTGTCCCACATCGAGGGCCACGCACAAAGGGCGCCATACCTGCCGGTCCGGTCACGAATAGTGGTGTGAATCCCGCTACAACCCCATCGCGCTTCTACTCTGTAGCGCTTGCAAAAACAAACACAAAATATTATGATTTTTTCTAGTAGATCAACTTTATTCAAAAAAAAATTCACTGCAAATAGTCAATTTTATATATCTAAATTTTAGTATTTTTGAAAACTAGTCAAAAGTTGTGAAAGTAAGTTAGATTTGCTGACGCTACGTGAAACCAAACACCGATATTTTATTTTTTCCAGACGGTTCTAGAGATCGGTGGCGAGACTTAAAAGCCCCTGTACAAAGGGAAACACATATCCGGTCCCGGGCCTATTGTTGTGGCGACGTAGGCCTACGCAGAGTGGCAGTCGTGGCCTCTGCTACTCACACCTCCGCTGTACGAAAACATTAGGACGATGACTTGTAACAGCATACCTGAGCAATAGGTACTAAGAAACCACATTCACTTTTTTTTAATTATTGAAAACTTTTAAATAAGTACCTATATATTTTTGTCGGCTATTATACGTACCACCCTCGCCACCACTCAATTCTCAATTTGCATCCTACGATATAAATTCCCCTACGTGGTTTAATATTTTTTACAATACCTAAGGCTTGTACCGGGTAAAACTGTAGATTTCAGAAGAGTTTTTGACGCTTACTGGTCCACAATATTAAATGGCAAATAAATAAAAATCTTCTAGACTCCGAAACACCTATTCACGTTGAAAAATTTGGTAAGTATACAATTCTCGTGGCTCGTAGGCAGCTACAACAGATCAACTTTCGTTACAAAAAGTAGTCAAATCAAAGTAACAGTAAAATAAATTTGAATAATTTTACAGTTTAGACTCACTTGTTTTAAGTCACTCGCGCGACATGTTTCGGAGAGCTCCTTTCTCAAGCACTAACAGTGCGAGCAGCGTAACATTATTCAATGTTAGTATGTCTCACACCAGTTTAAATTCGAGTAAAATGAATGCTTACATTATAAAAGCCACTGCTGCCAGCTATTAGGAAGCACATGGTCCCTATGTTGGTGTGTGTACCTACTGTTCATTACGCAGATGACACTCAAGAAACTGAACCGCCCAAACGTCCTGCAATGCCGTTATATCGACCATTATTAAGCTCAAAATAAGAGTGTTTTAAAAAGGAAGCATAAAATAGCCAAATAACATTAACAACTCCACACCTGCTGGAGTTGTTAATGTTTTATGTTGTTAGTTGTATGGGCTGATGCTGGCAAAAACACGTCCGTAAAAAGCTGCCACTGAATGTGCTAGAAAGAAGATGCATATCACTTCAACAGAAAAATATTTTAAATAACTGATAATTTATCTAAATTAAAAGTGTATTATCAATTGCATCACTTTTTTTATTTAGGTAGGTACATTTTTTTCGGTATTTAAAAAGCGCTACGCGAGAAGAAAATCTCACTTCCTGGCCAAGGCAAGACGTAAAACTTTAGACAAACCACGGGCGGTAATTCGTAAAGCCCCAGATCGCGTATTTAGAGCATTATCGAATCAGCGATCTGGAGCATTTACGAATTAGGTATGTAATGTATTAGATTGCTAACCCTTTACGTATACAAACGAGCGTCTACGAAGCAAAATGACGAAACAAGCGCCGCCCGGACAAACGGTCTCATTATTCCAACAAAATATGGACAACCCAGAAACAAAGAACTCAATTAAACAAACATTACCTTGCCAATTGAACGAGTCCACAACATGTGCAAAACTCCGGCTCATTTACGAATCTAGTTCAAAGGAATTTCTAAACAACGGGTAGCGGGGTTCCCAATGGTATTTCAACAAAGCCTGGAAGTTGTAGAGGTATTCGAAATTGTTTACAAAATTCAATCCTAAAGATTCGAGCCAGATTAAATCTAATTTCAACTTGAAGGTAAGTCTGAAATAAGTCTTCATAAAACCGGAACGGCCTGATGAATCTGTCTATTTGATTTAACCCTTCTCGAAGTTGTGCCCTGCTGATTGCCCGAAAGTTGGTCCCTACTTGTGTTTCGCCGTTTTTTCGTCGTAAAAAAACAAATCGGAAACAAGGTAGTAAGTAATGGCTTAAAAGTGAGTTCTGGGGGCCTCAAATAGGTACGCGAGTACGACGCAGCGCAGCCTGCTCGCTCCCGCCCCAGCCTTATCCCAACTTTGACATTTAGCAAGTTTCGTCTACCTTGTTTTAAATAAACTTCTCTAATACTGCACATACTCTTACGGTAAAACTGTCTAAGCTCAGACGATTTCGTTTCAATTCAAATGTAATTTATGCATTTGTAACTTTTTCAACATATGCATTTGTAACTTTTTCCAGTTTTCTTATACCTACATATTCAGGTAGGACTGGTCTGTAGGCGTATTTTAACTTACAAATTAACGTTGATTTCATCGGATTTCGCCCTTGTAGATCGATTACATTGATGCGAGTGCGTTAAGGTCCGAGAGAGAAAACAAATTAATAACAGATTTTCTATTCCAAAAGCCTCTCTGGACCATCTTGAATAGAATAGGTAGAATTTAAGTTTCCTCAGCTATTTTACATAAAATTGTAACAATGTGAGTAACAAGTTGAAACTTCATTTATTTGAATTTCGTGACGGCATCTAGTAAAGGATAGAAAATTTTATTTATCAAATAATTATGCTACAAATAAAAGTAATTAATTACAACTAACAAAAATAAAATAAACTAATAACTAAACATATACTAAATTAAAACTACCTAAAAAGTAAAAACCTACAAATAAAAAACATTACAAGCTGCACTTTATTTCTCGCACTCTCATCTCATAATGTTGATATTAATGCTTGTAGCAAAATTGAGTAGCAAATTGAATTGAAAATGTTAATGTTGAAAAGTAAATCATTTAAATCCAAAGCTTAACTTTTTACTAATTCAGGGAAAGGCAACTTCAATCGTGCTCTAATCTACGTTTAAATTCAGAGTAACAATAAAAATGTCCGGTGGCTCATAATTCCCAAGAGCTTAACCGAAATTTATTGCACAACCATAAATATTTGCTGTGAACGATCTTATTTTCAGTTCAACGCCGACAAGGTTCTAAGCAGTAGAGTTATTATAAGTTCCGCCGCACACGCTATGGAAATAGGAAATCTTGGCTTCACAACGCAACTTTACCGACTTTCGAAGTACATAGTGGGTTTCATGTGGCATGTAGTTGGAAAAACATATTCTAAGCCTAATAACATCAAGGATGAGATAAATAGTAGAAGTTAAAAATTGTCTTTTGACTTTAATGTAATAGAGTTAGCAGACCCAGCGGTGATGTGATTCCTTAAGTGGTACCTATTCTTATCTAAACTTATTCTTTGATTATTTACCTATTTATTTTATCTTTATTTCACAATATTTAGTTATTTGTTTAACAAGGGGGTAAAAATTGTTGTTTAATGTGATGAAAAACATAAAGCAGACTTAATATTATAGAGCATTCTCTAACGGGCAACCTTCGTGCAAAGTAGAGAAACTGTGGGCGGATTAACAACAACTATCGTTACGAAAAACTTAAAAAATACTTTATATGTATTATTTAAATAGAATTTAAAAACAGCATAGGTACTTAATCTAACTCTACCGTATTGGATGATACCGTATTTTTAAATCATTTTATTTGACTATAGTATTTTTTACAGGATTAGATAGAGAATCCGTTCAGTTATTTGTTAATTTCCTGGTCATCATTGCTACTTTGCACATCTTTTTATTGTTCATGTTCGCGTCGTATTGGATTCTTATTCATAATTGACATTTCTGCCAAGTTGCAGCAGTTCTAAACCGGTAGTGACCGCCTGAAGCGAGCCGGAAGAGGAAAGGATTCAGCAATTGACGCCGGCATCCCGCAGAGCTCAGCCGTTATTAAACAACAGCCCTAAACCAATGCTCAAGTCAAACCAGTATAAAAGTGATGTGTCATTTTGCCAGGTTATTACAAATCTTCAGGTCAACTTATTTTAGGCACGAGTGAACACTTGACATATATTGTTTGTGAATAAGCTGCTGCAACGCCCTACATCCGATGATATTTTTACAGCAGCTAGGGTACGTTTGCACTCTTTACGTGTTCTGCGTGATACGGAAAAACAAAGCTTCGCTGTTACGTGTGAAATGGACGGTAAGCTTCTGTGGCTCTAAAAGCTTGCAACTATAGCAACTATCGACTCAGCAAATAAGGCTTTAAACTTCACTTCATTAGCAAAAACTACTGTGAACTAGTATTTTAAACATCGTTATAAAAAGAAGGACTCATAGTGCAACACCAACAGACATGCTCGTAGATATCAATATCGCGCATACCAAAATTCGCAATTTGCCGAAAACTTCAACCTGTACCATTGTACATTTATGCTCTCTATAAAAGCATACAAAATGATTTTCATTCGTCAAAATCAATTGATATTCACTAGGCACTGTCTGCGACTTCATTTTAGGTATACCCAAACATTTTACTTCTTAAAAGTTATATGATAATAAAATGTACCCCAAGTCGTTGACTTTTTCTGGGACTTTCTTGACTCTAGTGGTAGTGGTAGGGGGTTCTACTAATCTCTACTATGATGTCCGTTTGTCTATATCTGTCTGTTGCATAATTTAGCATAAAGATACTTGTTTTGAGTGCCGTGGAACATAATAGAATAGATTTTATGACGAAAATTATATTTTTTTGTGGTTGCGGGCCACAGCTTGTTAGTTAATAATTTGAAGCATTTAAAGTATATTTATTTAGTCTTATCCATAATTGCATAGTTTATAAGAAATAGTTTAACAATTGTTCTAACTCCGGGAAGCTCGCAAAGGGTTAGCACGCTTGTCGAACACGCATTAAGTAAACAAGTCGAACAGATTTACAGCATGTAATCAATAAATACCCAGGCAGGGTAGGACCTTGCTCTAAAATGCGTCAGCAGCGCGCCAGGGTCGGACTGATTGCTTCATCTATCTACAAGGGGCAGGGTCCGACGCATATAAAATAAATGCCGAACCTGTGATGCAAATATCATGTTATACAAAGGCGTGAAAGGAATTGTGATCATTTGATGCTCATTAAGAGTACATTGGTATTAGGTAAAGTAGCTAATAATTTCTATTTTTGTCACAATTCGCTTCTTTAGGTACTTGACTGTTTCTATCTGAACTTTTTGAACGTACGAGTAAATTACGAGTAAGGTAAACGTACTCTAGTGCTCGACATGCTAATGCCCAATAAATAACACCCTGCTGTCACCTCTATTGACAATGACTTAAGTTTCAAGATGACATCCTGGTACCGCGTCGAGCACCAGTACGTTTACCTACCTTATCTTTTGCATAAATATTAAAAAGAAACTTAAAAACCCTTACAAATTAAACGGAGAGAAAATTTATTTTATGTTAGGTATATTACAACTGAGTTAGACTGGAGAGTGGAGAGATTAGTCGTTATTTTTTTGCAAATATTTTTTTTATATTTATGTTTTTATGCCATTTACTCAGTATTCTAGTAACTCGTGCATAATATTTTCTCAGAATGCCGTTCGTAATTAACTAAGTAAATGCTCTTATAATACAGAGCCTCGATATTGCTTAGCAAAGCGCTATTACATTTCCCTTGCCAATATAACGAACCTTTTTATGCCTTTTTTATGCATATGAAAGCGAGCAGTACGAGTATTAAATCGCCTGTTGTAGATGCACGTTAAGCCAACGGTGAACCGTGAACGGCTCCAATACTCGTACCGACTATTTAAAGTATCGCTAAACGAAGGCTTATGATGGAACCGTAACTTTTTTTACGGTTCCGTACCCAAAGGGTAAAACTAAAAACGGGATCCTGTTACTAAGACTCCTCTATCCGTCTGTCGGGCACCAGGCTAGGTACAACTCATGAACCGTGATAGCTAGGCAGTTGAAATTTCACAGATGTACTTATTTCTATTGCCGCTATAACAACAAATATTAAAAACAGAATATAATAAATATTCAAGTGGGGCTCTTATACAACATCCGTGATTATTTGCCATTTTTTGCGTAAACCCTTCGTGCGCGTGTCCGACTCGCACTTGGCCGGTTTTTTTAATGTATTCGATTCGGCCCTTGAGTAGTTGTATCGAATACAGTACGAAGATCCACCAATTATACGCAATGTGTACTTACATCCTCCAGAAATAGTGAGCCCATTATGAGCGAGCTCCCCGCCTTACTGTGACAGGAGCTGCTGCTGGGTGGAGTGATGTGGCCATGTGTCCAGATAAAATAGTCGAGTTCAGCGACAACGATAGGTATATGTACAGAAAATTACTCGTAGAACGTAGGTGCTATAAGTACTAACTAGTCTTGGGGTTGTCCTAGTAAAAGAGCCCTGAGGACCTCATATATACTTACGGCTAGAGGTAGGTACACTGTTAAGGAGTTTGTTCCACGGGACTTCTAATAATAACGCTGTTTACTGCTCGTGAGTGTTGCTGCGATTCAGTAAATATCCATATTTACTCCTTTTTACACGTCTAAAATATAGTTTTACTATTTAAGAGCCTTTATGTAGAAATATACCTACGCATCTCTAGGTTATGTTTGCACGTTAGTTACATGCGAAAGTTTTTTAAGTTTTATGGAAGCGCACTAAAATCCTAAAAGTATCGTCGCAGCTTGCCGCAACTATCCTACGACACATTTATTTATGCTACGTAAGTACCTATACTTCCTAAATTCATAAAACCTATAATAGTATTTTATGCAACCGTTGTTTAAGAGAGGTCAAAAAATACGAGTGGCGTGAGTAACAATTTGAGGCGAAGCCGAAAATTGTTAATAAAGACGCCATGAGTATTTTTTGACTCAGTTAAACAACGTTGCATAAGTACAATACTTTTTCTACGACCAAGCACTTACTTTGAAATAAAATTGTTAATTTAACAAATATTTTTAATTCAAGAAGTAGCAATAATGGAGGGTACGGGCGGGAAAAGAATGAATGAATGAATGAAATAAAAAAAACATGTCTATGGTTCACTTATTTGTCAGAGATGACATTAAAAATAAGGTTGGCAACACTGTATTTCATTCAATATTTTTTAAGTGGTCATTACACGAAGTATCGTAAAATCGCCAAAAAGATACTTCGTGTAAGCACAAATCCTTTTTTGGGGAATAGACTAAAGACTTGTCTTGACAACTATAATGTAGGGTTTTAAAGGTGTGTGCACGACCCTTTAAATGACAAATAAAAGTACGGGAGTAGAATAAATAATTAAATTTTCAACGATTAAACCGTACCTACACACTTGTAAAAATAAGGACATAGCGATTCCGGAAATGGTTATCATAAAGAATATCCGGCATCGATGCCACTCTGCGAGGCATCAGTAAATCTCCGATGAGCATCGGGATCAGCGGCGTCGACAGTTTTCAGCCCATTTGGAGCGCCCCTCTATTAACTCTCGCAAACTCCCATCTTATTCAAAATATTATACAAAAATCATACTTATTCTGAGGTCCATAAAGTCAATATTACAAACACTGGGAAACCGAGACATGAGGCTTAGACAATGTACGTCGAGTTTTTATGGCGTCCTCGACATTCGACCCCTCGTGACAACAAACATGAGCCCGGTGAACACGCCTGCATATGCCCCCAAATGATTTTCGTACGTGACTTTATAGATGATATTTCTTATTGTTTATTGTGGATTGAAAGGGTTGTGCAAATAGATTTAGCGTTCCAGAAATAAGAGTCGATAAGTTTAGGCTAGTCGAAATATATGAGAGATTAGCACTTTACCTACACACACACACTACCTACCTACACTACACGAGTTGCACGACCGTTAATTCTTAGACTTAGCAACAATTGTCGTTTACTAGCTTAGATATACAATACAGAGAAAACGAGTTAAATCTATTGACAGTTTCAATTCGAATCACGATTATACACTAACAATAGGTAATATAAAATTAGTTTCAACATTTAGAAGTAAATTAAATACTGTGTCGACGTTTTAATTTTCACTAGGTACATAGCTACGTGTACTCATTTCGCTGAGTTGTTGTGTTAGAAGGAAGATGTCATAATAACGTGTGTACTCCTGGTTTAAGTACACATGAGGTTCGTTTTAAGGCTTTCCGGCACTACTGGCTAAAGAATAGTGAATTTTACGCTCAGCTCTTAAATAGGTAGTAAACATTTACCCTACTAGCACAAACAACTAACGTTCAAAAGTAGACGACGTCTTAACTTAAAGGTTTCTAATTGCCGCCACATTCCAAAACCATTGAAATTTGTCGAAGGTAAAAGTGGAATATTTACAAGTTAATAGGCATCTAAGTGCACCTTTTAATGGTACTTTCTAAAGCATTTTGCTCTTAACTCTCGTTTTACTTAGCAAATGGCAATGAAAGAAAAAAATCGATGGAAATATCGTCGCCGTAAATGCTGACTGCGTTATTTATTCGCAGCTTTTGAATCGGTTCCTTCTAACGGTAGTTTTAAGTGCCATAGAGTCCGGTGGGGATCGTTGAATAGTGTATCTAGTTATTTTATGCAGTATACGGTTATGTTTGAATAGGTACCTTCATTTCAAAGAAAGTTGGTAAATAAAAAATCATGAGGTGAAGGGTTATTGCGAACTTTTTATCTATTTTTTGTACCAATTTTTTTTGGTATTCTACCTATATTAAGTATGTATAAATAAAATAAATTTAATTTGGTACTTATGCCTACTAACATTTAGTCAATTTGGACCACCTTTCCTGAAGACCGCAGCTAATCGTGGTCCGTAAGAAAAGCGAATTTGTAGAGGCCTCCGAGTTAGCGTTTTCATAAAATTCCGAGCAGATTGTTTAAGAGTGTGGGTAACATATGTGCCAGCAGTCCCATCGGTCGCCGACGCTAGGGACGTAGTTCCACTAGTGTCCGACAAACTCGTTAAAAGTTGGTGAAACAACGGAAGAGCTGTTACTCCGAGACACTTGCCGCTACGACGTTAAGCACAAAAGTACTACACGGCAATAATATGAAGCATTTTGTTTCGAGACAAAATAAGTTTCTGTTTAAGCTGATACATCGCTGGCTCAAAGAGAAAGTTCCGATTTTTCACATGCCGTCAAAACTTGCAAGTGTGCAACGCGTTGCAGAAGTATATTCCGTTATTATAAAAGTTGGTATAATTTTAACAAAACTTTACGGCGATCTTCTTTCGTAAGTTAAATTGATATTCGTCATTTAATTAGAAAAAAATATTAGGAAGAGTAGAAAACTAATCAGTCTAAATGTATCTTATGTATCTGATAAATTGATAATTATTATAATGTAAATATAACCTTCTCACGACCATAATATAATTTCGTATAGAATACCATAGGGTAATTTAATTATTGTATGCACTAACTACGTATTATTTTTTCAACAACTTACCTATACCAAACTAATTAGCATGTCCAGTACGGATATGATGGTCGTTCTTGTCTACGTGACAGCGTGATAAAACGGTGTCCGTCACTTTCTTTCCCACGGTGTTAAACAGTGACAGTTATTTTATCACGTGGATAAAGATGGATAAAGCTATCCATAATAGGCTGGCTGTTGGTTTTAGAATCGAACATAAATGCATAGGTACCTACTTAGTTACTTTTACTTATGCAAAATTCCAGAAATTGGTCATTTATCCTCCCGTTTTTCTAGTCTTAGTCTGTGATATTTTCTTGATAGCCCATAGGGGCTAATCAGGTAAACCGATCTGAATATTATCAGAACTTACCCGCCTTGATTAAACAGTGCCTACAAGTATCGCTCTTTCTTAGCTTCATATTAAAAACTTATTTGTATCTGAATTACTGCTCCATGCTTAAATCCTGTAGGCACCCAACCCAAACATGTTATTCAATACGTTACTGTTATCCGCTACATTATAATGAATTTAAATAGCTTTATAATGGACCGTGAAGACACAATAAACATTTAGATTGAGAACAGATTACGACAACAATTCACGAGTAATCTAAAGAACAATAGCGGTTTAGTGGGGGTCGTTAAAATTATAAATATCCGGGGGGCCACTAACTGCCCCAGTATTCCGTTAAGAGGATTCCCAAAGCTGTAAATTGCGTACGCGAAATATTTACGAGACAGGCTTTCGCAGCATTACAACGACCATGTGGAGAGCACACATTTGCGCATTGCATGGCACGCTGCAAAAATGCAACATGCAGCTATTTCTAGCATGCTAAGGCGAAAGAGCCTATAACTGTCTGTATCTCGTACGGACGCACGCCTATTTGGCTCCGTGTTATAGCATTAACACACTGCCAAGTATATGACTGCGCTTGAACTAACAGTATTATGGGAGATGAAACTATCCTGGAAAATGTTCTTATAATAGCTTCTACTCCAAGTTCATATCCAATTTAATGCCTATGAAAGTTTCAAGCTGGTTATTGTATTATTTTCACCGATAAATTTTCATAATGCGGAGTTAGTAAGACAATAGATACGCAATATAGGTAATAGGTATGTATATTTTTACGCGAGGGGTTTTACTTGGGTTATTCATTCATAATTTATATCATTCGACTGAATAGGAAACCTTACGTCAAGAATTCGAATAGAGGTAATAAAATTAGTAGTTTTTGCTACGGCAATTTACTTCGCAACACAACTTAGACCTAGGTATTGAATTCAGAAATTGATATCGTACGAAGATATCGAAAATATATGTGGATAATTTAGATGCTGTGTTTCTTACTTAATCACGCAAAAAGGCTTAAAAATTGCATACTGATAGCTTAGTAGAGTCCAGTTTAAACTAACATAAGGCCTAAGGGGAGAGTCATCGCGAATATAATAGACAGGCACTATGGAAGTAATACCTAACGGAGGAGGGAGAGGGTCACTTTGCCGAGATCGCGGGCGAGGGCAAGTTATTAATACTGTACAATGTCTAAAACAACTAAACTGTTACTGAAAACAATCAGTTAGTGTAATGATACACCATCGCCCATTAATTACAAAAAACATCAGCAACTTCTAAGAAATTCTTAATTTTCACCTTGTTAAAGCCAGTGGTAGTCTGTTTATTTATATAAATTTAAACCTAAGCCAGTTCCCGTTATTCAGCGGAAAACTTAGCAAAATCTGCAAAAAGAAACGGCTTTTAAATAAAACAAAAACCTGCAATTTCTTTGTTTTTACATTGTCCGCGCTGCAGGGAGCCGGGCCGTAAAAAGGGGGGAACAAAAACCGTTCGGCTAACCGCCAAGCGTTAATAAATTCTTGGAATTTGCCGACTAAAGCCCACGTCACACATAACGCATGACAGGGTCCATTTATGCACGCATGATTTGACATTTCAATAATAATTACATCAAAGTTTAGCAAGCAATCTGTATATTTGACAGGGGGAGAAGAAAAACTCAAAACTAGTATTCCGGATAATATGAATACCAATCTTATCTAATACCTTTTAACGAGCAATTCTTGTATATTTATATATATATTTCGGGGATCTCGGAAACGGCTCTAACGATTTCGATGAAATTTGCTACATGGGGGTTTTCGGGGGCGAAAAATCGATATATCTATGGGAAAACGCGCATTTTTGAGATTTATATGTTTTCCGAGCAAAACTCGGTCTCCCAGATATTTTGTCTAATAGCTGCCACAGTCATGCACAATTTGCACATAGCATAGCTAATACAGGTACTTGTTCAGCTCCACCATGGGACGCCATGTTATTAAATCTTATATTGCCAAAAACGGCTTAAAACATGCAAAAGCGAAATTATATTTGTTTTGTAAGTACAATAAAGTGTTTTACTACTACTACTATTATAATTATTTACCACAAACAAAAAGCAACCCAGCCATGGCATCCTGTATAACTCAGTCTTTAATAAAAACATGGTGGAATGGAAGCAATGGTACCGTACCGACCCACTGTGGAGTGACACTCGTGAGTCTCGTGACCACTGCACCAGTTTTCGCGCTGATAAATGCGTTCCAGCTATGCCTCACCTCGGTACAGTCACGTCTGAAAATATCGATACGAACAAAGTGCCAAAACATGTATACACGTCCTTATTGCCCATATATTAAGGTAGTGTATAGGACATATTTTTCGCACATCGTCCGTATCGATATTTTCAGACGTGGCCGTAGGTAAGTATAACTACTGGATAAGGACCATCGTGCACGCAAAAGTCTGCATTAGCCCCTTAAATATAAGGAATTCAATTGACAAACCTTAACGCAACTTTTCCTATGAATTTGTAGGTAAGTTTATTTACAGTATACATATGGTCCTACTTTCCCGAACTAGTGCGGGAAATAGCACTTTCTGTGCATATGTCGAAAGTTTAAAGTGCCATATGCACTGTAAAACGTTGTACGATACACGTGCGAATAGGTAATTCGCAACTCTGTGTCGATTTAAAATACTCCCTTCGGTCGTGTTTTAATTTACCGCCACCTGTTTCGAATTTCCCTTTTTCCGCACTTGTATCGTAAATAGGTAACTATTAATATCTGGGAGACCGAGCTTTGCTCGGAAAACATAATTATAAAAACTCAAAAACCAGCGTTTTCCCAGGGGCGAAAAATCGAGGTATAAGACCTAGCTAGATCGATTTTTCGCCCCCGAAAACCCCCATATATACCAAATTTCATCGAAATCGTTAGAGCCGTTTCCGAGTTCCCCGAAATATATATGTATATCAGGGATGTTGCGAATATCCGCATCCGCATCCGCAACCGCGGAACTTCCGCATTATTTTCAACATCCGCATTCGCATCCGCATAAAATCGATGCGGATTTAATGCGGATGCGGATGTGGAACAGGTCGGTACAGGAACGTCTTAGCATCGGCGTAAGTGCTAGACTGCTAGGTATTTAGTCATTAACCAAAAAAACCTATTAGAAATGAGCAGTCAAGCGTGAGTGGGACTTAATGTACGGAACCCTTGGAACGCGAGTCCAACTCGCACTTGGCCGGTTTTTTGAAATAAAAATTACTAAAATGTAATATTTGCCGTTTTTTATGGTACTATCTTGACATCCGCATCCGCATCCGCGGATGTGAGCCTTTAAAAATCCGCATCCGCGGATGTCAAAAAATCGGCATCCGCAACATCCCTGATGTATATATATAAATATTATTAAATTGTACAACGGGACTTAATCGCGTATGTGTTTTAAGATTTACCTCCGACATTTCGAGGACGGCGTTGTCCCCGTGGTCTCGGAGGTACCTAAATCTTAAAACTTACATACGCGATTAAGTCCCGTTGTACAATTTAATAATGTGTAAAAATCGTGAAAGTTTAAATCAGTGTTATATATAAATATACATATAAATAAATAAATAAACAAGAATTGCTAGTTTAATGGTATTAGATAGATAGATAGATAGATAGATATAAATAAATAAATAAATAAACAAGAATTGCTCGTTTAAAGGTATTAGATAACTATTATTTGTGTAGGACGTAAAGTCTAGCTTGACCTCGTTTACTAGACCGTAGACGGCAGGGTAGTGAGCACGACATTGAGCAGGGACTCTAAAATGTCATCATACTCTTATTGCTGCTCATGCTCCTGCAGTTGGACGGCAGACAAAGGACGGGAAGCGTCAGGAGCAAGTAGCAAGACCAGTGAGTTTTTACACTTTGCCCTTAGGCTTAGGAGCATGTCGGATGGGTTAGCTTTTACTTAAGAGAGGGGAGCAATAGGGACCTAAATGCTTGTTTCTGGAGCAGATTTAATTGCTTAGACCCCGAGACAAAATTTAAAAAAATACACATACCTAAGTAAAAACTCTTGCAGTTGCTGAATACGACTCCTCAACTTCATGTCACAACCTGAAATTCCAATTTTAATATATTTAATTAAATCAATTAATTTTCAAAATAGGTATAGATAATCCAATCAAGACCACTTCACATTAATTCTCCTATACAGCTTCTAGGATCTCAATTGATGCTCAGCATGTCCGTAGGTACTACTTAAATACCTATGCCTATGAACATAATTAAATTTAAAAAAATCGCTGCACAGAACCCTAGGTAGGTATACTTTCTAAATTCTCGCTATCAAGGTGAAATGGATATTTATCATACTAAATACTTCAATAGATACTTAGAGATAACAGCGTCAAAACGATCATAACTTGCGATTACTTTACCATTAAAGGCTGTCTGAAGTCTGAACTTTAATGAAACTGTCATGCCGCAAGTTTTCTCTGCGTCGAAAGATCGGATTTTATGCAGAAACCTCTGACATCGCTTTTAAAAAGATCAATGCTGGTGAGTGGTGTTCAAAGTTCTACAGTATTGTAGCATCGACAACGACATCAGTCACGATATATTTTTTATACTAGTTACCAGAGAGATCAATATTCCATGACAATAAACTAGGTTGAGCTATCTTGGGATAGGTGAAGGATTGCAAACATTGTCAAACTCCGGTTATATAGGCGATCGAAAGAAACTTAAATATCTTTAAAAAAAGGGAACCGCCTTCAAAAAACCAACTCACTGAAAAGCACAAAATAATTTTATATGGCACCGGCACCCCTATACGTGTCCAGTCCCTGTTCCGTCGTAAAGCAAATTTCTGCCAAAAAGTAATTAACCTGTCGAATCCCACGATATGACGTCACCGTAAGCGTTCTGGCTCATATATGAGCCGTGGGAGCTGACAAATTTACCTAATAATAAGAAAATTAATAATCATCCGAGTAATTACTTAGTTTTTGAAGTCGGTGCCAAACCAAAATTTTTGAGAACCGATATTTTAGACAATGAAGAACTGCACTTACTTGCATTATAAAGACATACTTAGTTTACTCATTAAGTTAGTTCTTGTAGATACTACGTACTCGTATTTTTTTGCTGATTGGTAGTAAATAATGTTTTTGTTGGTTTGGCACCGCCTTCAAAAACTAAGTAATTACTCGGATGATTATTAATTTTCTTATTATTAGGTATTAATTACTTTTTGGCAGAAATTTGCTTTACGACGGAACAGGGACTGGACACGTATAGGGGTGCCGGTGCCATATAAAATTATTTTGTGCTTTTCAGTGACTTGGTTTTTTGAAGGCGGTTCCCTTTTTTTTTAAAGATATTATATTAAGTTATTTTATTTTGGTTTTAATTTTTTGTTTATTTTTAATTTTTTTATTCTTTTTTTTTATTTTATTTTATTTTATACTTTTTAGTGATAGGTAGGTACTTCATTTATTTTAGGTTTTGGGCTAAAATACTAGTTTGTTAGGCTCTCCATTTAGTTTTAGTGTAATTTAGTATTAAGTTAATTTGGTTTGGTTTTCTAGATGTGACGGATGACCTAATTAGCGTGGGCCTATGTTGCACCAACCCTGAGTTCCATTAGGTACAGCAGGGTTCAGCATCAGCTCTATCTTGGGTACTGCTCTCCCAAGTGCTCATCAATATGTGACGGATGATCAAAATAGCGTGGGCCTATGTTGCACCAACCCTGAGTTCTATTAGGTACAGCAGGGTTCAGCATCAGCTCTATCATGGGTACTGCTCTCCCAAGTGCTCATCAAGATGTGACGGATGATCAAAATAGCGTGGGCCTATGTTGCACCAAACCTGAGTCCCACTAGGTACATCCAGGGTTCAGCATCAGCTCTATCTTGGGTACTGCTCTCCCAAGTGCTCATCAAGATGTGACGGATGACCAAAATAGCGTGGGCCTATGTTGCACCAAACCTGAGTTCCACTAGGTACAGCCAGGGTTCAGCATCAGCTCTATCTTGGGTACTGCTCTCTCAAGTGCTCATCAAGACGCGTCGGATGACCAAAACAGCGTGTGCGTGTGTTGCACCAAACCTGAGTTCCACTAGGTACAGCCAGGGTTCAGCATTAGCTCTATCTTGGGTACTGCTCTCCCAAGTGCTCATCAAGATGTGACGGATGACCAAAATAGCGTGGGCCTATGTTGCACCAAACCTGAGTTCCACTAGGTACAGCCAGGGTTCAGCATCAGCTCTAACTTGGGTACTGCTCTCTCAAGTGCTCATCAAGACGCGTCGGATGACCAAAACAGCGTGTGCGTGTGTTGCACCAAACCTGAGTTCCACTAGGTACAGCCAGGGTTCAGCATCAGCTCTATCTTGGGTACTGCTCTCCCAAGTGCTCATCAAGACGCGTCGGATGACCAAAACAGCGTGTGCGTATGTTGCACCAAACCTGAGTTCCACTAGGTACAGCCAGGGTTCAGCATCAGCTCAGATCTGTGTAAACTAAAACCTTCTCCAGAATATAACAAACACTTTTCTGAAAACCGCTTTTCTGGGCCTATGATAGATAGATAGATAGATAGATGATTTATCAAGACGCGTCGGATGACCAAAACAGCGTGTGCGTGTGTTGCACCAAACCTGAGTCCCACTAGGTACATCCAGGGTTCAGCATCAGCTCTATCTTGGGTACTGCTCTCCCAAGTGCTCATCAAGATGTGACGGATGACCAAAATAGCGTGGGCCTATGTTGCACCAAACCTGAGTTCCACTAGGTACAGCCAGGGTTCAGCATCAGCTCTAACTTGGGTACTGCTCTCTCAAGTGCTCATCAAGACGCGTCGGATGACCAAAACAGCGTGTGCGTGTGTTGCACCAAACCTGAGTTCCACTAGGTACAGCCAGGGTTCAGCATCAGCTCTATCTTGGGTACTGCTCTCCCAAGTGCTCATCAAGATGTGACGGATGACCAAAATAGCGTGGGCCTATGTTGCACCAAACTTGAGTTCCACTAGGTACAGCCATGGTTCAGCATCAGCTATATCTTGGGTACTGCTCTCCCAAGTGCTCATCAAGACGTGTCGGATGACCAAAACAGCGTGTTCGTGTGTTGCACCAAACCAGAGTTCCACTAGGTACAGCCAGGGTTCAGCATCAGCTCTATCTTGGGTACTGCTCTCCCAAGTGCTCATCAAGACGCGTCGGATGACCAAAACAGCGTGTGCGTATGTTGCACCAAACCTGAGTTCCACTAGGTACAGCCAGGGTTCAGCATCAGCTCAGATCTGTGTAAACTAAAACCTTCTCCAGAATATAACAAACACTTTTCTGAAAACCGCATCAAAATCGGTTCTGCCAAACGCGAGATAATCGCGAACAAATATACATACATACATACATACGGGTCAAACTGAGAACCTCCTTTTTTTTTTTTTTGAAGGCGGTTAAAAATTACTTGATCGAAGCCAGTTACGTACGAGTAAAAGGTGCTTAACCGAAGCACCCAAGCCAGTTACGGGGAAGTAAAAAAAGCTTCGATTTAAACCAGGTTACGAAGCCCCGGTTACGTAGGCGGCCGAAGACTGTGTTACAAGGGAGCAAAATTACATGTATATTTATAAACGAAGCGAACGATTCTAAAGTAGAATCCTGAGCGTAGTGAGGTATTCAAGTGCGTTACGCCCAAGACGGAAATAATTTTGCTACCACGTGACACTATACAGCTTTTCACATCACCTATGGTAATTATGTTTATAAATCTTATTAAAGCTAAAAAAGTTATGTGCAAAAAAAATGTGTCCTAGAATAGACGTAAGTGCCACTTTGATCCCTCCTAGCAGGGAAGAAAAAGCGCTTTTTGGAATTGGTGATGTGAAAAACAAATTTTGTTCCTCGAGTATCAAGCACTCATTTTCGCCTGCAGTTCTAGGACCTAGGTCAAGAATTTTACTCCCAAGAAATAATAAAATAAAAATACTTGTAAAACATATTTTATTTATTTTTAACAAATTACACCATAATATAATCTAATCACAGGTCTATCAAAATTACATTTCCACTTTTAAAACACACTTACCAGGTTAAAATGTTACATTTTGGTCCATAGTTTTTAAATCCTACATTTATAATATCAATACATCTAAATACAAATAATTATATAATATATTTCTAATTTAGAATATCACGGAGGTATTCTAAGTAAGTTAACAAGAAAGTATGTGAATTTCGGGTGAGATTACATGAAACCTCGGAAACAAGTTGAAGAAAAAACTATCAATCATCAATACAAGTATATTACAAAAGATAAATTATTCCAAAATAATCACATACCTAAAAGCGTTTTATAGAAATCGAATATCTAACACCAGATCAAGCATGTCAGTGTTTTATTTCCATGTCAAAGAAAGTCTAAAAATAAAATTCCTAAACAAACGGGCAGGTACATAATCAAACATTAACATATGTCAGTCCATTCATGATTGTTTCTCACACAATTACAACTAAGTCACATAGTTTTAATACAGATACCTAAAATATTCCTAATACTTAATACAGCTCTATAGGTAGGTTGTCGAAGGTATCTTTGCTAGTTCTTGGATGGCCTCTTCCTTCAGTTCTGGGAGCGCCGATACCTTAGCTAGTTTAGGGTCCAAGTATCTGTTGTATACAGACTTGTATTTGGAGTTCTTCACATTGACGACGATTCTCGCTATTTTCCGAATAATAGGATTGAGGTGTTCCAGAGAGTACTCTGAGTAGTAGGTCATTGTGGGAGTCCAGACTTCTTCAAGGGTCTTTCTAGACAGCAAGTAGAGGGAAAGGCACAGAGCGGCGGCGGCCAGCTCTGAAGGGCGGTAGTGTGCCATGCTGTATTCTATCAGGCTGAGGTCTACAAAATACTTCGCCAAATGATGGTTCTTTGATGTCCCGTGAGCAGCTTTAACAAACCTGAAAATTAAAACAAATTCGTATGAAAAGCATGTCTCTGCCTTTGTAAATAATAGTGTATATTGTGAACAAGCTTTTAGATTTTCAACTTTGATGAAGCTGTAACAATATTCGCGGTCTCTTGAAGTTTGCAGCACAAACGATGCACGTCAGACAGATGAAACATAAGATGAGGCGCTGCAGACGCTGCGCTTCTTCATTTAACTTTCAAGCTTTCATACAAAATGTAACCTATATAGATATACTGAGGCCTAGTGTTTTGATATAAAACTGTAACAGTAGTATATTTTCCGAACCCTACTAGAAAGTATGAACCCTGATATATGAACATGCCAGATATAGAATACAGTAAATACTAACGTCTATGGTCTTCAGTGAGGCAGAAATAAAATTTGCTAGAGTCACCAATGTGCTCAAAAATATCTGAACATGCATTTTCAAGTCCAGGTACTTATAAAAAGGCTTTGTGACCTTGACCGCTCCGATATAACGTACCGACCGAGGTGCGGTCATCATATATGAGGGCGACAGGTACAAGCAACGTTCTTACCACTTAAAGCCATCTCGATCTCATCTCGAGGGAACGGAACGTAGCCGCGCGTTGGCGCTGACGATTTTACATATTATCTAAGCTTTACGTGGTGGTAATTGTACCCGTTTTTAGGGTTCCGTAGCCAAATGGCAAAAAACGGAACCCTTATAGATTCGTCATGTCTGTCTGTCCGTCTGTCTGTCCGTCCGTATGTCACAGCCACTTTTCTCCGAAACTATAAGAACTATACTGTTGAAACTTGGTAAGTAGATGTATTCTGTGAACCGCATTAAGATTTTCACACAAAAATAGAAAAAAAAAAACAATAAATTTTTGGGGTTCCCCATACTTCGAACTGAAACTCAAAATTTTTTTTTTCATCAAACCCATACGTGTGGGGTATCTATGGATAGGTCTTCAAAAATGATATTGAGGTTTCTAATATCATTTTTTTCTAAACTGAATAGTTTGCGCGAGAGACACTTCCAAAGTGGTAAATGTGTGTCCCCCCTAACTTCTAAAATAAGAGAATGATAAAACTAAAAAAAATATATGATGTACATTACCATGTAAACTTCCACCGAAAATTGGTTTGAACGAGATCTAGTAAGTAGTTTTTTTTTAATACGTCATAAATCGCCTAAATACGGAACCCTTCATGGGCGAGTCCGACTCGCACTTGGCCGCTTTTTCAGTCTTGATTGCTTGCTACAAAATCTATGATTATGGGAATTTACCTTCTAAGGAAGCTGAGCGGTATGGGCCGAGCGAGACAGAAGCCCAGCTTGGCCATAATGTCCCTCTCGCACTGGAACACGTCGGCCTTGCTGTACGCGTTGTCCGTCACGTACACGAAGTCTCCAACCTCCGGCGCGTAGATCTCCTCGTATTTGGACGCCAGGAACATCGCTGTTACGCCGACTAGCTGCAGTTGGTTGCGTTGGACATTTGGCACCGCCTGAAATGAATTTATAAGTTGAACTTTAACTCAATAATGGCAGAATATGAATGGCCGGTGCACACTTACCTGATTTTTTTTTCCGGTACCTACATATGAAACTTTACGTTAATTTAAGCCTAATCATAATCATTTATTTCGTAAATGCACACAAAACATTACGTCAGAAACAGACGCAGCGCTGAACGCATGCGATCATAGAATGTATGAAAAATGACAATGCGCATATTATTTCTCGACCGATAGGAAAAAAATGTATAGATCAATTGTTTACTGTTAATCGATTACAGCTCACCATTCTTACCTATAGTGTGCACCATATATGACACGCACACTCTTTCATATGTACCCTATATATACTCTAGCAGCATAAGTATCATATAGTTGTCTTCATAATTCAAACATTGGCACAAAACATGCAAGTAATAAACTCAACAGACTACTATATTTTGATAAGATGTTAATAATTAAAATAAGTACTTTATACTTTCGCATAAGCATATAGCAATTAATGAAAGAAGAAACAGGAATATATATATTTTTTACCTGTAAATATCTATCAATAATTCCAACAGTTAAATGGAATGTTTCCAAAACTAGGGAGAATTGGCGCTGCACTTCCACCAGCCAGTCAATGAGTGTAGCCCTCATCTTTCCAGTGATCTCAGACTGCAAAAAAAAAAAAAAAAAATATTTTTTAAAGACAAATGATGTATACATGAATGTATCTACTTACTACCTAAGTGTAAGTGTAAGGCCTGAGTGGACGCTCGAAGCGGAGCGTTCGGCGGGGCGTGCAGCGTGGCGTCGGGCTAAGGCCGCTCCTATACGCTTGCATTTGTTTAACATGCACGCCGCACGCCCCGCCCCGCTGCACGCCCGACTCGAGCGTCCACTCAGGGAGCGTTCAAGTATTACGTAACGCAATTTTTCGACATTTTTGACCCCCCCACCCCCCCATGTAACGCGCCGTAACGTTTTTCTGTACCCCCCCCCCCCCCCTCCCCCTAGTTAAACGTTACGTAACCACCAAGTGACTATTTTTTTACCTAAAGGCCACAATTATGTGGCGTAAAGTACCGTAAAGTGGCGAAAAGTTCTGAAGGGTTATAAAACAATGTTACGTAACGCGTAGTTCAAACCCCTCCTCCCACCCCTGTAACGCATCGTAACGTTTTACAAGACCCCCCCTCCCCCCAAATTCGTTACGTAATACTTGAACGCTCCCTCAGGCCTTACACTAACACTAGCGTTTGAATACTAGCTTTAGCAAATGCAGTTTTTAATCATGAAGTAATTAGCAAATGGCTTCTCCTACTAACTAAATACAAAATAGGTAATTAACTTACTTTAAAGAAAAAAGGTAACACTAGGTGTGATCACAAATTCCTATACTGCTCTAAAAAAATACATTTTACAGTACATATGGGGCTACTTTTCCGCACTAGTGCGTAAAATAGCACTTTTCGTGCGTATGTCGAAACTTTAAAGTGCCATATGTACTGTAATACATTTTATGCAATACCCATGTTCTCTGGTTATCCAGTTCAGGAGAACAATCACCTGTAATAATATGTTACACATCAAAGGCTGCAAAAATATCTGACACAATCTTATTTGTAGAGCCATAAGAGTGTGTCAAATATTTTTACAGTCTTCGAAGAGTAACATATTATTGCAGGTGAAGTCACCCACATGGGTGGGTACAGACCCACATATTGTTTAGAACAAATATATATAATCTTTTATTTTGTGATGAAAGTCTAGCAAATACATGAAATAAATAAGGCAATCAATACCTTTATTCTAGGGTCTGGTCAAACATTTTATCACCCTTCAAGGAAAAAACTAAAAAAAGACAACTTAGCTGTAAGTCTAGTTTCTAATTCTAATCAGCACTCACCTGTTTTCTCAAATGATCAGGCTCAATAGCATACTTCAGCTCCAGCTCAGTCAAGTAATGGTAAATGTCCTTAATATAGCATGACATAAGCAAAGGACTGTTATTGTCACCGGCATCAATATCTTCTACATCCGCGGGCAACAGAGGATGCTTCTTTTCAAGTTGCGAGTCCTTATTTACAGTCTCAGCTAACTTCAGTTTGCCCAATGATTCTGTGGGCTCTTTTAATACTGGTTTAGCATCTTCTTTTACAGCTGATAATCTTGACAGCTTCTTGGAGTCCTGGGACTGTTTTCTTGGCTTCAATATGTTTTCATCGTTGGTCTTGTTTTGTCGAGTCTCCTTGAGGACCGCCTGGAGGACAAATTTTGAAAATAACTTGATATAACGCAAGATGAAAATGTTTTATGAAATGTACTGTAAGAATAATACTGAATACAATTAAAAATCAGGACTTGCAAATCTTTACATAGTATAAAACAAAGTCCCTTCCCGCTGTCTTTCTGTCCGTCCCTATGTATGCTTAGATCTTTAAAACTACGCAACGGATTTTGACGCGTTTTTTAAGAATTGAGTGATTCAAGAGGTTTATGTATAATTTGTTAACCCGTGCAAAGCCGCAGGTCGCTAGTTTTTAACAAGTCTGCTGTACAGTAAAAACATAAGACTTGTATACTGTATGGAGTAGCTGAGATATTGAGATACAAGTTTGGCTACCAGTTTGTCCTAGCCTATATTAACCTTGGTTTAAATCCCAATAAAAACATCTGTGTAATAAGAACGAGCATAAACATTTGTTCCCGAACTGCTTAGTACCCACATCACAAGCCAGATTGAACTTGCAGTAGGATTTATTTGTGAAAGAATGTCCTATAGAATTTATTAGCCAGTATCTATAAATTACTATGAAATATGAGGGTAAAATTTACCTTAGTTCTGGCTATGGCTTTAGCAGCGAGCCCGGCTGTGCTTTCTTCTCGTCTCAATGGTGGCCTTGTAGAGGGCTGAATTATTGGCTTGGCGGCCGCCAAGCCTGTGTCAATCTTGGAACGCACATGGCTATAGTTGCTGCAATGCAAATAAAATGCATCAAGTGCCGTAACAAATTGAAAATAATACTAAATTTAAGTAACTAACATAGCTTCAAAAGAACATGTATTGTATTAATAAGACATGGAAGTACATGGAAGTAAAAACAAAATATTTAAGGCACACAATAGGAATAAAAACTTAAATGCTCAAAAGATTCGAGTTATTGATGTTTATAACAAATAGAAGTATCATTTAAAACTACAGGTGAGATGAGACACTACATGACCAAGAATCCAAAACTGCAAATCATTACCGCGATTACAAACTTGAGGGTAGATCTGCTTTCTTACCTTTTGATTGTGGCCCGATTTAAAGTAGCCTTCTTCTCATATTCTGCGGTGGCTACTGCCACTTTCCCGATTGCAATGTCCCGCTGAGCCTGTGCGTTGGTGTTCAGATCACCCAAGGCTCCGCGAGCAGTCAACCCCTGTCTTTTGATAGGGAGAATTGCATTGCTTTTTCCTTTAATGACATTCGCGTTTTCTTGATCATGAAGATTGACCTGTTGCAAGAAATAAGATTAAATTGTTTGAAAATAATATAAATAACACCATTTAATTAACACGTCGTCAACCATGGCTTACCAATCGTTGTTGCCTCCTCACTTGGATCTCCATTTCTTTCTACAATTTTACCGAAGTAACTTTATATTTTCTTAAAATGATTGAGAACGTTGCAGTTCAAGTAAATAATGTTGAAAAGCTACAGTTGCAAGCCTCAATCAGTTGCGAGACATCATTGCAACACAAAATTTCTAACGCACTTGGTAATGTAGCTTCTCTTGCTTGACGGCCGACTTAAAATTAACGGAAAAGATTTGATTTCGACAACCCAGCTGTGATGCAACTCGCTGATTGGTCATTGCGAGTTGGGTTAAAACATTACAAAAGCTCTTTTATTACAATATTAAGTTTATTGTAAAAAAAGTATTACACTTATAAAATCAAAATAAGTGGTATTTATTATCAGCAATTATGTATTAATATATACATATTTTGTAATAATAAAATTTAACTTCTCTCAGTTGACTACATAGCCAGAGACAGCTGTTTTTAGATGGTCTATGACTACAATGCTTTTTTCGATCTTCTTAAAAGTTTTGTCATAAATACTCAAAATAAATTAAATCTAATATTTCCGAAAAGTTCTAGTTGTAAACAACGTTTTCTGCATTAATAATATCGAAAGAATGTTCAATTTAACTATGATTGTCTATGGAAATTAGTGTTGCTATAGTTTTTAATTAATCTGCAATTATAATATTTTTAAGTAAACATTTTATTACATGTTATAATAATTAAACTAAAACGTAAGCGTTGAACAAAATGAAAGCATCATTTATAGTTGTATTTATTGAGTGATCTTATACTTTGACATAGTCATGCATGGCAATGACACGATTTATCGTTACAATAAATCAGAAGACCTAAAGATCGTATACAGTCGCTTTTATATCTTGGATGATTTCGTCCACCGTTACCGTTTACAATAATATTATACAGTCAGCAATGTAATTCAGCATCTCCCCATACAAATAGTATGCATATGTACCTATGCAGGTATGCTAAGCTTCGGATTTTTCACTATACGTATGACTGACTGAATTACTACTACTATACAACAAACTTGTTCAAGTTTTCTTGAGTTTTGACATAAGAATTTTCATTCCACGCAAATCACATGACGCACTAGACGACTAATTTCGTGCAACACATTGTATGGAACGAACAAATGTCGTTATTTATCTAAAATATTGCAAGTTTTTGCATAATTATAGCACTCCTTAAATAGTCCTTAAACAGAGAAATAAACTCAACTTTAAGTAAAATATCAGGAATACTATGGCAACTCCAATCGACGACAGACGTCATTTAAATGTCAGTTGGCTCGGCTCAAGAGCGAAAACTTGTATCCATTATCGATAATATCCGCAATAGTATCTAATTTTATTCAATTACTCTCTCAGTCTCTCACTAAGCAAAAAAGAAATTACAGAAGGCAGAAGTCTTACCCGATATCACTACGAATTTTATCAAATGTAATAATCATTCATTCAGTGTAAACGTGTAATTATTAACCTAGGTTATGCACGGCGTCATTGTAATAATCTAATTTGATTTGCATTCAGTTTTCGCAACAATGGTGCAGAAAGGGCCTCGACCTTTGGTGTTGTGCGGTCCATCGGGATCTGGAAAGAGTACTCTGCTGAAGCGCCTTCTTAAAGAGTTTCCCGATAAGTTTGGGTTCAGCGTTTCTCACACGACGAGGGGCCCCCGGCCGGGTGAGAAGAATGGAGTCCATTACCATTTCACTACAAAAGATGACATGCTCGCTGCCATTGAAAAAGGTGAATTTCTAGAAACCGCTACATTCAGTGGGAACATCTATGGGACAAGGTAAGTTTGAGTTTGTCTGGGTACAGGCTGACCATGTGCTTTTTCACAATGTTGTGATGTGAGCCTTGGCAATGTGCCAAAAGTTCATTGTGCCTATTTTGAAACCAGTGTTTACTCTGCGGAATAAGCCAGAATCAGCACACTCGCATGTAAATAGATTGAATATGTATTATTACATATAGTAGTTGTATTTCGGTATGTTGACACGCTATATTGTGGTTTCCTGTTATAGACATTTCATAAAGGCTGTTGTGTGTCCATACTTACCTGTAAATTCTTGAGGGCTAATTTTACTTAACTAGGACTCATACTTGATTTTGCATATTTACATTATTCTATTGATCATTTAATATGTGGCCAGAATATTTGAAATAAATAACACAATCCAAATACCTACATGTACACATTACATAGGTATGCATCTACTTTGGTTTTATGACACAGTATGTGTAAGTAATCACATATTTATTATGAAAAGTCCATATCAGTTCACTTGAAAGTCCTGTTATAATTGATATTTTAAAATTAAACTTATTGTCGCTTGTAAATTTGTTCTTTTGTACGCTAAATAGCATTTATCTGAATACATTGTCCTGCTAATGTACTAAAGATGATAATAATTTGCCTTTTTATTGAATTCATTATTTTAATCTGCCTGTCATGCTTGTGTTATTGTATTTATCAACAATGATAACATTGTGTTTATGTTAACTAAGGTTTTGTTTACTAATAATAAAACTACTACTAATAGAACTACTGTGCTAGGCAGTTATAATTTGTGACGTCCCACGGATAAAGGTACCTTATGGCCGTTGGCGCTTACGCTATTATTAACGCCGCTCCGCCGCCGCGCGCTATTATTATTGCGGCGCTATGCGACGTAAGCGCCAAGTGCCATAAGGTACCTTTTGCCGTGGAACGTCACATTTAATAGCTTTTATATGTAAACATTATGATAATAATTATGAACAAGGAGATATTTAGTACTCATTAAAATCTTATGAGTATGACTAACTGCATAGTTGAAATTAGGGAAAGGCCCTGGTTATGAAATTGTATGGAAATCTGGCATTTCCAGGACTGATTTTGTATAAAAAACAAGTTTGGAGCACACCCTAGAAACCATTATCTACTGTTTATGAAATGCTTAGTTTCAATATTTTTAGCAACTACATATATACTCCTATACTAACAAACCAGTTGTTATACTAATACTTTAAATGTGAAAGTTTCAGTTTAACAATTTAAAAGAAAACAATATTTTAATCTATTGCCTTATCATTCCAGTAAGAGAGCCGTAGAAGATGTTCGCCGCACCGGAAAGATCTGTGTACTGGACATTGAGATTGAAGGGGTGAAACAAGTGAAGCGCTCAGACTTCGACCCTCTGCTGGTGTTTGTGATGCCACCTTCAATCGGAGAGCTGGAGAGACGCCTGCGTGGACGCAACACAGAGTCTGATGAGGCACTGAAGCTGAGACTTGAGACAGCTAGGAAGGAAATAGAATTTGGTAAATACTTATTCATTGTTTTATTTTTGCTTTGGAACTCACATAATAATAATAAGCGTTTAGCCAATAAGCCTGACATCGTTCTGATGGATCGATCGCAGCGCCGGGCAGTGCTCGTCGACGTGCTTAGCTCACGAGATAACCCCCATGTGGGATGGTGACTTGACGATCATTGTTCCTATAGTCGTGTCAGCGAACGGTCTCATAGCGAAGAGTCTCGATCAACATCTAAAGAGACTCTCGCTGGGTGGTTGGATCAAGGGTCAGATGCAGAAGGCGGTAATTTTGGACACTGCGCGTATAGTACGTCGGTTCCTCACTCTGCGGCCCTGACCACCGGCAGCTTGAGCCCTGCCCCGCTGCCGGCGGCATTCTAGGTTAGGTTTTTTATAATGTGTCAAAGATATGTTTACATTTTTCGCCTTATTACAAAGGAGTAAGGTGCAAAAGTGTAAACATAACTTTGACGTCGACTGGACAAAGCAATGTCAATGACATGGCTATTTTCAGTTGCAGTACTAATGTCAACTGCTGCAGCGTCAATCCCTATTATCCTAAAGGCCTTGATCTCCGATTGACGCCTTGCGCTGCGTACAATGTTAGTTTGTATGGTAACACAATAACATTTTTATAGAACTTGACACTACGCAGCGTCCAGCTTGAGCTGCGTGAGGTCAAGGCTCCAGTACAGATGATAAAAAATACCAAAAAACGATCTGAGTGGAACGGAGTGGAAAATATAGTACAGACCGCGGAATTTTGCTGGGTTCAAAACAAAAGACAATTGGAACCAGTTAAATAAAATCAGTGGAATTTTAACCCCAATTAGTAACTGCTAATATATGTGATATGTATACCATAACGCCGTAATTTCACGCAATTTATCTCCCAAACGTAGTTTTACTTTACTCTTTCGATAATTTTCTACTTCTGAATACGGGTACCTAGGAATTGAAAATCCCTATTTTTAAACCCCCGACGCTAAAAGACGGTATGTTTGGTGTCTGTCTGTGGCTTTGTAGCTCTCCAACGGATGGGCGGTTTTAATCAACGTGAAAGCACGTTTCTTTGCGACCGTGTTTGATAGAAATCGATTCAGCAGTTTAAGAGTATCAGCTCTTTTCCAAAATGATGTAAGGCATTTTTGGCATAAAATTGATTTTATTGGCATATAGCATAGGGGGTTTTAATGTTTTTGAATTTAATTGATGTTATTAAACTAGGTAACAATGACTGACAGTAGTATTTGTGCACATTACAGGACAGGAAGCCGGCAACTTCCACATCATTATTATGAACGATAACTTGAACAAGGCATATTCTGAACTGCGCGAGTTTATTGCGCAAAATATCAAGGATAACGACCAAGGTAGGTACAATGTTCGCATGATTTTTATTGTGAGTGTTGAAACTCGAAAGTGTGTCCATATCTGGCGAACGCGACACCATTGCACGGCATGCGCACGCGCGTTATCCAAATATGCACGCGAGCCATTATCGAGCAGGCACATTCGTGCCGTGTTCGCCAGATCTGGACGCACTTTTTCGTAAAACAGTCGATACGAATCCAATAGGTATTCGATAACAATCGTCTGGTCTCACCCATAAAAACGTGATGTTCTCCAGTTCTATAAGTAAAAACATTTTAACATCATCGGATTTTCTCGTACAGAAACTCCAGTTTTTTTATTAAAGTCTTTTATTGATCGATTCATCAAGTTAGCCTCTGTAGCTTCGACATTTCGCTGGAACTCCCAAAACAGACGTAGGTATCCAATTATCCACATACAGTAACCCCTTATAACCCTTACCGTGTTACAACAGTTGACACCAGTAAATACACCGCATCGCTGCTTATAAGTTAACCAATAACTATTATTAATAACTTATTAACCATTCATTGTATTATTTATGTGTGTTCGTTTGACTAACAAAGGGTTAAGTGTGTCTAATTGTTTTTTTCAGCGTGCGACGGTCCTACGGCCACCGAGTGAACATTTCATCGCATGGAGTGGTTTTAACATTTGTTGGGTTGTTTCACTTTGTGAATCCTATCTACGTAACTCACAGGTCTTAAAATCATTCGGGATTTACAATTAAAAAAGAAGAAATATTATATGATAGGTATTTCATAAAGTGAAACTGATTTCTTATTTTTACAGTCTCCTTAATATTCACGAAATTAATAGTTCTTAAGCCGCGTTTTCACTTAAGTGTTCTGAACAGTTCTGCGCGAGAAATCGTTCGTTCGTTCGGTTAATTTCATTTCATTTTTGCTTAGAATCAGAACACTAAGTGAAAACGCGGCTTTACAGAGAGTACTTAGGCAATGTTGCGTCTAGCACCGCTGTAAAGAAAACTGAAAATTAACTGAATAACTGAGAAGAAGTCGATGTAATAGCCTGACTACTTGTGTACGGTGTACTTTACTGGCGTTTTTCTTCAACGATTATTCGCCCAGATATTCCATATTATACAAAATGAGTATTAGAAGGCGCACGGTTGATTTTCTTGGTAATATCATTTATTCGTTTTATTACTATATATTTCGTGAATATTAACGGTTGCTTTAAAGAAACATGGAGGTTGAAAGGCCGGATGAGTCTAAATTTAGTATACCGTTTGTTTAGTTAATTTTTAACACTGTTTTGTTTTTATTTATGTGCATTAGTGCAAGTTACAAAATATCTTAAGATTTAGTTGAATATCAATGCTGATTTTTCTTTAGTTTTACTAACGTTTGATATTAATAATATTTATTGATTTGCCTTTAAGTTATGTCTTAATTTTATTGATTCACTAAATGGTTCTCCTTTAATTACACTCTTGACAATGTATTAATTTATGAAAGTATGTTAAATCAGCATTGACCCTCTATTAATTGTAAGTTGAATGGGATTGGCCGGTCGAAGTATTTTACAGATGGCGCCAGTATAGCTTGCCATGTCAATTCCTAGAACTGTGTCAAATTCTTGTTTTTTTAGGAATATTATGGCCTGGATGCCAGCCCTTTAAGCCAAGTCTCATAGAACACAACTAGAGATAGGGGCAAGCTATGATGGCGCCATCTATGCAAACCTTTGCCAGTTGCCAATCCCATTCGCCATTGTGTTCAATTACTTAGCGTGAATGAAATACACTTCCTTCTAAATAATAATATCTATACACGGTGTTACGTACATTACGGACGGATCAAACGAAGACCTTAATAGCTACCTATTTGACCGTCATGTATGTCTATCGAAGATAAAATTAATGGTTTGGTTGTCATTTTGATGAGTGATTGCGTACATTCACAGTCACACTCTTCAAACGACATACCGACCTACAATTGCGAGAGAAATACTTCGTAATCTAGGCATGCTATGTAACTGAAATGCGTATTTATTAAGGAACTCATTAAAATGTCGAAACTGATAAGTCTGGGCACGATTCGGATTTTGAAATAGATATCTAAAAGATATCTTTTAGACATCATCAAGATACGATAACGATATTTTTAGGATCTAACCTGTCAAATTTGACATTTCCGCGATTCTGGAGATACTCTTGAACGATTTCAACAAGATATGACTTAGAGATCCAATTCACATCTAATAGATATCTAACTCTATCTAAAGTAAAAGTGACACTGGTTGCCCGAATTGAGCTGCAAAAGAGAACTAGTTGAAATCTAAACTATAACGTACGAGTATCTAGAATGGATCTAGTACGTGTCGTTTCTTGTGAATATCTTGAAGTTCGAATATGGCAGTCTGTCACTGCGGACTTATCGTATTCTTTCGACAATTTTGTTACATTTAGAATTAATGTTTCCCAAACGTTTGCCCCAAAATGTCCCGATATTTGTACAAATATAGCTAAAGATAACTTTACTGTGGGAGCTCTTGAAATATAAATATCGATTTCGATCACTTAACTCGGCTCTCTAGAGCAGATATTGTTAATAGGAAGTCTAAAATTGTGTCGAAGTCTAGTCAAAGGTCCCACTTTTTCGCTTACCTTAAGGACGAGATTTGCTTGTATCTTGGGACTTTTTGCTTGGAAACGACACAAATATTCGTTTCATAGTCATGTTTGAGTAAAGCATTCTTTTGCTCTTACTGGCCCGTGTATGAGGGTTGGCAATAAATGCAACCATCAATACCATCATATTCTGAATAATATTCGTGTTTAGATTATTTTACACATATTGATTGTAATTTATTACTATTACCGAAACCATAGACAAAACTATATTAAGAATGCATATAGTGAAAAATATTGTCGGTGTGTTTTTGACACTTGACCATGTGACAGCACTGCATAACGTTATACGTTTTTAGGTAACTATTAGATTGTCAAAAATCCGTCTATAATATATTCCCCTTCGGCCGTGTACGTAACCGACCTTTCGTAACTGGTAACGAAGGAAGAAAAAATGATCTTTGTACGATACTGGTTTCGAATAAAGATCATTTTTTTCTCGTACGTAATCAGTCACCATCTTTCGAAGGTGGTTCGTAACCAGTTACATAGTAAGAATTAATTTTCTTCATACGATCCTTCGCCTAGACTAAGTAAGGACTAGATTACATAACGAAACTGACTGACTGACTGACATATGAACGCACAGCCCAAACTGCTAGTTCTAGAGATTCCAAATTTGGCACGTAGGTTCCTTATAAGGTCTAGGGGTGCACTAAGAAAGGATGTTTCAAAATTCACCCCTTAAGGGGGTGAAATGGGGGTTCAAAGTTTGTTTGGGGAAAACCTCATTTTTTAGTAGTCTTAGTACGCCGGCGAAGCCGCGGGAAAAAACTAGTTAATTACAAAGAAAGGCTTAATAGATCTATATTATCATTTAATTATAATTTGGTGCACCTAGTACTGCAACTGTATAATGAATTAAAATAATTGCTTGGCGCATAATGTAATGATCCGTTTAAGGGCATAATTTAGTATCGTATTCCCGATTTAGGATCAACTCGTCACACCAAAATTTTGTTCTAACCGGTCATACTGCAGAAAGCAATAATATTTGTTTCAACCCGTCACAAGTAAATTTAGTTCTATTAAGTCACATAGGAATTTTGTAGCTATTGATGATTAAAACATTTTGACTCAGTTACGTATGAGGAATAGATAGTCTTTTTTCGTAATTTCAAATAGAAAATTTCTTCTCTCGTAACTATGGTTACGTACGAAGAAAAAATAATCTTTATTCGAAACCAGTATCGTACAAAGATCATTTTTTCTTCCTTCGTTACCAGTTACGAAAGGTCGGTTACGTACACGGCCGAAGGGATATATTCCATGATTTTGTTCATCTATAATTCCTAGTCTGCATACATTTAAGGCCTTCTTACACATTGTTTAGTTGTTAGTATTAGTTAATACATTTGCTACTTGCGTGTAGTGGTAAATGTTTGAACACTAATCAAAGTGTACAGGCCTTTAGCAACTTAATGATTAGTTATTTGTAAGGAAAGTTTGACATACAAATTTGCCAACTACCTCTATGAAAACATGAGCTAATGAAGATTTTAAATATTTGTACCAATATTTGCATTACAGAAAATCCTGTAATAACGATAACGCGGTCGTAAGCTGCCACGGTATTTCAAAATATGTAGTAGATAAAGTAGACGTAGCTAAAAGCTAATAGTTAGTGGGTCAGACTCACGAGTAAATGTATGTATGTATGTAGGTAATGAATTAGATTAACCACATTGATTGTCCCGGTCATTAAAATTAAGAATAATTAAATGTGCATTCCTTCTACAATCATAATATGAACATGAATAGGGTTCAAAACAAAACGGTTGCTCACTATACTTCGTTTTTTTTTATCATTAGAAAAAAGGTAAACAATCTTGATGTGTCTTTTAATTGAAAAACATGTTTTAAAAATAAGTCACGGCAAATATGTAACAATTATGAATCTAATACGATCATTTATATTCTTCTGCTTTCATAAGTATAAGTTACAGATTTTTAAAAAGCGTTTTTCAATTAAAAGACACATCAAGATTGTTTACCTTTTTTCTAGTGCTAAAAAAAACGAACTATAAAAGGGCACTTATAACTTGGTACAGAGGTAGTACATAATTATTTTCCATCCCATTTTCACGGAAACGTACGAACGTGTCGTGCTTTTTCAGTCAGTCTCGGTACAAAAGTACTGAGGTTGACTGAAGTAGCATGATAAATACAAAAGTTTCCGAGAAAATACGTTGGAAACAATTATGCACTACATCTGTAACTAATAATCTTTCATGTAAACATAATCAGGATCTGAGTAATTTATTTTAATATTAAGCATTGTTCAATAATAGGTACATTCTTCTTTTTCTGTTAACCTTTTAACCGCCAGCGATTTTTGATCGAGCGTGTTCGTGTCGTCACCGACAGTAATTGTACCACGCAGAGTAAGGTTGGCATAGTTACGGGAGTTATAAATGTGCTGTAAAAACCAAATCAGATTTTTGTCTTATCAGACTGTGGCGAAATGAGCTGGATATGTAATGTCATACTTATATCAGGCTCTGGCGGTTAAAGGGTTAAATTGGGAATTGGCTAAAAAAGTCAAATTAGTGCTTATTTATTTCTTTTTGAGCATAGTAAAATGACCGAGTTTGATTATGGTGCCAAATATAAAAGAAAATCGGCCCTAGTTTATTTATAGTTTTGTTCATCGTGTAGCGTATTTATGTTTTTAATTCTTAAAAATGTTAAAAAACATGGTATAATAATATACTCCGCCTGGTACTCTATTCCGACTTGACCTTGACCACACAAGCCTACGTCATCATGCGACAGCCCTATATGATAATATGCGATAGCGCTATATAAAGTGGCAATGTTATTGTGACGTAGGCTTGTGTCACTCTGGGAAGAGAAGACCATGTTTTATTAGACTATGGTTAAAAAATTAAATTAAATGTAAAACATTCCATTTTATATGAAATATGCATAATAGAAGTGCAATAAACTTAACCTTTTCGACGCCGTGTCAAACACAAAAGCTGTCTCTCAGACGCCACGTCACCGAAGTGTCAAAACTGAAATTGAACTTTATGCATATGCACCTAGGTCTATGTTGCTCTGTGGTCTATGACCGATTAATACGTCTTTGGCGTTGGACCTGCGGTGCGTATATATCGGTCATTGGCGTCCAAAAGGTTAACGCGCAGAGTTCGTCATCCCCGCATTCGCCGCCATAATAATTATGTACCTAAATAATGTATTATTTTTCTTCATAGACCTCCGTGGGCTGTAAGAAGTAAACTACAAGGAATAAAATTAGTCGCCGCTTCATTATTTGAGGAAAATATATGTTAAGTATATATTATTGTAATAAGTTAATACTTTTATTCATATTTGGGCATTGAATTTAAAAACCATTCCATGAAAGAAATACTATGCCGTATCTATGTGATCATAATAGTGTTACCAAACAAACGTATCTATTCTGCGTCGACCGAAGATGATCGATCGAACATCGGTTGAACGACATTATAAGAACGATCGTCACTTGATTGGTGTAGATAACTTAGGTTTGGTAACACTCTTGTATAGGCATTAGGCATGTTTTTTGCTTAGTTTTCTTTATTTATTATGTGTTGTGATGAACATTTATTTGTATTATATTGTGATGTACCTTTTAAGTTGATGCAAAATCATCTTTAACATGCAATATTTCGTTATTAATTTATTATTTAGACCAGTATTTTCAAGGTGTGTCGCGACCCCCATTAAAATATTAATTATTATACTAGTTGCTTGCAATAGCAGAAGCTTGGGACTCTTGGGAGTCGTTATTTTTTTTACTAAAGGGGGTCGCGTCATGAAAAAGGTTGAAAGCCAGTGACATACATATTTAATAAGTTTATCGAACCATATCATTTCGGAAATTTGAGTTGTATCAAATGATATCTCAGTCCTATCAAGGTATAATGTTGCTAACATTGTAGGCATTTGTCGTTGTGTCGTGAATGTTGTTACTTAAATACAGGATAAAAATATCTTTGTTGTTTTATTTTGATTTAGGTATATGTTGCTAGAGTCTGTGCGGAAAGAGAAGAGTTGTGGAATGTAAGGGAGCCCATACATTCCACGACTGATTGATTTAATTTCCAGGCTTTACCCAAAAGGCTTGGGTAATACTAGGTATAGCCATTAGCCAGGACACTTAAGTTTGAAATGTACCTACCTACCTAGATTCCCAACACCGGGAGGGTAATGTCATAAGTGATGATGCAACACCTAACATTACCCAGCCAGGTGTTGGGTAGACCTAGATGTGTACGGGTAAACGCCGAATACAGATTAATGTTAAAATTTTCGGACTTCACCCAAAAGGCTCGGGTTATACTAGTTACACCAGGGTAAACTTGTAATTAACCTGCTACGACTGTCGCGTATGTGGCAACTACTTCATTTTATCTACAGTCCTCGTCAAAGGTGTAAACTTTTACACCTTATTATATTTGTGTTATGTATGGCGAAAAAAGTAAACATAATATATCTTTGACATCGACTGTACCTGAAGACCTCTTAGCAACAAGCAGTGAACTATTTCCAACGCAGTTGGGAGTGAATAACTAATACAACAAACCTACAACACCAAAGCCTAGCCTAGGACAAATTATAACAAGGTAAGTATTATAAGATTTTTAAGTGTCATTAGCAGGTATCCAACAGGTTATATCAAAACTCAGTTGTAGCAAGGGTCTTTTATTAAAGAAAATTGGCATTAACATACATTTATCAATTAATATTTAATCTATAAAATGACAATATTATCCGTAGTCAATAAACCAAAGTCAAGAAGGTGAAACCAAGTATTTGTGCCCCATAATTGCAAAATATTTGATTAATAAAAGCTTCAGAAATCATACATATCTTTAAATTATTATATGTGAATGAATTCAACATTAAATTTAAAGTACAATACTAGTATCTTTATCCCATTTATCGCGATGGGAGTGTGGAGGAGTGTTTTCGCAGTCTCCCATAACTCCTACAGCTTTCGAAATGCTTCTCAAAGAAGTGCTGCTAGCTGCTGGTATGAATTTAGATTTTGATAACGATTTCAGTCTTGGGATATGTGATATTTTTTTGCCTGTAATGAATTTATCGTCATACAATGTGTTGACAGATTTAGAGCGGCCATGAGCATTGTCCCCCTTGTTTTTCATGCAAGACAAAGGAGTTCTTGATCCACCTGAGCCTGCTGATCGAGATTTCTTAGGGGTTTCACGGCTCTCCTCTTCATCTTCATAGATGAGAATTCCGTCAGAATCCTTACCAGTTTCTTTTGTAATACCATGAATTAGCTCTGCATTGGTATTCTGGAGAACTTTAATTAGTGTATCATCAGACATATCTTCGACATTGTCATCAGTCTTATCTTCAACTTTAGAAATCACAATAGGTGTTCTTTCTATTCCATTAGTAGGGGATCTTGGGTCTTGAGGTAAAATCTTAAATTTGGCAAAATTAAGTATTTTCTGTTTATCTTCACTATTATTTTTGTTGCTCTTTGATTCTTTACTGTCTTCCTCATATTCTTCAATACTTTCTTCAATTTTTTCATCAAAGTCAAAGTTTGTTTCTAATAATTTTTTTGGTTTGTCAATGGAGTCCTTCGTAGCATTTTCAATACTGTCACTTGAAGCTGTGGATGAGCCTAATGGTTCTTCTACGTCCTTAATAGTGTCATTAAAAGTCAGATTTAGGAACCCATCACACAGGTTTTTAGGGACAATGTCAGGAATAGATTTTGGGACAAAACTATCATCAGAAGTGCTATTATTGTGCAAACTAGGACTGCCACAATCATCTATAGCTTTAACCCTTAGCATATTTTTGTCTTTCAATTCTTCGGTGTTCAGTCCTAAAACTATAGGTGTTCTCTCAAAGTCCTGAGTAGGTGAGCGAGGATCATAAGACTGTAGGTGATTTTTTATAACAGCAGATAGAATGGGATTGTTGTGAATAAGCTTGTCTTCGCCCTGGCCGTTTTCAAAGGTCTTCCGCAAGTCAACATTTTTAGTTATATTGTGCTTTGATCCACCTTTACCCTGTAACAAATGTGTATAATATAATGTATGTTGAATTTCGTAAAACATGATGCTAAGATACAATTTCACTATGAAGACATACATTTCTGATAAATAATTATCCATACAAAATGTCTATGAACTTCCAAAACAAGACCATATTCAGATAAAAAAAAATTAAGGGCGGGAAAGCATTACTGCTCGGCTGTGTAAAGCATAAAAGTGTTCCACTATACTAGAAACTAATAAACATGAATTACCTGTAAAGGTGTCCGCGAAATCTCGGGCGTAGGAGACCTTGGATCAGAATTGATTTCAGTGTCGTTTTTTTGGACCTGAACAGCTGCTTCATTTGTTACTTTGCTGGTGTTGCTTCCCATTGTCTTAGTGCATCTAATAGATGAAATTTCTTAAACGAATTGCACTAGACCACATTAAACATATCGCACATATAACTTTCTTTAGCTACTTACTACTACAACAACTTTAACAACTTCCAGTGCAGAGACAAAAAAATTAAAATAGTAACGGTTGAATGTGTCAATTTTGTTTCCTAATTTAAACGCTGATTGACAGTGACTGAACTCGCAATGCTACCACCCGCCACCCGCAGAAAAATAAAGACTACTACACACGAGGGGATATAATTGATCACGTTGTTAAGGGCACCTCAGACCTTGCAACAATCAAATCAACATCATGAATCTAGTATAACTGGATTGGGCATGAGTGGTGGGGATAACTGACAGAACGGGATAGTCTTATGTATCTTTCAGTAGGAATAGCAGCGAAAGCGCTATTATTATTTGTCCTTGTCATAGTCTCACCACCACCGTGATTGGTCGAATTCATTTGTTGCCCACCATAACAAACAAACATGAACGCTGATAAATACGACCAATCATAGCGGTTTTTAGTGAGCGTTCAGACAGAACAATCTAATTGCCCGAAATTAAATTGGCCTTATAACTGTTGATTCAGCGAGCTTATGGCCGCTTTTTTACTTTATCCTGTAGCCCCCTCCACACGGTGCTCGTTGAGAGCGAGAAACCGATATTTTGTTTTGATAGCACCAAGGTCCGTTGCGGCCGCCTGTAGCGGCTTTAAATGTTTTTTGACAATTGCGCTTTCAGCTTTAGGCGGGGGAAGAAAAAATTTTGCTTGCATTAATTCGTACAGTCTCGAAAGCTTTTTCTAATGTAGTCAGAGTAGTATAATGGACATGAATCTAGTATAACTGGATCAGGCATGAGGGGTGGAGTGAAATGACCGAACGGGATAGTCTTATGTGTCTTTCAGTAGGAGTAGTAGAGAAAGCGCTATTATTGTGTGTCCTTGTCACAGTCTCACATTTTTTTAATTCGCTACCGTTTATTTGTATAGATTATGGTGGGTAACAAATAAATTCGATCAATCATAGTGTCACATTGCGTATGTTTTGCCCTCACGGAGGCACGTGTATAGGACATCTATAGGATCCTGTACCATATGTGATCTATGGCTATGGAGGGTAGTAGACGTAGACCTCTACCTTCCATTCCCTTGGCGGTATTGATGGGTAAGTATTGGACTCATTGATCTAGAATTGTGAAGTTGTGAATAACACTGTAAAGTGGTGAACCACACGACAGATCAATTATCTGATTACCTATTAGCAATATTGAGTCAACGATATCATAGCAACGTTATTCTGTTAATTTAATTTTAACTTTTCGTAAGGTAAAGAATGCAGAAAATGTAGGTATCTAAAGGATATTTTTCAAGTTTTTTTTTATTAATAAATGAACAATCACAAGCAATTCATACTTTATTTATCGTAGGTATGGCGGTTACACACTGGTTAAAAAAGATTAGGGGAAGTCCGGGCATAGTGAACACCTTTACCTTTGACTTGACATAACAGAAAAATTTAATGAAGATTATTAAATAAAGACTTATTATGAATACTTAACGAGGAAGAAATGAAAAAAAGTATCAATAACAAGTCTTTATTTAATAATCTTTTAATTTAAAACAACACTAGCCTCCAATGTTTAATAGTTGCTGCAATTTTGAACAAAACGTAATCAAAGATATTTTATTCGCTTTGCCCAGGGTGCCGGGCAAAGTGAAACAGGCCCCCAGGCAAAGCAAATATTACTCATAAAATCATTTCAATAATATTAATTAAAAAAAGCTGTCACAAGTAACTTTTGATATATTTCCACTGATTTCATAAGCATAAGTCTTCACGGCATTTCTGAAGACATTTTAACACAGCGAATCCACGATCTGATAGCCATTTACATAACGTCTGTTAGCCAGGAGCCATCTATGTTTTAAGGGAGTTCCCTCTGCCAACAAACTGTCCTGCAGTTTGGCAGAAGAAAAAAATATGTATGTTAGGGTTTATTTCATCTGAATAAACGATTATTTATTTATTTATTTTTATTTTTATTTATCGATCTTTTTTTAATATTTATATACCATCTGTAACAAAATATTATCATAAAAAAAATTACCTAATATGTATTAGATGTTGTGGATAGTCAGTCAGTAAGAACCAGGAAAACTATACTCATCCTTTTCTTTTAGGTGCTAGTACTAGTGTAAGACAAAGATAGTATGATTATCTCTGTCTATGTTTGAAATGAGACAGTCCTTTGACAAACTATATCTTTCAGTTTTGTTTTTAAATGTGTGACAGCTGACAGATAGGTTTGCCGCGGTTTTGAACAATAATGACATTGACAGGAGATCACGATTTAGAGGAAAAAACTCAAGCGATGGAATAAGAGATTTGTATTGTTATTAATTATATAAAGTTCAAAAATAAACAATTGTAAACTAATTCGGAGTTTTAGTGAAGTGATATTTTACTAATAAATTCAAAGTGAACACGCTATCCGCTTTGCCCGATCCACTTTGCCCATTCAGTCAGTTAAAGAAATTAAGAATTAAAAAAAAAAACCGTTGGATTGTTTTAAAAGAAATGCGTTGTAAAAGGATACTTTAATAAGCAATAGAAACATCTTGAATTAAAATTCGAGATAATTACTGTGACAAAATAACATACCCTACTTACCATTCAAAATCGAATATTTTGCACTAAAAACACATTTTGACTCGTCACCGACGACGCTCACAGCGACCGCTCCCAGTGAGGCTTGCCGCTCATAGAGCGAAGGATCCTGAACATCATATAGGCGCGTGTTACGACAAAGTCGAATAGTTTAGGATTGGGAGCCCGAATTCGCTTTGCCTGGGGTGTTCGCTTTACCCGGACTTCCCCTACTGGAATTCAACATTCCTCGTTAAAGTTACATGCAAGGAATATTTTATTTTTAATTCAATTACCTACAAAATAAATATGAGTTTAACACGACTGTGTAAGTACACACTACTAAGTAGTAATAATCTGATTAAATATATAGAGTTGGTTGGTTAAGTAAGACATTATTGATGATCACATAGACTTGCAAAACCGCTTAAAGTACCTAAACAATGCAGTTGGTGACACTTTGGAGTCGAATTCCAAAACCAGCGGAATCTGCTGAACTACTGCTTTGTGGCTTTAGTTCGTTCAGTTCATTCGTCGAGGGTGTTTGAGCAAGGAAGCTGAAAAAAGTAGACGTCGTGCTCGTGCGTTGTCACGCTGCTCCGGCACATCGCTATGTAATTATGGCTTGGTGTTCCTTTTGCGAATTGGCTGACAGACGAGAGCGTGCGTCCAAGCACCTCGGCGGCAAACTGGCGTCACGCGAGAGCTTCTAAAGCCACGCATACACTTGACACGGCATCGCGAGCCTTCGGCAAGTCCGTTGCCGTTGCCGACGGTAGCGCCTTGGCAGCTGACGCGTCCTCGCTCGGGCGGCGGGGGCAGCTCGCACCATGTTCTGGCTGTGGAATTCGAAAAGTAAGTGAAAAGAAAAGTAGTGACGTTGGTACAGTCATTCACGGAACAATGAAAGTCCGGACATTTGGGATGCATACGTGGAACCGTAGCTAACACGTGAAGGCCCTATTGACACTATAATTTTAATGAAATTGAAGGGGTACACCGAGAGGATGCAGAACTTGCCTGTGTCACGGGACACGCAGAGGCAGCTGCCAGGATGTTGAGACTTAATGAAATCTAAAACATAATGGACTACGCTATTGCGTGACGTATCAAAGACTGAAATAAATAGTTTCATCCCGCCCGTCCATCGATAGGTTTTTTTAAATTACAAATGGGCTTACTCATGGTCACAAATTAGCCAAGGCGAAGACGTATGGCCTACGATGGAACGAGCTCGCCCAGAAGGTGCCTGTTCACCCTTGCTTGATTTGAAGGTTGCCGGGTTATATGAGGTCGGAAATATAGACGCCGGCAAGGAATTCCGTTATAGGTACTCTACCTTTGCAAACCGGAAGATCTCCTTTCCACTTCATATCGTCGCCGCATACTTGCGTCATCAGTCCACTTAGCTCGAGGTGTTTGTTGTAACAAGTGAAGTTGCATTGCTTGTTCTGGTCCCAGCAATGGGCTACCAAGTGCTTCGGTGTCGCACAACCCTGAGCGACAACGTGCACTTGCATTTTACATAACTGGAGATTCTGAAAGATAAAGATACCTAACTGTTATTACACTGTGTAACGAACAACTTAGGTCTGAATACTTACTTGTTGCAAATAACTACCTACGCGAGTTAAGTAGAGAATTTTTATTGTTATCTATAGTTATGTTTCTTTCATGATGATTTAAATATTGCATAGTCATCCGACTTATAAGTAGTTACCTACATGTATATGTACATGCATGTTTTGACGACTGGTCTGGCCTAGTGGGTAGTGACCCTGCCTGTGAAGCCGCGGTCCTGGGTTCGAATCCTAGTAAGGGCATTTATTTGTGTGATGAGCACAGATATTTGTTCCTGAGTCTTGGGTGTTTTCTATGTATTTATGTATGTGTATATTATCTGTGTATTTGTCTGAGTACCCACAACACAAGCTTTCTTGAGCTTACAGTGGGGCTTAGTCAATTTGTGTAAAAATGTCCTATAATATTTATTTATTTATTATTTATATGTAGGTACCTAGGCGAAGTAGCTATTAAAAACGTCAGGCCGCGTAGCCAACATGCCAATCGCTTACGCTCCGTAGCGATCGAAACGCAACTGTCACTGTCGCACTAATACGGAAGAGTGATAGAGACACACAACACACAAGGCGTGTCGTTGTCGAAGCGATATAGCGTTTGTCACTTCGGCCTCCGGTAGGCTTGGTCACGTTTTAGTCAAGTTATCTTATTTTGCTGCTACATTTCGACACTTACCTTGTTTTTGAACATTATTCGCCCAATGATCATGTGAGACCCTTGCTCCAATAAAGAGCCTATCCTCGGTCCGTACATGTGCACAAATCTTGCATTTCTGGGCGCTTTTCGTCCCGAGCACGCGCGAAGTGTTGGGCTCTGCAGCACGACTCGTCCAGATGATGCTTTTGCTACCAACGTTACGTCATGTGGGCATTTCACACATATGTTGTCTGTAAAAATATTAGAATTAGCGAGAAGTTCAAGTGTAATGAGATATTTAAAGCTTAGATATATGTGTTTATGTGGATGCATCATCTTCTGATAGTCCTCACTCACCAAGTTGGTGCAAATATGCCTCAAGCCTAAGTGTCTACTCGTAAATCTAGGAATAAGGTACCGAAAAGATGAGAACTCTACCTTCCCCCTGTATTTAATCAATGATCAATTAAGAAAAGTGTAGGCACCTACAGTAAAAAGAGACTAGCTGTATTTTCAACCATTATTACCGCTTACTTGCTTATTCTGACAATATCGAATCAAAGCGAATCGTACCGACATTTACGAGTATCATACCTCTACCATGAGCAGCAAAGGTGTCCACGTCCTTAGATTGTATTCGAGAAAGCTCTGCGCGCTCACCAGCTCGCACAACTTGTCTGCCAGGATACACGAAAGTAACTTCTTCATTCACTTTTTCCCTAACATGCTCGTTAAGATACGCGTCAGATTGATAGTACAAACGCGGGTCTTCGCGTGGCTGGTGGACTTTAACCGGGGTCTTGGAGGTTTCTGCGGTACGAGGAGGGGGTAGCGCCGGCGCGTGCTGGTACCAGCTGCTATGATCGTCATAATCATTGCTTCTTAAAATTAGCCTATCGTTTTCTTGTATATGTTCGGGATTCAGCGGTACTTGATTTGATATTTGTTTAATTCTGAAACAAACGCAAGCGATATTTTAGTCTGGCTGTTACGCTATCCATCGACGCCACTTCGGTAATCGTGTAAACATTTAGGCAATAATAGGTAAGTTTACCTATTTGCAATCTTGGAATGTTCCGCTCTCAGTCTAGTTCCTTGTGGAATTCCTATTGCGCATTGACGCAGGTACTATTTCGGTCCAATCGAAATCTATTATTGGTAAAATATTTCCCTGATTCATCTCTCCACTTATTATACAGTTTATTTATACGATCTACATTTCACAGGCGTGGATATACATAGACCGGTACATATTGCGCTAAAATGTTTAAGTAAACAAACATGTTAAGTGTAATCAAAACACAACATTGAGTATTTCGTACGATCTGTTAATTTGTGCTGTATTGTGGATTCAAACAAAATAATATTTCATAAATATCGTTCATTTGAATTTGTCTTGTCATGTTTTACAGTTAGTAATTTATTAGCATCTGTGGTTCCAAAAGTGTTGTGTTTTACTTAGGTAGCAAAGTTTTTTTATCCCTCTCTCGCAAAGCTCAAGATTTTACTTTTTGAACCGCTGGCTACGCTCAACGTGCAATTTTGGAATATTTCGTTTGCTCGGGTCCCAATTATCACGAGGAGTTGAATCTTAAATATAACAACTGTGCACTGTGTCCTTAGTAAAACATGTTTTGTAAATCGATTTTCACCCAATTTTAATGGTCAAATATTGTCTTCGTATACGTAGCCAATTCAGCCCACCGTTAGCAACTGAAAGCATCTTCAAAGCTAACTGTTTTTGTGAATAAAACATGCACGCAGAGTTGTAAAGTGCATATTATCCACTTTATGAATGAATTCCATTATGTAAGTGGTTCCATTCATAAAGTGGGTATGCACTTTTGCAGCTCGCTGTACCAATAGTATTTCTTATCAACCATTGTTTAGTTATCTTATCTCTAACTACCTACATACCTAATAGGTACCTACCAACTCTAAAAGCATAACATGCCGTAAAAAACCGCAAGACGTATGTATTGTGATTTGTAATAATATTTGAATGTTATTTGGAGTGATGATGGAAGCGGCGGCGACGCAATTATTGTAGCAGATGTAAAATGTGAGCAAATGCGAGTGTCGCGAGCCGTGCCAAGCGGAGTGCGTCACTGCACTAACCTGTTGATGTCTATGTCCGAGCGGCGCCCTAGGGCTCCTGAAAGTTTTACACAAAGTTAGGACTCAATAGAAACTTTTAGGTAGCACTGTGCTAAGAACGTAAAGTGCTGGCTTTCATTTAGAGTGAATACTTTTTTTATTACGGAGTATGTAGGGTAGAGATAGAACCCACCACAAGTGCAAGTCCAAAAATGACCGAAACATTAAGTATGTGCGTAAAAAAGTGGTCAAAAGTCCTGAAATCTATTTATTTATTTGACTTGTGGGATCACTTTGATCTTGAAAATCAGTTAAATGTGTTTTTTTTCTACACTTACTTACATCTAGCAGTCACATTTGTTCTTTTTCATCTGCTCGTTTCATAAAATATATATGGCAAATAGAAACACATACACATATAGCCATTTTAATCTTATAGTTCTAACACCCCTCTTTTTTTTTTGTGTCGGGGGTTAAAACATAATGATAAACATTTCACCAAATTCAGGAATTGTCTTATTAAAATATATAATCAAAACAAATCAACTTACCAAATACACCAACAATCAACAATGCAACGAAAATCTTCATTATGATTTGGTTACGTACATTTGCGTTTTTAGCATTAATTTTTTAACAAGTGTCATACAATTATAATAAAATTATACAATATAACGATAATGTATCAAATAGAAAAAAAAAAACAAAATCTAGAAAAATAGCAGTGCGCAAGCTCGTAACCGGCCAATGTTTGCAAAAAGCGCGCGGGAACTACTTTCACAACTAGCCTAGTCTGAAGATTGGTTCAGGAAATCAACCTTGAAACTTGAATCTCTAAAGATTCGTGCCATCTCACTTGCGCTTCAGTTGGTAAAGCATCGAGCAAAAGAGACCATACGATATTGTCTTATTATTTCATACTTTGGTTTACACTAGATATTTCATACTTTATGTGGGCGGCTACAGTCGCTTGCCAGGTTTTTTTTCAATTGGTAATAAATACTGTAATAATATTATGTATGAAATGTGTTGTGGCGTTTGTATTTTGTAAAATGTCGTGTATATTATATTAGTTTACTCATACAATTGTCTACAGTATACTCGCGCAGCAAATTCCAAATAAAAACTGGGTTTTCAATGGCTGTTACAGTTATTATGCGTGGAGGGGTAGAGCTGTTGTGATGGATTGATGATCCTACTGACTTGCGTACCTGTCATCCTCATCTTAAACAAAAAGCATTTTCACTTCGGCAGCTCAAATAAGAGTATATAAGTAGTACATTGCTGTGGGAAAACTTTTTTACAGTACATATGGGGCTACTTTTCCGCACTAGTGCGTAAAATAGCAGTTTTCGTGCGTATGTCGAAACTTTAAAGTGCTATAATATGTACTGTAACTCCCTTCGGTCGTGTTTTAATTTATCGCCACTCGTTTCGAATTTCCTCTTTTTCGCACTTGTAGGTATCGAAAATAACTATTTTAACATGGTGTAATTTATAAATGTAACCGTGCGGTACATATTTGTGTGCTTGATTTGCAGAGGTAAAAAGTAGTACCTATGTACAATACGATACGAAAGTTATTTGCACCTTATGCCTTTGAGTTCTTTGCTATGCTTATGACTCCAAATAAATGTAGAGTTATCTGCTTGCTTCGTATTTAACTCAACACTCCATAAAATACGTAACTCATCACTACATTAAACGAGATAAAATACAGTAAATGTTAATCAGGCATTTAATTACCCAAAAACAAAATACACTTATTTCATAGGTATATAAGGACAATAAGTTGCAAAACTCCATGGTCACACGAAACTGGAAGGTCATATTTCTACAAACATTGTCCAGGGAAACCGTTAAAAACGAACAGACGCACATCACCTGAATGCCAAGCCTTTATATAAGATACCCCTCAGAATTTGTTGCAGGTCTGGTAGCAGCACGGATGGAAGGGCGGGCTAGGGCACGTGAAGGTCTGGCAGGGCGGGCAGGCGGGGCAGCACTCGCCGGGGTACCACACGGTGCGCGCGTAGCGCCCGCTGGGCCGAGTGCACGCACCGTGGTTGAAGCAGTGCGCCTTGCACGGCATATCGTAGCGGCATGGCCTGGATGAAGCAAAGTTGTTAATATTTTGAACGCTATTACCGTAACCGTATGGTTTAATATATTGGAATTTCTGTATAATTTGGCATACTTATAAAAGACCTGAGATGACGTTGACCATTAAGCTGATCTGACTATGGAGAGCGGAGATCGTCATTAAAACAAGGCACTATTATTTATTCTGTGAACAAGGCAACCTCATTGACTTTCAATTTGTAAGAATCGTAATAAGTGGTAGATGATTGTTGAAAGAAAAGCACCTACAGTATGCAAAAAAAAATGTTTTGATAAAAATCTTATTCATGTAATGTGTTCAAGGTTTCAAGACAGGTATCTAGTTATTTTTAGTTACTTAGTGCACCTGTTTGACCTATTACAAATGACTGAAATGACATACATCTCCATTGGAGCGTTAGTGGGTTCACTGCAATAGCAGGCGCACTCCCTTTGAAACGGCTGGGGCCGGGGCTGCCCGCAGCGTGGCCGCTTGTGGTAGATGCTGTACTCACCGCGTACACAGCCGTACCTATACAACACATATGGTAGGTATATACATGTTTCTTCAGTAAAACTGAAGACGCTCTGACATGCTCTAGCATGCAAGTAAGAATAGTACAGGGTACAGGTGCTCCAAATTGTAAACACTAGTCCGTGTACCGGTCGACGCAAGTTACAAAAATAAACTACATATTTGGAGAATCTTGTGAACGAAGTATTTCGTCACATTTGAGTTTCAGGTAGGCTAAGAATAAAATAAAAAAAGAAACAAATACCTAGGACACGGCCGGCAGCATTCGTAACCACGAGGTAGTACAGACATCAGGCAGAATCGCAGACGAATTCAGCAAATATTTGCAAAACTACAAAAGAAAAATAATGAAATATTTTCTAATCAATTTAATAAATATTATGTACCTAACTACTTACCTTTATTAACAAGAAGGTACTAACCGTGGCGCTTTTTAATGTTTCTCAATAGTATTTTCCAATTTTTATGATAATTTGAAAATTTTATTGAATTTTTTGTATTTTTGTCTGGTTTACATATAAAAATTATAAAAAAACTGACAGTTTATTTATTTTATTACTATGATTACTGGAGGAGAGGAGTTGACTATTGTTTTGTGCCAGTTGCATAATTTGCACATCGTCAAGGAGGTACGTAAGCGGAGTAATATAGGCCATAGAGAAGGCCTACATTAGGCCGGATACACACTTGAGTAAAATTAATATAATAGTCTTCGACGTAGGTATGTTTAGATGTTTAGAGGTTTAGATGCATTGTATTTGTAAATGGGCTAAAGTTGCGTCACTAAAGTTATTGGGTTAGGTTAGGTTAGTGATTTAGCGGTTAAAATTAGAGAAAGTGTAACGTCAAACAAAATCAAGTTTACTTCTATTTAGATATGTATTTTATTTTTCTAATTAAATTAAAAGCTGAAAAATATTTAAAGGTGTTTCAGCTTTCAATCATGGGGCTTAAATGCTGAGTGTCTAAATTCTGCAACGTTCGTTATCTTGAGGAATTCAGTTACATATCTAATAAAACGAATTTCAGGTAGGTTACCTTGCCCCACATGTAGATAAAATGCATCTTTCTCATCACTTATTGAACAATCAAGAGGGCCCTTCGTTGTAAACACAGTTGTTTTAAAACAAATAACCTGCATGCAAAATACATGAACGCTAGTTTCAATATGCTATGCTGAATGCTGAAGTTAAGAAAAACATGTTTTTATTAATCTGTTGTTGTTGCCGTCCCGGTGCAAACTATATACTTAGGTATATACAGTGTGTGGCCTACAACACGGGCGAATAATTAAAACGTAGATTCTACTTCTCAAACTAGACAATGTTTGTTCAGCGACTTTTAAAAATAACTTGTGGTTTGTATTTTAAAACACTTTAAAATTTATTCAAACACGCAATGTATTACGAAAATGATTATGCCTGTACGATGACAAGACTGACGGGCAATGTCAATTAGACGGAATTTAAAGTACATTGAAAATATTATTTAGTTTGTTTGAAAAAGGGACAATTTTAAGACTACATAATTTCAAAAAGTTGTTGAACAAAAGTTTTATTGTTTGAGGAGTAGAATCTACGTTTTAATTATTCGCCCGTGTTGTAGGCCACACACTATATACGTATGGATTTTTACATGGATGTAAGCATTCATAAGTACCTATATATTTATTTGAATGCAGTAACACCTGCCTAACTACAGCGTTGTAAATACTATTGCAACCCGAAAAGGTCTAGGTACTAGGTACCAACTACACGTAGATGTATAATTTCCGGGTCCATTTACTTATGTAAGTAGTAATATTCCATGTACATATACCATTAAGGGCCACCCCACATTTGGCGTCTTTCGGGCGTCGGCGTCTGGTCAGCGCTATGGCCGCTGCTCGACGCAACTGCGCAGCGACGTCATTTTCCATAGCGCTGACCAGAGGCCGAGGCCCGAAAGACGCCAAATGTGGGGTGGCCCTTATTCGTAGCTTCTGGCGTCGAGACATGGTCGACAGTGTCGAGACACTCAGGCCGTGGGGCAAAGGTGCGCGTGGGTTCCATCCACAAGGAGCTCGGGAAGCGATTGAGGGTGAAGGCAACAGGCAACCCTCGCGCCGGCAACTTTCGCGCGCGATACAGCGCGGGATGCTGACTGCGTGACGGGTAACTGTCGAGGCCAAGGTTTAGAAGGTACATAAGTACATACTTAGTATAATTATAATATGATTCATAAATAAACTACTACTTAGTAGTCCGCCTGAACTGAGAACTATCTTAGCCAAAAACTATATAGATTAGACTCATAGAACTATATTACAGGGGCGTTCATTAGGAAGAAGGTAAGCGATCATGTCGTGTATTTTTTTTGAAGAGCACTTTTAAAAAATAAGTCACTGCAAATATGTAACAATTATAAATCAATCATTTATTTTCTTATGCTTTCATAAAATGTAGTAAAAACATGTCAAGATTGTTTACCTTCTTTGTTATGCAAAAATAAACAAGTAGGTTTAATAGAAATAATTTATTATTTGTTTAATATTCATATTCATATTTTATTTATAAAGCTAATTAATTACACGTCAGGAGTACATAAAATAAAATATATAATTACGCTAAATGTAAAGATAAGTAATCGTTTCGATATAAGCATACCTAAAGTCTATTTTTTTATTCGGTAGACTGAAATGACAGCTAATTGTATGAACATGAAATGTCATTTCATACTATTAACTGTCATTTCAGTCTACCGAATAAAAAAATAGACTTTAAAGCAAAACGGAAATACATATGTCATGTCAATCATAAATATCATAATTATTAATTAAAAGTTTACAATTCAAATAATTCCAGGCTTAGTTAAATTATTTTAAATAGAGTTAGATTAAGGTTATATTAAGGTAGTATACGTATAATAGGCATTAATAGGGATTAAAAAAACAACACACATCAAAACATACTAATTTATGTTTATAACTAGCGACCCGCCCCGGCTTCGCACGGATTAACAAATTATACATAAACCTTCCTCTTGAATCACTCTATCTATTAAAAAAAAACCGCATCAAAATCCGTTGCGTAGTTTTAAAGATCTAAGCATACAGACAGCTTCAAAGTCGCGTCCCTGTCTGTCTGTACAGACACACAGGGAAGCGACTTTGTTTTATACTATGTAGTGATGAATGATAGTGATATAAATACATTTACATGATAACGTGTGGACACTATAGGTACTTGGAAGATATTTACAATACTAAAAATCTTTCTTATGATTCTGATCATCACATTACATATAAGATATATAATTATAATTATTTATAGTTTAGGAAAACAATTAGCATTTAGGATAATCGTCTTCTCGGATACTCGTCGTTCTTCGGCGTCTTTTTATGGGGCTGAAACAAATTATTGACTATTTTAGAGTTATAATACAGCAAATCTTAAAATCTAACGAAACGGAGTTGAATTATCTCATAACTATTTGTCATATCAATCAATGTGATAATGTATTATGATCTTATCGCAGGGTATTTTTGTCCTTAAATAAAACTTTTGGTTATTTATTGGCTTCATTTCGTAAGTTCCTATTTTATTTCAAATGGCGTGTGACCATCTACTTACGGCATTCTTTTTCTGTAACACACGTATTTGTCTGAGGGTTTCTCCAATACCCTTTTTCGCAAGCACACTTCGGTTCGCAGTCATCAGGGTCGCCTTCCCAAAACGGAGGAGAGTTGTATCTCTCATCGCAATTTTCCCAGTCACCGATATGTTTGCACTTCCACACCTCGTTTGGCCTGGTGCATTCTACTGAAGCTGTATTAACAAAATAAGTATAAGTACTTACACATAAATTAATCGTGAACAACAGTATGTTGCTGATACTTTACCATATAGGTGAGGCAGCGATCTTTCAGTTTGATATACGGTAACTCGAGTTAAATTTACAATAATCTACAATAATCTATGTACCTATTTGCAATTTTGGCAGAAAAAATCAGAGCCATGTAAGTAATCATTTTATTACTATGTAGGTACCTACTTAATTTTATTTGACTACATTGATGTAATATTTTTAAAAAAATTTAAAAAGATATTTATGGCTAATTTAAGCTATAGGTTCAGCCATGATTTGTTTTAACATAAAAATGTCAACACCTTTGATTTATATGGGCTTTTTCTAAAATAAATATCGAAACCCCGATTCTTTCAAATCTGGACGTTCTTGGGCTCATTCTACTCAGAATCGACAGCACTCTCCATCCTACCATTAAAAAAAGATGTCCCAAAATTTTGTATGAAAATTGTACATTCCACTACGTCACGTTACATACAAGTGAAAAATTTTCTCATACTAAAAACGTGACGTAATGTAATGGACATTTTGGGACATCTTTTTTTAATGGTAGGATGGAGAGTGCTGTCGATTCTGAGTACAATGAGCCCAAGAATGTCCAGATTTGAAAGAATCGGGTTTTCGATATTTATTTTAGAAAAAGCCCTTATCATAAAAATCAATTGAAAACAATGATTGCATAATTATATTGAGAATGCCTAATAGTTTTCATTTAAATCTGCACAGTAAGTTTTTAAGTAATAAATGTAATAATAAAATGATTTGATATTGACAAATTATGAGTAGGTAACTTACGACAATCAGCCGACTTGATGCAGTTATCATTGAAGTCATATCTATAGTAGGGCTTGCAACCACACCCCCCAGGGCAGTCTCGTGGTGGCTTGCACAAAAGCGTTTGGTCTGACCTTGGACACATTACTTGGGGGCATTTAAATGTGCATGGTACAAAGGTCTGATTGGGGGGACAGTGGATATAATCTAAAATGGATTGAAAAATCATGAGAAAAATAGTACATTGTGCAACACGGGGCGTAAGTTAAATATTGCAAACGAGAGTAAGTTAAATCGCGACGGCTTGCCGTACCGATTTATCGACTCGAGTTTGCAATATTATTACGCCCCGAGTTACACACAATGTTTTTCATCACACTTGCGATACAAAAATGAAGTATAAAGACAAATAACTGTTAATTATGGTAGGTACTAGAAACTTCATTACTCCCTAGGGAAAACGCTTTTTCTATTACTCCCGTTAAGCCTGCGTGCAATTCCACATTTATTGAGAGAGTGTGATGAAAAATGTATTTGTTTTTGCTGATCAGAATTAAGGGTTAAGCGTTAACGTTAATACATTTCAGTTCATTATAATATTTATAATAGTGGTACCTATTTAATATTTCGATTTAGAGACGATTCAAATAGCAAAAAACATTATGGACATAAGAAATTTTCAAAAATATGCAAACATCATAAACATTAATGACAATATATCATTCAATTACGTTTCCTTACCTGCGCATGTTTCAATTTTAACGCATATTCCCCCTTTCCCCTGTTTAGATAAAACGTAGCCTTCATTGCACTGACATCCGGGGCTACAAACTTTGCTCAAACATAGAGGTTTAGTGTTTTTGCAAGTGCCTGGGCAGGGGTCACGGCAATCTTTCCAGGAGGCGTTGGGATCTTTACACACGCCCGCTGCAAAACACATTTTGATGTCAATAAAGTGTACTTATACATACCTATTTATCTTCAATCAATAATTTTAGATTTGACACAAAAGGCTACTGCAAATATAAAAAAATATGCAGTAGCAAAAATAAAAATGACTGATTATAAGAAAAATCCGGATATTTGGTAAACAAATAAATTCTATGGATTGTTATGATCTGAAATAAATGATTATTTAATTTTAATTTTTGAAGTCGACTTTTTTTGATATTTGGTCCCGTCAGCCAGGCGACAATATACCTAGTAGCATAGTTTGTTAGAACTGTTAGAGGAAATGTTAAACTACGTTTTACTAATATGCTAAGTAGATAATAAGTTTTTTATAACTGCCATAAAAATGTTTGCTTGGTTATTTTAAATACCATAGGTAGGTATATAGTAGGGTTTGCACGACGGATCCGAAATGTATGGGAAGATCCGCGGATCCGGATCCAGATCCGGATAATTTCATACATTCCGGATCCGGGTTGCAAACCCTAGTATATAGGTAGGTAGGAAACCACGATTTTAAGAGTGACCCAAGCGACCTAGCTGACGTAAATGGCGCTAACGTTATAAATAGGCATCGGAGTTTTTGTCGCATGGTAAGACTAATAGCAAGCTATGGAGTCGACATTTGCCATAAATGTAAACTCTTATTCATACTCATACTCATGATTAATTTTATTTTCACCTCAGCAGCTCGAACAAGGGTACTTTGCTACTTAAAAACAGTGAGCAAAATCGCATTTTGCTCACTGAAAGGACAAAATGAGCAAAATGCGATTTTGCTCACTCAGTGAGCAAAATGCGATTTTGCTCACTGTTTTTAAGTAGCAAAGTACCCTTGTTCGAGCTGCTGAGGTGAAAATTTAATTGTTGGTATATCTTAAGAAAACATGAGTGAATAGAGGTAAGTGATGAAGAAGGAATAAATTTTTCGGGTTTTCTAATATGTTCTCACTGCTGAGGTGAAAAATGTTGTGTACTACACGAGATCAAAGTTATTTACATCTCGTGCGCTTTTGAGTCCCTTACTACGCTCAAGATTCTAAATTAGATTCACTCGCTACGCTCGTGAATCTATTATAGAATCTTTCGCTTGCACGGGACTCAAAATAAGCACTCGAAGAAATATCAAACTTTGATCTCTTGTTGTACAAATAACTATTAATATGAGAACAGATTACTAAATAGTTACTACGTATATGAGTTTAATTTATTAAACCTCATTTGTTGCAATAGAGCCGAAAGTGAATGGAACTGAGAAAATAAGAAAATAACCTTCCACAATTAAAAAAGTTATGAATTAATTCTATCACTACTGTCATTGATTAGTTGTTTACTTGAAATATATTTTACGTTTCAACATGTGTCCGTGTATACTTTCATACTTATTTAAATGAGAAATTGGAAAGATTAATCAGATGTGCGATTTGGTCGAATCAATTTTATCAGCGGTCAGCTACACAACATTAGGTCTTTCGCAGCGATGTAGTTTGTATAGTTGTATGTTAAAATAGTTGAAATTATGAATTCATAATCTAATAGTAAAATATTTTTTTATATAATTTGACTAAGATAATATACACGACTGACCGCTCTAAAGGCATTTTAAGATAAATTAAATAAATGAGTATGAGTATGAATAAGAGTTTACATTTATGGCAAATGTCGACTCCATAGCTTGCTATTAGTCTTACCATGCGACAAAAACTCCGATGCCTAGTTATAAACTATGCCTATGATCACAAAACACAGCGCAGCCCAGCGCCATTTATTTCAGCTATCAAACGAAGGGGCACGATAATAGGTTGATTTACTGTAAGCAATGAATATTGTATGTTACTTACGACATTCTTTAGCTGGCACGCATAATCCGGTTTTCGGGTGTTTAAAATACCCTGGTTTACAAACACATCGAGGGTTGCAATTGAGAAGTAATGTGTTGCACGTTACGGGCGGAGAGTCAGCTGCGTCGCATTGCTCATTCAAGCAGGCTGAGGGGCATGGATCCCACATAGCGTTGGGATCCTTACATTTTAATGGTGCTGTTAAAAAAAGGAAATATAATTGTTATACAACGGTCACTCTAAATAGCCTGTGGGGCCCGTTTCTCAAAAGCTTGTAACTTGTAATACAAGCGGATGTCACTTTTTGACAGCTCTTGTTAGAAAGGGACATTCCACAAACGTCCATCCTGTGTACTACCTAATTATTTATCGATATATTCTATTAAATGCGATTTGTTATTCCTGTTATTTTCGCATTATTCATTGGTAAAAATAAGCTAAGCAACAACATTTCATACAGGTGGCAATGCTGTAAAGGTCGATAATGAAAAACAAAAAAATGTTCTTACGGCATTCAGAAGCAAGTATGCATTTTCCAGATTGGTCATATCTATAATTGATCTTGCATATGCACCCTGGAGGGCAGGGTCTAGGCGGGTCGCATACAGGCTGGGGTCCATCGATTTTCGGGCAGCGCTTGTCGAAACACTTGACAGCACAGGATACGTAGGTTTCATTAGCTTTGCAATGAGGTTTGGCTGTAATATTAATATGATCATCATAATTATTGTGTTCTTGTGCTGGACTAACTGGAAAAGTATTCTCTCGTAGAAAAGAGGGAACCAGTTTATAGCAAATATCAAATACAAAAATATCATTAATAAAAGTTCTGTTTTATTTTTTATTTTATTTAGTCGTCTTTTTTTATAATGGACACTTTCGGAAAATACTGATTACGTAGGTACCTACTACAATATGCAGGTAAAAGTTAGTATTATTATTATTGGGGTGGTATCGGGCCTTTGAGTGTCACGTCGACCAAGTATTGATCTATTGTGACGGCCCTTTAAAGTTCATTACTAATGCCCGTTGCATCCAGAAAATTACAGATGCTTTGGGCCGTAACGTTCTGTACCTCATAGGGTTGCAATACATGCCGCCCTAAGTAAAGTGTCATTCAATAGAACTTGCGAACTATGTAAACAAAAGTTACTAGTAATTTGACATTCAGTGTCAATTTTAGTATGGCGGTTTGTTTACATAGTTAGCAAGTTCTATTGAATGACACTTTAGGTACTTCTTTTTGACATTAGTGGTCCACAGGAACAGAGAATGTGCATTGCAGTCTCCTCTGACTCCTGGCAGAACCTGCATGTCGCATCTTGTTTCTTGCCAATTTGAAACATGTGCTTGTTCAACTTACAGTGTCCAGTCAGTATTCTAGTCACCGCGCAAGTTTTGTGCCTTTTGAGCCCCAGAAGCTCCTTAGCGATTTTGCTGTTGAACCCTTTGATTAGAGCTTTCGAGTGTACTTGTCCTTTAGCGAACTTCCACCAATCGATTGCTCTCTTTTTTTCTAAGTCGCTGAGCAAGATAAAAGTTAGTAAGCATAAGACGAAACTTACGACATAGTGACTTCTCAATACATTTCCCATTTGCATCTCGTAGATATCCTTCTTCGCAAATACAGCCATCTCGGCAAGGAGGTATTACTCTCGGGCAACCAGGCGGAATTATTAGGTCCTTACATGTTTTTGGGATACATTGACCGGGTGGACAACTTATGAGTATCTCATGGGGTCCTTTACATTTGGCTGAGAAAGAAACATATACGTACATTTTTACAACTGATCCACCCGAGACAATTTAAGTAGTCTTACACACAACCAGCACACATTTCTGCATCCCTATAATATTATAAATAACTCTGTCTGTCTGTTAAGTAAGTACTTACCTACCTCTTCACGCGTAAACCGCCCAACCGATTTAGATACAGTTTGAGGCCCGGGGAAGAACATTGGAGTATTTTTATCAATTATCAGCCCACGCAGAAGAAGTCGCGGGCAAACTAGTATAGTTTTGTATAAAGTTTTATAAGTTACATTAGGACTATTGTGCTTAAGGTCCATGTAGCCAGATTTATTACCTACGTCTTTGTTATAAGATTTTTACGAAATTTTAAACAGCATGTTCTCTTCCTTTAACTAGTTAAAGTGAACATAAAAAAACCTACTGCATTTGTTGACCGGTATACATGTGTTGTTGAAGTCTCTGACGAATCCTTTCTGGGATCCCTTTGTTTCCCACATATTTATTGCTTCGAATTTCGATACTCAGAAATTGATCACCATATGATTTATGGATATAATCATCAATAGTCATAATTTTTGTTAAGTACAACGTTTCATAGTTCGAATATTAATGATCTATAATATTAAACACTATAATCACAAAAGTTATAAAACTGATGAGTATAACATTCAAAGATATATCAATAATTATTCAGAAATATTTTAAGGCATATATTTCATCGTACTAATGGTCGTTAATCATATCTTTTTAATGTCATCCCTTTGTTTCCCATAAACTTACTGTTTCGAATTTCGATTGTCAGAAAATGATATCCTTATGATTTATGGACATAAACATCAATATTCATAATCACAAAGATTATAAAATTGATGAGTATAACATTCAAAGGTGTATCAATAATTATTCAGAAATGCTTTCAGGCATATATTTTAACGGACTAATTGGTCGTTAACCATTATTGTTTTAATGACTAAAGTGAATTACGTCTAAGAAACCAAATCAATAACATCCTTCATATTAAATATGTCATTATTACTCTACTCTCTCTACTATTAGATATTTGAAAGTTCATTTCATTATGATTTTCGATAATATGTCTTATTTTTAGTTATGATGAAAAACGTTATGAAATGATAAAAGACTCCCGATTTTACCTAATGTAAATTACGTCTTAAGCGATCAGTATAGAAACGAATTAGAACAAAAGCAACTTATTTCCCCAGGTAGGTTCGTTAGTTACCTTGTGTCCCTCAGAGCGGAAATAGGAACCCCGCATAGCGGGGCTCCGTCGACTCGTTGGCGGGACGAAATGGCTTAATAAGCTACATGAAAAATAAGAATTGGCGGGGAAATCGGTAATCCAAACAAAAAAAAAACCTATCTCCTCAGGTAGGTTCGTTAGTTGCCTTGTGTCCCTCAGAGCGGAAATAGGAGCCCCGCGCAGCGGGGCTCCGTCGACTCGTTGGCGGGACGAAATGGCTTAATAAGCTACATGAAAAATAAAAATTGGCGGGAAAATCAGTAAGCCAAACAAAAAAAACCTGTTTCCTCAGGTAGGTTCGTTAGTTACCTTGTGTCCCTCAGAGCGGAAATAGGAGCCCCGCATAGCGGGGCTCCGTCGACTCGTTGGCGGGACGGAATGCCTTAATAAGCTACATGAAAAATAAGAATTGGCGGGGAAATCAGTAGGCCAAACAAACGCGTGTATGTAAACAAGTAGGCATAATAATGTTATAGCTAACTAATCACGTGACTACCTATGATTATAACCTGCGAAAAAAGTCCTTATAACAATTATTATAAAGCAAGTTTATTTGCCTTCAACATTATGTAATGGTATGGTAACATCTAGACTTTGAATATAATGAGTAACAAATTTTATGGCTAACAATAAAGGTGACCTACAAAAATCGGAAATGCAATTTGTAATGTTTAATTCTATAACTAATGATAATATGACTAATAATAATTATGATGGAAAACGTTATGGACTAAAAAAAATCGGAACATAATATTTATGAAAAGCAACAGAGACCTCCTACTTATCATTATAACCTGCGGTAAAAGACCTTACAACAATTATTATAATTAAGTTTATTGCCTTCAACCTTCAACATTATGTAATGGTATACCATCTGGACTTTGAATATTATGAGTAACAAATTTTATGACTAACAATAATGATGACCTGCAAAAATCGGAACTCCAATTTTTATTGTTAAATTTTATGACTATTGACAATATGACTAATAAAAATTATGATGGAAAACGTTATGGACTGATAAAATCGGAACAAAAAATTTATGTGACCCAATAGAGACCCATCCTTTCTTGCAGAAGCAACCTAATTTGCATTTCTTGTTGACGCATGTCGGAGGCTTGGGGTTGACACAGGTGGCTTCGGGGCATGAAGTACCGCAGTAGTACTGTTCGTTTGCTCCACATGTAGCTATTATAAATGGTCAAATCGATTAAACTGAAGGCTTGCCAAAATCAGTAAGGTTTTACAATTATGTAGGTGCTAAAAGGATGGAGTTTCTATGCAACTGAGTTTTAAATGTAGTGCATAATTATTTTCCTTCGTATTTTTGCGAAAACATACGAACGTGTCTTGCTATTTCAGTTAGTCTCGGTACAAAAAGTACTTTGATTGAAGTACAATGACAAATACGTACGTTTCCGAGAAAATACGAAGGAATATAATTATGCACATCGGTCACATCTGCCGCAATCAGTCGGACAGAGGGACGAGCATAGTCACCAAGAGAATGGCACATACGGGTGACGTAGGCGAGGCACACTTAGCCCGAGATGGTATTACGATGAAAGTAATTGGTGGAAATTTGATGTTTATGACAGCAGTAGGCTTAAATGTGGGCGATGGTCGGCATATGATTTGATTCATCCAAAGCTCAAAGTAACTTACGCTTAGGACATTCACTCTCCGGAACACATTTTTTAGACTCCGTGCTATCTGTTAGAAAACGGTATCCGGGTTTGCAGTCGCAGCCATTGTACTCGCAATATTTGGGGCAGATCAAGTCGGAATTGTTCGCATAGAGGCTTGCGCAGGTCTGACCACATGGGTTACCGCAACCGCTTACTGCGTTAGGACTTCCTCCACAACATGCTATAAGGCAAACGGTTTAAAATATATTTCAAGTCTTTACAGAGTACGTAAGTAGAAGAGGTGCATATGATTCACGTTTTACTATTTCCGAAAATTAGTTTCTTACCTACAAAACAAAGCATGATTGCTAAAATATAGATCTATCTCCTTAATGATCACCCTACATACATATTACATAAATTACATAATATGTTCTACTTTAAGTGCCATAATTTTAAGTGCACAAAACTGTTATTTTTTTACATATGTTAAAAAAAAATCAACTTCGAAGCACCAAACTTTAACACCTTATTTAATTTTCCTGCCTATAGTTCGTTTTTTTAGCATTAGAAAAAAGGTAAACAATCTTGATGTGTCTTTTTATAGAAAAAGATGTTTTAAAAATAAGTCACGGCAAATACGTAACAATTATGAATCTAATACGATCATTTATATTCTTCTGCTTTCATAAGTATAAGTTTCTGATTTTTAAAAAGCGTTTTTCAATTAAAAAACATGTCAAGTTATCTTCTTTCTAATGCTAAAAAAAACGAACTATAGGTGCTATCAATATGCCTCAACCTGCAGAATATACACTATGTACGATAAGAGCGTGACCGGTAAAACTTGTATTGCGATATTTTAAACCATTTTCATTCAAACGCCTTCTGATTGTATCTAGAGATATCTTCAAACCTTTTTTCTTTAGTTTTCTTGCTCAGAAGGCCCAGAACGCAATGATAGAAGTGAATTTTTTGAAAACATCTGCAAGACCCGTTTTAAATCCTATGTGGAGGTGGTCTTTTTTATTTTTTCCCGTTTTCTGGTAAATCGTAAACATTTTTATACTCCATATAGCTTCACCCACTTAATTACAAACGCCTTCGATTTATTTATATGCAATCAGCTTGGTTTCGTAACATTTTGGGCCCTTTCGGGTACGTACAGAAGAACATTGCCTCATAATAACGTGAATCGTAAGCGACATTCTTTTTTTTATTGAAGTTTAGGTGGGAAACTGTCAAAAGATTTTTATTATTTTTTACGAAGCATTGTAGGCAAAAGAACATTCTATTCAGCTAGTACTTTTTTTTCTGTGCCACATCCTTAAAATATACATGAACCCTGGTCACGCTCTTGTCAAACACACTGTATTAAATACTCACGACAATCCTTCATGTCAATACACTCTCCTTCACAGTTTCTTACGAAGCCTTCAATGCAAACACAGCCACCAGCGCAGGGGCCAATAATGTCTGGGCAGGGTACCGGATACCCAACGTCTTCGCAATGCCTTGGAGAGCAGTCTCCAATCACGCAGTTGGACCAGCGTTCGTTTTTCTTTTTACATTGCAGAGAAGCTAAAATAATAGTACATTATGATACAAGTGAAAAAATAGGAAATTCGCAACGAGTGGCGAAAAGGCTCCATTCGGTCGTATTTTAATTTATCGCCACTCGTTCGCACATGTATCATACAAGGTTTTATAGTACATATGGGCCTTTAAACTTTCGACATAATGTGTTCATAATCGCACTAGTGCGGTAAAGTAATACAATATATTATGTACTGTAAATAAAGTTATAATTGTTTACATATCAATGGCCATGTGTGTGCTCACTACGTCTTAGGTTTCATCATTCTCACTATTAAACAGGAATGGTTGCGGTAAAAAATAAACAAATGATGTTATTAATACCAAAGTATATAATTGAATACTAATTTATTAAAACGCGTTTTTCTGCTACTTAATTGAAATAAAGATACAGAAATGTCTAAAGACTATCGGCGCGATTCGGAAAATGAATAAGAGATTCACTAGATATGAAATAGTAAAGATATGTGACGTTCCACGGCAAAAGGTGCCATTGCCCTGGCTGAATATTGGAGCGATAGCGTAAGCCCCAGTCGCCATAAGGTACCTTTTGCCGTGGAACGTCACATATCTTTACTATTTCATATCTAGTGAATCAGTAATTCATTTCCCGAATCCGAAGCGCCGTCTGAGACGCTTTTGGTTAGGGGTATTTCCCCTATTCAATATTGTTAGTAAAAATTACCACATTATATCATTATTTTTTTAATGAGACTTGAATTGTGGATTGTTTATAAATTGGTTTTACGTATGTAAGGGAAGTTTAACTTACGACACTGTTCCTTCCGTATGCATTTTCCATTTTTGTCCCTCAAATATCCATTTTCGCAAACACAGCCCCCTGGGCACGGAGGTTTTATTCTTGGACAACCAGGTGGATTCACAAGGTCATCACAAGTTTTGGCGATACATTGGCCAGCTGGACAGTCCATGTATATTTCATGCGGTCCGTTGCATTGCTTGGCTGTAAAGAAAGAAGAAATTTATATTTGTAACGACTTGTAATAAGCCGACAGCGATACGAAATTCAGAATCTTTTCCTAATAGAGTTTTACAAGATATACGTGTATAATGCTAATAATAGGTATCTATGGTTTCAACTTAGAAATATAATATATGATTTCTCTTACTGCAGAGTTTGGGTTTAACACATCTCTTTGTATTTTGATCGTAAACCAATCCATCTTTACAGTTACATCCGTTAATATGGCATACATTGTTTTTGCACACTTTGGTCGTATTGTAATCTGCGCATGTTTTTCTGCATCTATTGCCACATCCTCTTGTAGCGTTAGGGTCATCGGCGCATTCGGCTGTCAACAAAACAAAACAAAGCTTAAACGAAAGTTAAGCTTAGTCCTGCGTCGTGCCTGTTTTTTTTAGGTTGTAAAAGGTTTTAATAATCGAGCACTTGTTTTTAGTTTCGCTATGTCCGTCCGTCTGTCCACTTAGTTTAGTGCTAGAAAGCTGTAATTTGGCATGGATATAGGTACATAAATCAGGCATGGCGACAGAACGGTAAAGTAAAACCTATACATATTTGCACCTTTTAATTCGCAAAAGTTAAATATTTTTATCCAATATTTATAACTTTTTATGGTTCCGTAGTGAACAAGATTCTTTGCAAATTATGCATATCATAATTGAATATTTGAAAGAGAAATTTTTGACTCACGTGGAAGACACCTGTCTACAGGTACACAGGTAGTGTTTCTCCGCAGATAGCCTGATTTGCAGGTGCACAAAAGTTCTTTAGTTTGATTTGCGATGCACAGAACGGACAGATACAGCATGTCGCAAGAATCCGGGGGGCAGGGTTCTCTTAACTTGAGCTCCTCATTTGGCGGGCATCTTCGAGGTACGCTCGTCGCAGGGACAGGAACTACACTGTCATCGGTTCCTGGTACAAGATATTTATAACTAATTTGTACTTTGTGCCTTAGTTACCATTAGTTTGGGGTAATCCGACGAGTATGACAGCTACCGTAACAACTGCTACAATCTATTCATCAATTCTATTTCTATTGTTGTGCGGTATATATACCGTTGAATTTAAAGCTGAGTTAGCATGCTAAAGGTTAGGATAGTTTTATCAGATCAGAGGTAATACAAAAAATAGAGACATTCTTTTCTTACATAGTCCCGCGGCCATTTTAATAAATTCCATGGTATAATAATATACTCCGCCTGGTACTCTCTTCCGAGATTCGCGAATGACCTAACTGTCACTTGCCTACGTCATCATGCTGTTTACAGGTTCTCAAACTTTAATATGTGGGAGAATTTTAACCAACGGTGAAAATTCTTTTAACGGCATTAATTTTAAGTTATTCATGTAGAAACATAGTAAATAAAACAAATCTATACTGCACTTTTCACTCCTACGGGCTCAGCACGGTTCCATTTTTATCTACTATCACTAAGCCCGTCACTTTCGCACTTACATACTTGTTAGAACGTGACAGGCATGGTGATAAATGATAAAAATGCGACCGTGCTACTAGGGCTACTCTTACAGTTCCGAATAGAGCAGCCAACCATTTTCGTAACAAAACATTAATTACCAAGCTTACGACGTGAAAAGTTTGGAAAACACTGCGTCTGCTGACACTGAGCGAGAAGGAAATAACAATTAACACGCGTTCGACAAGGACGGTCGGTCAGGGACAAAATGGCGGATTGTCAAATGTGACAGCGCTATCCTGTGGTGCCAATAGTGTAAACAGAATTACCCGTACGTCTGAAATTTCTTTGTGAATCGGAAGATATTGCTAACGAATAATTAAAAATGACGTGTTATTGTAAAATTTAAGATAAAATACATATAAATGAAAATTATTAAATTATAAAGAAATAAATTAACTTATTAACCATAGATATAATGTACCATTTGTAACATGTTATGTTGAAATAAAGTGGCAATGTTATTGTGACGTAGGCAAGTGACACTCTGGGAAGAGAAGACCATGTTTTATTAGACCATGATAAATTCCAAGAACTTAATAGGCAGAAAATTCTGTAAAATTATCAAACCAGCTCACAAAATTTCACGAGAAACGGTTGAAGAATGAGACGGGTAGAAGAAAACAGTCAAACAAACAATGGCATTTTGGCCCAAACTGAAACGGAGATCTCCACTTGGCTCGATGAAATAAAATATAGTCACCCTCCAACACCTAGATTCTCAATTTCTCACGTAGGTACCAACCAAGTCATTAAAAAAATTCGCTGATGTTATTTAACTGCAATAAGTCATCGGCCTGATTCGAACTTTAATTTAATACACGTCAAAAATTTGCTTTAGACTATAGATGTATTATTTTTAAAGATGAAGCCTAAGCCATCTGTCACCGTAGCCTCACACACACAGACACATTTTATGTACGACTTATAATGAGGAACCAGATGCATGTGGCCACGTCGACAAAGTCATATCGATAAACTATGGGCCTTTTTACAATTTAAATTTTACTTGAAAGGATTGAAACTACCTTAAATGAACAGATAACCATTATAACATAACTCTATATACAGTGTATATAAATCCAATACGGGCAATAAATTAAACCAGATCTATAAGATAATTTATCTGTGTAATCATTAATTTAGAAGTTCTTTATAAGTTTCTCTTAATTATGACCCCGTTATAATTTTTTAAAAATTATATTATAAAGTATTCATTATCCATTAGCATTTCTAGGGTGTTTATTTTTAGTGAAGATATCGAAGTTTCAATTAATCGCCAATCCGTTCCGCTGAGTAGATATTATCGATATAAAACATGATTAAAATCGACAAGTCCACATCCCTAAAAACGTGCAATAAACCAACACATACTCTTTTTTACGCACACATAGTTTGCCCACCACCAAAATGGCTACGGCTTGAGTGATAAATTCTGTACTGAGAACCGACAACGTTGCAAGAGCAAAGGCTCTAGACACGATATAAATCGGAACAAAAACGTCACTTTTGACACTGACATAATTATCCGACCCATATCATATCTATCTAGAGCAAAAAGTTCGAATCAGGCCGTGAGTGCCGTGAGTCAAATATGTCCAACGACTCTTCAGAATCGCTAAATCAAGCTAAAGCGTGTAAAATGTAAAACATGCCAAGCATTTATGCTTAAAGTGAAGACAAATTTCACAAAATAGTAGCTTATTCCTACCTATTCTTTAGCATATATCAATATACTCTATGAGAAGATGCTCGTTAATAATTTAATATTATTATGTACGTATATAATGTAAAACGATGTTTTTAATATAATATGCAATTAATTTATATAAGTAAAATAACAAGGCAATGAAATAAATCACTTACCATTAATAACAGGTGTCGTGGCTGTCACCGTGGAAATTACGAAACAAAAAAGAAAAACAAAATGCGCCATATTGTTGACACGACCTGTGTGATCAACAGGTCGGCGAGAATTAACTCAAAAGCTTTTTTTATTCTTGAACATTTAGAATATCGTGACTTATTTGTTTTATGAGTTGGCAAACTGTACAAATATTTTTCGTAGCCGAGGTTTAAAGAAAAACATTGCTTTTTACTTACACTAACTTTTGTTTTTCAACTGTACAACAATATTCAGCCTGCATTCAGCATTGTATTTAATTAGTTATCGGCTTTTGACGTAACTAAGGTTGATTTGGTAGTCACCTTTTCCGGTACCACTTGTTAGAGGCGGATAGGTATGTCTTGCTGACTGGTAGTAATTAACTTTAATTATTACCCGATAATTAAAGTAAAATAAATGGATTCACCCGAGTTTGAAGTTAAGAGCGTAAGACGCGTTGAATAAGTAGCTTGTCAATCAATAGATGATGGTCACGGTCGCGGAACACGGAGCAAAGCCGTGGACGGACTGACAGACGGACATGGCGAAGCTATAAGGGTTCCTAGTTGACTACGGAACCCTAAAAAAGTCCACTTGAAAAAATGAAATGTTGTCATTTGAAGATTATGATAGGAACCGGTTTATCTTTGGAGCTAGACTAGCATATGTTATGGTATAAATTATGAAAATAACAAATTATAAAAAAATATATACACAAAGATAACATTAACGTTAAGCAGGATGGATTTTCGTCACAGGGTGGGCTGTCTTCCCCAAAACTGTTTAATTTGTATATCAACCAACTCATCGAGGAGCTAAGCAGTACCTATGCCGGATGTCACATTGACGGAGTCGCCGCCAACAATTATAGTTACGCTGATGACATGGTGCTGCTCGGCCCTTCAATCGACTCGATGAGAAGGTTGATAAAAATATGCGAATCCTATGCTGTGGCCCAGGGACTCAGGTATAATGTCAAAAAGAGCGAAGTGATGATTTTTAAAGCTGGTAGTTTTTAGTTTTAGTTAGTCTATTTTTATGTCATACTAACACTAGTAATAAGATTTTAATTTTAACGTTCACTAACCATGTATGGACCTTTAGTCTGAAATAAATGATTTTTATTTTATTTTTATTTTTATTTATTTTTATAGTCTTCTATGACCCAGAAAGAAAAGGCTAAGCTAGTGTTGAATATTTATTGTACGAGGAATATGATAAATTGAGTTACCTAAAATACCTACATACATTCCGGACAGAATATACATAAAGGAGTCATATCATATGCAAATGTGTTTTTTTTTCTGAACTCGACCATGTTTAATCAGTTGATGAGTTAAGAGCTGAAACAAACAAAAAAACACTATGCAAGTTGAGGCAACCAACATTCAGCGATAATTACGTAATAGTATTTATCCTCTGGGCCCATTTCTCGAAACATATTAGGCTAATATTATTAGTGTGTTGTCATGGGAACCCTTATTATTCGTAATAATATTTTAGTCTAACACTGTTCGAGAAATGGGCCCCTGACCTCTACATTCTCAGGGCCGGATCTAGGGTAGAGCGAGTGGAGCGGCCGCTCTAGGCGCCGGATGGCAAGGGGGGCGCCAAAATGGCAAATGAGAAAAAAAAAGTTTTAAAAGACGCGAGTGTGGCGAGGGGGGGGGGGGGTTGTGGAAAATACGCCAAAACCCGATTTCGCTCTACCCCCCTGATCAAAGGCTCGGGCCGGCACTGTAACATTCTACATACACGGTTAAACGAATCTGGGTGAGGCGATAATGCACTTTGCGCGCTACACATCCCATTCTAGGGTGTTATAGTTTTTCTTGCCCATGAAGTATGAAGATCTAGCGATAATGGGAACATATAATATGGCATAAAATAAGATTTCATTATAAAAACACTATTACGAAAACAAGTTGCTGCTGTGATAAGTAGCGCAGCCCATTGACATTGTGGGCTCACTAGTCACTACTCGTACGAGTAGAAGAGAACTATCCTGTTGATGATGTTCTAGTGTTCTTTTAACTTCTTTAAAATTGAAACCGAAATAATTATTCGCTTACTTTATTTTTTACAATCCTTAGGGAGAACGCATCTCGGTGGGTTAACATCTGTGTTCAGAATGTAGCCCTCCTTGCAGTCACAGCCATTAAATTGACAAAATGTGGTACACTCCGTTGCAGGTGTCCCAGCTGGATTTGCACAAGTTGGTCTACAATTGGCATTGCCACAGCCACTTTGTGCATTACGATCTCCGCCACAGTTTGCTGTAATATACAATACAATACAATTTTTTTTTATAAAACTTATATAAAAGGTATAACAAAACAACCCCTAACCATTTATGGCTAAATCAACATGGCACAATCGTTTTTTAGTAACCAGTTGTCCTTGTAAATTATACACTTCGTTCAATAATTTTCCAGGTGGTTGTTTGTAAAGTCGGAGGTTTCATATACGGTCTGGTCCTTTCTATCGTGGTATACCATTCAACCGACATATTTGTTAATACATTATATTTATATGCTACATATTGCGCTTGTCTGTTAGAGTCATCAAACTAGATCTAGGTATTCCCAAAACTTAGCCATCTTCTACTATAACTAGAATACCTCCACTCAACGAATACTTTACCAACCAATGTGCAGATACTTACGGCATGTCTTGGCATCTATACAATCTTCATTCTCGTTCCTCACAAACCCTTGTTCGCAAATACAGCCACCCGCGCAAGGCGGTGCTATAAAGGGACATGCCAGTGGTTTGCCCAGGTCGCCACATGTGATAGGCGCACATTCACCGATGTAGCAGTCCGTCCATCTTTCGTGGGGCTTAGTGCATTCCTTGTCTGAATGAAAAGACATTTTTTTACGGTTTTTCCATGTCCTTGTTTGTCTATCCTTTTATTCGCGGCTTAGGGACTTAAATTACTGCTACAAAGTTTTTTTTATTACACACTTTTATTTAACTTCACTGCGTATATGTATTTATTTGTAACATGTTTGCTTCAAATCTTGTAACTTAATTAACTTAATTATGAACCACTTCCTGTTATCTGATTTAGTAAAAAAATTGGAATATTTCCTTAATTCCGATGACAATGCAATAACATGGAGCTGGAGCTAATCTATTTCTGACCCGGAGCCGAAATCTAGACACGCGGCAGCGTGTCAAGCCAAGTTCAAGCAAAGGAACTGGCTAGCCAGCGCCGAGTGTAATATTACACGAACCACTTGGTGCCACTTTTGACCCTTTAAATGTATTTACTTATTTCGTTAACTATCGCTAGGTACTAATGCAATCATTTGCAAATTAGTCAGTAAGGAATCACATTGAATCACTTACCATTGCTATCAGGTGTTCTTGTGGCTGTCCCCATAGACCCCATTGAAATAATAAAACATAACAGAAATACAAAACGAGCCATGACGTCGGATGCGACTTGCATGGTCAACTGGTCAGCAAGAATGATCTTACCTACTTATAAGACTGTTCATTATAATATACTTCAACATCGTGACTTTGGTATAGAAAAAACTCCTGCATTTACATTTAATCTTTAAAAATATTCCTCGTATTCAAGGTCGCAGGAAGCTAATTATAACTGTTGCTACTGCGCTAGTAAGGTTCAGTCAAAGTCACGAATAAAATGTCATAAAAATAAAAATACACGATCTTATTGCCCATTAATTTATTAAGGTAGTGTGTATACACTGTACCTATTGTGGGCCCGATACGATAACGATATTTTTAGGATCTAACCTGTCAAATTTGACATTTCCGCGATTCTGGAGATACTCTTGAACGATTTCCACAAGATATCACTTAGAGATCCAATTCACATCTAATAGATATCTAACTCTATCTAACGTAAGTGACATTGGTTGCCCGAATTGAGCTGCTAAAGAGAACTAGTTAAAATCTAAATTATAACGTATCTAGAATGGATCTAGTACGTGTCGTCTCTTGTGAATATCTTGAAGTTCGAATACGGCAGTACGTGTGTGGCACTTTAACCTTGTCGATATTGAACACTGTACCTACAGCCGGTATACATTTTTAACTTAGGTAGGTACTACAATACTTTATTAAATTGTACTCGTACGATATATTTTATTATAATAATATCTAAGTAGGTATAACTTTTCAACCTAAGACAACATACACCTACTCATCATGCATAGGTATACAATATACATTTGTAAGAAAGATCCTTACAAGTAAAATACATATACTCAGACATTTGTTTTACACACAATAGAAAATTCAAACATTGTTTAAAACCAAATTTAAAATAATTGGCCAAGAGCATGTCGGGCCATGCTCAGTGTAGGGTTCCGTAGTTACCATTCTGTCAGAATAGGCTAAACGGGGGCTATTAGTAAGTATCATGTACATTACAAGCAAAAGGGAGTACTTTCGCAGCGCTTTATACGAATTTTTACTAAGAAGAGAAGACTTTTTGTAATAAACGGCTAAACTGATCATGTTCGCTGTAAACGATTTCTAATTTCTAAATAGGATCCAATAAGATCTCTCTAAACCTAAATAAAACCTATAGGTACTACACGGTCGGCAACGGATGTGTAGGTAGTTGGTAGTAGTGTAGAGTCGGACCATGCTAACTCTGCATGCTATTTACAATGGCCAAGTGTGGCAATGTCAATAACCTTTTTGACGCCGTGTCAAACACAAAAGCAGTCTCTCAGACGCCATGTCACCGAAGTGTCAAAACTGAAATTGAACTTTATGCATATGCACCTAGGTCTATGTTGCTCTGTGGTATATGACCGATTAATAACGTCTTTCGGGTTGGACCTGCGGTGCGTATATATATATATATCGGTCATTGGCGTCCAAAAGGTTAATGTATAACGAAAATATCCCTCCCTGAAACTCCCTCACTTTGTTCTATTCTAGTCGGTGCACACTTAGCTTAGACGGACTCTAGTCTAGTTTAGATCTTCACTACATAGTATAAAACAAAGTCGCTTTCCGCTGTCTGTCTGTCCCTAATGTCCCTATGTATGCTTAGATCTTTAAAACTACGTAACGGATTTTGATGCGGTTTTTTTTAAATAGATAGAATGATTCAAGCGGAAGGTTTATGTATAATTTGTTAACCCGTGCGAAGCCGGGGCGGGTTGTATTGTATGAAATAATGAAATCGCAGTTGAATTTCAATAACAAAACCCAAATGTGTATAAAATATTTATTGAATGATAATAATTATGTCGGCAACACAGTTACGTGTAACGTGGGGGCTTCTGACAGTTCTGAGTTTATAAACTTTAAAGAAAGTTATGAAGAATCATCATCATCATCAGAATAGGAAGAAACAAATAAAACAATTTAATTATACAACAAAAGAAAGAAATTGACGCTGCTTAATCAGATGAGGAGTTTGGAGCTGAAACAAAGGAAAACATTATATCAGTTTTGTTTTAGTTATTTAGCGCTAGAGATGATTTAGGCTTTAAGAAATAATTTGTTTCATGCAGACTACGGAGCTGTTGCTAATGCAATAAGCAAACTACGAGTAAAAAAATCTGGACATTCTTGGATAAAATCGCTTTATTTTCACATAGAAATAGAAGATAACAATACTTACGGCATTCGCATCTTGTAACACACGTGCCGTTGTCGTTCTTGTAGAAGTCTTTTTTGCAGACACACCCCGGTTTACAGATCGTTGGCCCAGTACTCTCAACAGGCGTTGTACCAAGCTGGGAACATGAGGTTATACCATTTCTGGGGCAAGAATTGTACTCCTCGTTAGTTCTGGTGCACTTCACTGGAGCTGTTTACAAGAATGCACAAATTAAAATGGCCGTTCAGTCCATACCTCTAGATATAAAATAAAAGTGGTTCACTGACTTCACTCTTTTCAATTGTTACCTTGCAAGGAAAATGCTAGCCAGGCCATAAATTTTGCATGACAATAATAAAATTATGTTATTCTTAAATAGCGTTAGCTGGTCTGAGGTAAGTCAGGTGCCGTTCATTAAGTACCTAATAAAAATTTGCAAAAAATAAATTTGGGATAAACTTATTTCACAATTAAGTTGGTAATAGGGCGTTTTTATTAAAGTTATCCCTACACTTTTTTTTCAAATTTGGGATTTTTTTATGTTATTTCTACTCAGAATCACGAGCTCTTTCTATCCTAATAGGAGAAAAAAAGTGTCATAAGGTTTTTATTTCCATTCCGTCACCATTTTTCATAGACTTTGTATGGCGGTCGCGGAATGGAAAGACCGAAAAATTTATGGAAATTTTGGGACACTTTTTTTCTCCTATTAACATAGAAAGAGCTCGTGATTCTGAGTAGAAATGACATAAAAATCCCAAATTTGAAAAAAAAGTGTAGGGGACTACTTAAAAAAAAAACGCCCAATAAATAATACGAGTAAGAACAAATATAACTTAATTTAGTGTAGTGGCCAGCTGGCCACCCCCCCATTTAGGGGTTGAATTTTTCTAGCCTAAAATAGGGCCAGGGATTTTTTTGACAGATTAGTAAAGTTTGCATCAAAATCCGTTCAGCCGTTTTCACGTGATGCGCGGTCAAATAAACAGATAAACAGACAAACAGATAAACATTCTAAAAAGTGTTGGAACGTGTTCTGTTATCGATTCTAAGTATCCCCAACTAACTTTTTTTCGAATATCTTCCATGTACAGACTTTCGACCCTCTTCAGCTTTATTATATGTATAGATGTATAGATAGATGAATGATTTATAACAAAATTTACTTAGATTTAATAATGTTTAAAAATTTGAGGTGTAAAATGTATATTTTATGAATAAAACATTGAATTGAATTGTTGCGACCTAAAATAAAAAATTTATATCGATTTATTTAGACCACTACCGATTCATAACGGTGGTGTCCGGCCAACCCTAAATTAAAAAAAAAGACGTAGAACGTAAACGTTCGCAGTGCAATTTGTCTTCCTTTGTAATTTCGATGTGCAAAATATTTTACGTTCTATTGCTGTTGTCAGTGTCACGTGTCAAATAATGCAAATACGAATAATCCCACTATAGTGATGATGGCGTATGAGTGACATTTATAAATATGACATATGATAATGATGGAGGTATAAAAAAATAATCTTGCAAAAATAGACCTTGCCCCGACTAGACGAGCCTTTCACTGGGGGGTAATACGACGACATACTTAAATATAATATATACATATGTTAAACAGTATAGAGATAGGAATCAACCAAGAATTAGGAATAATTATAAATTATTGGGATCTTAACGCCAGCTATGCCAGCTACGATTTTAAAAGCCTGATCTTATAACTAAGTACTAGATGAAGGTACCTGGACATTTTCCAATCTTGACACATTTTCCACCAACGCCAGGCTTATCTAAGACGTAGCCTTTATTACACTGACACCCAGGTCTACACGCCACTTTACTCATACATATCGGTTTAGGGTTTTGACAAGTGCCTGGGCAAATATCACGGCAATCTCTCCACGAGGCGTTGGGATCTTTACAATAAGATGCTGTAAAACAATGGGGATTATTTCGATTTGTACAATATGACACCAATTTGATCTTATTTTAATATCAGTGCTACACTTGCGGAAGTATATACACATACGATTAGCGCGACGACGACAGTGACGACACATTGACATTAATCATGAAAAAAAAAATAGAAGGCAGATTTGAACTAAAATCTATAGTAAAATGAAACTAAATCTATTTTTCCTTCGTCCTAACTACACATGTATATGTATGTATCGTCCTAGGTGGATATAGGATGTTAATTTTGGCATCCCATGGATAATGCGCAAACTAATTTAAGATTACGTACGGCATTGTGAAGCAGGAATGCATATGCCATCCTTGTTCCTAAAGTGTCCCTTCTTACAAACACATCTAGGCGAGCAGAGCCAAATGAGAGTATTACAGGTCGTAGGCTGATTGTAGATGCTATCACAGCCTTCAGCCAGGTACGCTGTTATCGATTCTAAGTATCCCCAACCAACTTTTTTTCGAATATCTTCCATGTACAGACTTTCGACCCTCTTCAGCTTTATTATATGTATAGATGAATGATTTATAACAAAATTTACCTAGATTTAATAATGTTTAAAAATTTGATGTGTAAAATGTATATTTTATGAATAAAACATTGAATTGAATTGTTGCGACCTAAAATGAAACATTTATATCGATTTATTTAGACCACTACCGATTCATAACGGTGGTGTCCGGCCAACCCTAAATAATAAAAAAAAAGACGTAGAACGTAAACGTTCGCAGTACAATTTGTGTTCCTTTGTAATTTCATTGTGCATATTTTACGTTCTATTGCTGTTGTCAGTGTCATGTGTCAAATAATGCAAATACGAATAATCCCACTATAGTGATGATGGCGTATGAGTGACATTTATAAATATGACAAATGATAATGATGGAGGTTTAAAAAAATAATCTTGCAAAAATCAACCTTGCCCCGACTAGACGAGTCTTTCACTTGGGGGTAATACGACGACATACTTAAATATAATATATACATATGTTAAACAGTATAGAGATAGGAATCAACCAAGAATTAGGAATAATTATAAATTATTGGGATCTTAACGCCAGCTATGCCAGCTACGCCTTTAAAAGCCACCGCTAGTAATAAATACCTACTTGCATACTTACCTGATCTTATAACTAAAGTACTAGATGAAGGTACCTGGACATTTTCCAATCTTGACACATTTTCCACCGACGCCAGGCTTATCTAAGACGTAGCCTTTTTTACACTGACACCCAGGTCTACATGCCACTTTACTCATACATATCGGTTTAGGGTTTTGACAAGTGCCTGGGCAAATATCACGGCAATCTCTCCACGAGGCGTTGGGATCTTTACAATAAGATGCTGTAAAACAATGGGGATTATTTCGATTTGTACAATATGACACCAATTTGATCTTATTTTAATATCAGTGCTACACTTTCGGAAGTATATACACATTAGATTAGCGCGACGACGACAGTGACGACACATTGACATTAATCATGAAAAAAAATAGAAGGCAGTTATGAACGAAAATCTATATTAAAACTAACTAAATCTATGTTTCCCTCGTCCTAACTACATATGAATAGGTATGTATCGTCCTTGGTGGATATAGGATGTTAATTTTAATGGCAAACTAATTTTAGATTAAGTACGTACGGCATTGTGAAGCAGGAATGCATATGCCATCCTTGTTCCTAAAGTGTCCCTTCTTACAAACACATCTAGGCGAGCAGAGCCAAATGAGAGTATTACAGGTCGTAGGCTGATTGTAGATGCTATCACAGCCTTCAGCCAGGCACGCTGAGGGACACCCATCCCAACCTTCGTTTGGCCGAGTACATTTTACCGGTGCTAAAAAAAAACTGAATGAAATATAATGGATATTGAGAAATGTTATAAATTTTTGGTTATTAATATATTTGTAGTAGTAGAACTTTAATTAAATTGATTTCATTAGTAATATGTTGGAAATAAGTATCTGTAGCATAGAAAATCCATACAAAATCAATTTTAAAGTTCGTTAACTAATAACATGACTCTTGTATCCTTAAATTTTTACTTCGCTGGCTTTTCTTCAACTCTTAAAATCAGATCGAAAGTTTCCGGTGACAGGACATGTAATTAAATAACCTATACACTAACTACTAGCTGCTTCATCTACTTACGACATTCCGGGGCCAAGATACACTCTCCACTTGAATTTCTTAAATAATTCAATTTGCACTGACATCCTGGGTAGCATGGTTCTATCTTGACGCACGGCGGTGGCGGCTTGTCGTCTCTTGGGCAACGTGGATAGGGACAAGGTGCGTTGCAAGGCGTCCAAGTCTGATTCCCTCCACAAGGTTTCGGAGCTGGAACATGTACATTTGTAAGACTTAAAATAATATAAGGCGCCAAACTCTTTGATATCAGCGTGCGTAGTCAACATGCCAATCATACTATAAGAAACAAATTAAATTATTTTTTTGAATTATTTCATATACTTAGGTACTTAGAAAATTCGACTCATGCCGCCGTGAGCGTGACCCGGGTGGCCGAGGGGCTTAGGCATCTGCCGCGATAGCAGAGGGACGCTGGTTCAACTACAGCCCTGGACACTGGAGGCCTTGGACGTTGGCTAGGCACCCATTGGGCCTAGCCCCTATACGACAACCGTACATCGACAAACTTAAATCAATAATAGGCTACATGAGTAATTTTCTTTTATGGTATCAATCGATCGGGTTTGTTTTTAGGATCAAATGTCTATATGGGACCCATTGCATTAAAGTAACACAAAAGTCAGAAATTGTAGTCAAAGGCCGACAGTCGCACTTCACTCGCGAAACGCCCTAAACAAAACAATAAGGGAACGTGACGTCAAGGTCTCTGGGAGCCCATCTTGTAGTATGGACAAAACAAGAAAATTGCGTTTTTTCGGTGAAATATTGCGTTTATGTCTTGGAGGATACAACTAAACGGAGTAGCCATTAACAGGCTTTCCTCTCTGTCGAAAATATGCGGACAACGGTCATACACAATGTATGGACTGACGTTTATCTGACATGGTTATTTTTACGTTACGCATACATTTGACGTTCCCCTCCCCTGTAAAAATCGGCAGACTGTTTTGTACAGAAAATTACAGACAAGGCCCGTTTGATTATATCCTCTAAGGTTTATGTATATAGTTGCTCTACAATATTTTTTTGGATGAAATGTAAGGAATCGAATGGTACCCTTACTTTTATCGTTTTTGGAAGTTAAAAAAAACTTAAATTTTGAAACTTTCAGGTCCTGTATTTTTGTAATTTTTCAATATTTTATTTTAATATCCACATTATTATGATAAATTGCTCGTTTGCTATCTATACTTGGTCAACCAGATCTTGACAGTAGAAAAAGGCGGCAAATTTGAAAAATGTAGGCGCGACGGGATATCGTCCCATAGAAAATTTGAATTTCGCGCCTTTTTTTACTGACAAGATTTGGTTGACCAACTATATTTTACCAGATTTTGTTATAAAATTCAATGTGTCATCATCCCTATTACAAATGTTTCGGAATGACAGATGCTATGAAAAGTCACGTGACTATTTCCATACATATTTATCGTTTCGGTTGGCGTTTTCTACCAACTGTTGTCATCTTAGCTAGGTCCCCAGGCATACTCACGGCAGTTCTCCATCTTGATACAATTTCCATTAACGTCTCTTAAATAGCCTTGTTCGCATAGGCAACCACCGGGACAGGGACCTCGGCCGAGGCCAGGACATGAAAGTGACCTCTCCAAGTCACCGCATTTTTTGGGACCGCATTGGCCAGCTAAACAATTGAAGTATACTTCGTGTTTCTTGGTGCAATTTATAGCTGTAATTAATTGCACAACATTAATTTGATAACAACAAATTAGGGAATACCATACATAATAAAACTAGTTAAATTTTGTTTAAATAGGAAAATTTTATATTTAGTAAAGTAAACAAATCATTGCAGGCTCATTATACTTAGCTTGAAAAAATCGTACGTGACAATCCCATGGTCCACGGGCGACGGGGGATGGCCGACTCCTGACTGAGGGCCCCGCCGCCCGCCACTTCATACCGCCCGCCCCCGTGGTCCGTTGGAGTGTCATGTACGAGTTTGTCAAGCTATAACACATGTCGTACGGTTTTGCAACTTAAAATTCAAATAAGTCACTTACGTTTGTCACAATCTTCAGGGAGCACGCATCTCGGGGGATTGACGTCTGTGTTTAAAATGTATCCCTTCTTGCAGTCACAGCCATTAACTTTACAGAATGTGGCACATGCCGTTGCAGAGGCGCTGGCAGTGTCTCGTTTATTTCTTGTGTTAGCTCTAAGGCTTGCGCATGTTTGTCCACAAGGATTGCCACAGCCAGATTGCGCATTTGGATCGTCACCACAGCTTCCTGAAATATATAATTTAATAAATATCTATATTAGAATGTATAGTCTGTTTATGACTCCGACCTTATAACATGACAAAAGTCAGTTGGACTTTATCTCTTTCAGATTCTGACAACTTTTAGCAAACTTTCATAATTTGTAGGTACGTCTATCAGTCGGTTGGGCTGTTTAATGAATAGGCTACATGACTAATTTTTTTTTATGGTATCAATCGATCGGGATTGTTTTTAGGATCAAATGTCTATATGGGACCCATTGCAATAAAGTAACACAAAAGTCAGAAATTGTAGTCAAAGGCCGACAGTCGCACTTCACTCGCGAAACGCCCTATACAAAACGGCCAGAGGCCGTGACGTCATCGCCCATCTTGTAGTATGGACAAAATAAGAAAATTGCGTTTTTGTCGGTGAAATATTGCGTTTATGTATATAGTTGCTATACAATATTGTTTTGGATGAAATGTAAGGAATCGAATGGTACCCTTACTTTTATCGTTTTTGGAAGTTAAAAAAAACTTAAATTTTGAAAATTCAGGTCCTGTATTTTTGTAATTTTTTAATATTTTATTTTAATATCCACATTATTGTGATAAATTGCTCGTTTGTTATCTATTTTACTAGATTTTGTTATAAAATTCAACATGTGTCATCATCCCTATTGTATGCAACGAGTTACAAAGTCCTTTCGGAGTCTTGGATGATGTCTATGTATATATAATATGGAAATTGCAGTCATTGCCATAATAAATTAATAACATTCATCAGATACTATGGCTAATTGAATACTAACAAAAGAGTAACAGAGTAGATTCAGGATGAACCAAAAATTTTTGGAAATAGAAGCTATTGACTAAGCTAATAAGTACTTAATAATAATACTTACGGCATTTCTTCGCATCTATACATTTTCTGTTCTCATCCCTTACAAAGCCTGTTTCGCAAATACATCCGCCTGCGCAAGGTGGTAGTATTCCTGGGCATGGCAGCGGTTTACCCAGATCAGCGCATGTTTTAGCTACGCATTCTCCTAGGTAACAGTCCGTCCACCTTTCGTGGAGTTTAGGACATTTCTTAGCTGAAATAAATATAATTGAGATTTTTTTTGACTGGCGCCTGAAGAAAAATAGTTAGTGTTGGCAACGCTCTTCACATTTTTGGTTTAACTTTGGTTTAACAAGCCAAAACCTGCCACAACTCGGAGAAAATAATCTAAATGGCTAGAGGATTACATTTCCTGTAACAGAAACAAGAGGAATATGTCGTTAAACTTACGGCATTTATCGACGGGAATGCAAACGTTGCCGTTCTTATCATCCCTCACGTAGCCTTTCTTGCAAAAGCATTTGAATTCACATCTCTTGTTGATGCAAGTGGGCGGGTTGGGTTTGGAACAACTAGCTTCATTGTCCGGACAAGACGGTCCGCAATAGTATTCTTCATTTTTTCCGCATTTGTTAGGCGCTAACACAGAAACAAAAAAAAACATGAAGTGTACTCCGTTTGGAGTTATGAGCCAAGGGCAAAGCAAAATACCTATTCTAACTGAAATCAAGCACTTACGTTTAGGGCAATCTTTAATAAGAACACATCTTGGTGGTTTAGCATCATCATCCAAAAGATATCCCTCTTTGCAGTCGCAGCCATTGACTTCACAGTATTGCGGACACATTATGTCAGACTTGTTGACATTAAGGCTCGCACAGGTCTTTCCACAAGGGTTTCCACAGCCAGTTTGTGCATTAGGATCACAACCGCAGCTGGCTAAACGATGAATCAATGAGTTTGATTACATGTATTAGATGTAACATTATGTAGGTATGTAAAGTCGGCAATGCAATGGAATTATAAAGACTTTAACCTTTTCGCCTCCATTGACTTGATATAAGAATAAGAATAAGAAATGTTTATTAGCACAAATAATAATTAATAACACAAGATAAAATAACACAAAACTAAGATTCAATTACATAAATATTTGTGCCAAAGGGTCCCCACTCAGCTTTTTGTCACGTTGTGTATCCTAGGACACACAACGTGACGCTGATTTTCAGTGAGGCCTGGTAAAATACTAAAGCTAAAACTAAAACTAGGTATATGATGGTGGCAGGACCAAAACATAAAAAATTCAACAATGAATAAATAATAATTATAAGGCTATTGATTTTATACATATCTATGTATCTTCTTTTGTCGGGCGCGTATGTGTATGTATGTGTGTGTGTGTGTGTGTGTGTGTATGAGTATGTGTGATGTTTATTTGTTGGCACGGTTGCCTAAGTGCTACAATTTTTGTTTATCTAACAGAAAGTTCCGGAGTTTTACTTTAAAAGAGGCGACTGATAAACAATTTCGTACTGGTGGTGGCAAGTCGTTCCAGCACTTTGTGGCAGCAAAACGGAAGCTGCCACGGAAGGCAGCCGTGCAGTGTGTTGTGCGGTGTGTAAGTCGTGTTGCATGTCTCATAGCACGTTGAGAAAAGTTTATTTTGTCATAAAGGTATGATGGTTCTCTATTTTTTATAATTCCAAAAAGTAAGGTCGCAAAAGTAAAGTAACTAGTAAGTACATACATTGCGTGCTTTTCACGCCACGACTTGATAGGTTGTGTACGTGTAATTTTTGACATGGCGTTGATGACACTTTATTATTACGTGTCTCATCTCATTATTTCAGTCAGTCTCGGTACAAAAAGATTTAATTTAATCTATTAGATATTTTATGCTAAGCAGGTAGTTATTCTAAGTCCTGGAGTAATAAATAGAACAAGTAATAGGCCCTATTATTAAATTGTACAACAGGACTTAATCGCGTATCTAAGTTTTAAGAGTTACCTCCGACGTTTCGAGGACGGCGTTGTCCCCGTGGTCTCGGAGAAGACTGGCTTAATAATGCTATTTAATAATGTGTAAAAATCGTGAAAGTTTAAATCAGTGTTAAGTAACAGGCCCATTTCCCTGACTCGAAATATTAAAAACTCGTACTTACGGCAACTCTTGGCATCTACGCAGGTACCATTTTTAGCTCTCACATAGCCATAGTCGCAAATACAGCCACCCGGGCAAGGATCCACTGCATTGGCTGGACACGCCAGTGGTTTGCCCAGATCCTCGCACGTTTTGGCCACGCATTCACTCATCAGGCAAGGCGACCATCTTTCGTGAGGTTTGCACGGTTTTGCTGGAAGATGCCGAGGTACATTAAAAGCTAAAGTTATGACAAACTCGATTTATGTCACGAAAACACCCGAAACGTGTCTGCTTCATTCATCGCAAACTCATGCTCTGTTACGCTACATGGGCCTTCGAGCTATCGAATACTGAACATACACAAAATGCGGGCCATATACCTCGTGTCGTGATATTGTATTTATAAAGGACCAAGGATCTACTTACTGCAGTCCTTAGGAAGAACACACTTGTCCTGATTCGTATCATGCACGTATCCCTCTTTGCAGTCACATCCGTCATTTTTGCAAGGTCGTTTCGGGCAAATAGGATTACTGTTGTAGTCTGCACATGTCTTGCCACATTTGTCTCCACAACCTCGCCGAGCGTTGGAATCGCTGACACAATTAACTAATAAATTAATAAAAAACGCCATTATAAAACTGGATTTTCCTGTATGTTAAGTGGAGTTGAACGTTAACGAAGTTTGTAAATGATTCCATAAAAAGATGAGGAATATAATTATTTGCTGGCAGAGAATAAAATCGAGTAAAATAAGTAATAAAGTAACCTAGTCATTCAAGTAATCATCCTTAGCATACGCTGATCGGTGATTTATATTTGTTTCAATAAAGGTGTGGTGAAAATACAATTTCCTTAGTTTTTGAAAATATATTAAGTATACTAACCTAATGTCTCCAACGATCTCCTCTGAACCAGTCACGCGCGCGCGTGTATGTTTTTTTAAATACATTCAAAATATTATTTCATCTTTAGAAGCCTTCCTTTGTGTCCAATTGTTCTTGTAAGCACTTACATAAGAAGAGGCAAATAGTTACGACGAAAATAAGAGACTATAATAAATAAATAAAATAAAAATAAAAATAATTTTATTTCGGACATAAATCCATATTTGTTAGTTACATTAAAATTAACTTATAAAATAATGTAGGTACCTATATTTTTTCGAAATATTTAAAGAAAGTCTCCCAAAACCACAACATTATATAAGAAGATAATGAAAACTTACTCGGGGGACACTGGTCCCTGGGAACGCACGGGCCATTTCGACCGATCCTCAGGTAATCGTTTTTGCAGTAACAGCCGTTAACACAAGTTTGGTTGGCGATGCAATCGAAAGCCGCATATAAGGTGATGCAGCCGTCTGGCGGGCAGGTGTTCTGACAGCGACGTACCTCATTTTTGGGACATGGAGGAGGCACTGGTTTGCCATAATCTGAATAATTTGAAGTTTGAATATGTGCATTAGCAAAAAAAAATTGTGTAGCTTTAATAAGTATAATACTTTTCGTAATTAGCCTGGATGAGCAGGACTGCAGTCACTACAGTGCAAACTTAAGCCGAAGTGTGTTTAAATTTATGATTCATCTACTGTACTAGGTACAAGGTACTTGCAAAAGACTAGTAATCTAAAGTATTTTTTCTACTCCAGCACTTAAATGTGTCAATTAAATGACTGACAGTGATATCTAAAGCAATGTCATTTGAATGATTTGTCTATAGGCTCATAAGATGACTGCTAGCAGTCATCTTATGAGTATAATACAACTGCTTTATTTTTTTTAAAGATACAAGTTCCGATCATCTTGATTGAAAGAGGTATGTTTTCATTTACAATAATAACTCTTTTTTTTTTTAAATAATAACTCAATTCTTTTTAAATAATAACTCTTTTTTTTTAATAATAACTCTTTTTTTTTGCTGCAGCTGTCATAGAAAAAGTAATGTATGCAACAGCTCATAATTGGTTCTTAAAATTCTCGGGTCTTTTTTTACAAAACTCGACTACGTCTCGTTTTGTAACTTCGACCCTTGAATTTTAAGAACCCTTATTATATCACTGTTGCATAAACTACTATTTTGTAAGTTATGTCAGTTAGTTATGTCGTTATAATCCAATAAATGCAATAATACTCGATGCACTCACCAACAGTCGGGGGTGATTCAGCTACAACCACTGAAACCAGCAATATAACCAAACCGAAACCGACCATAGCGCCCTTTGTACCCATCCTCAGTCATTCGTTGCACAGTGCGTAATATTAAATACTTGCTCGACACCATTATTTATGCGCGTATGATAAAGTCGTGATAATGTTTTTTATTTTTTTATATTATTTGAACGAAGGCAAACTGTGCAAATGTTTGTTATAAAATGAAGCAATTAGGTATATATATTTTTCATAGCAGCTGGCGTTTATATATGACGTACATATATGGTGCATTGGAAGTAAACTACCTCTTTAACATTTATTTATGCATTTATGGATAAAGTGAATGAATGTGGATATCAGGGCGCGTAGCCAACGTGCCAATAGCGCGTAGCCAATGTGAAAGTAGTCATCCCTCTCTATCACTCTTCCATACTAGTGAGACAGTGCCACTTCTCTCCATACAAACGTAGTCCCCATTTTCTCTCTGGATATAGACATTATGCAAAACATTATTTTTTATACAATTTGATGCCCAGAGCCATAGCCATACCATAGCTATGCCCCTACGTTTTACCTTTTTTCGATTTTTTGATTATTGTATAAAACTGGTGCGAGAAACAGATTTCATGCAAATTTATAAATGCTCCTAACTTTTATAATACTTAAAAATTCAAAAAAAATCTAATTTAGGGGCATATATATAGAACAAATTGTGTCAAAATATTTTCAGTAATATTTATTATCCAGAGAGGACAATGAGGACTACGTTTGTATGAAAAGGCGATTTGCGCGGGTCCTCCACTTTCGTCTTAACGATTGCGCGTTGGCTACGCACCCAGTAAAGGCATTGGGAGTCCATTTTTCGAACATTTGCACTATCTAATTATGTATAACACAAACTATTTCCGAATGGAGCACTCCATCGCCCAACAGGCATTATGAAGTTTTTTAGTAGGAACGAATGAGTGTTAATTAATAAGCTCTCGCCCTACTCAACTTATATAATCATTACCTAATTCTATCCTAGTGTTTATTACTTACATACCTACTGATTAGAAGAAGATAAAAAGTGTCTTTCTAGATAAACAATAAAAAATTAGACTAGGTAAACATTTTACTCTTATTAAAATTACGTCACAGTTTTTTTACAACACTTTTTATCAAAAATATTGAACTATATAAAAATACTTTAAATTATGACTCCCACATTATCTGAGACGGCCATCGCTACCGCAGATTTTTCTCCAAAAACTTCACAACAGGATTTTGCCTCCTACCAGATTGGCATGCATGGTCCTTTGCAGCCACAGCAGACGGGCATACCAGGGTAGCTGCAGCGTTTCGGTATGCAGCAGCCGGGCCCCTGGCAGCAGTAGCAGGGGCAAGGCTTGCAGCGGTTGGGCCGGCAGCAGGGGATGGCGAGGGATGGGCATATGTTAGGCGGCACAGGAACAGGCGGGTACACCTGCACGCACATGATGGTTTTTACAAGGTTATACCTATGTATGTAGTTTGTACGGATCAAATCTTTCAAGTTAAATTTGACCCACTTCCCGACTTCCAATGAAACTGAAAATTTAGAAACATATGTAACTGGTGACAATGCAATATTATGGTACCACCGAGCTGATCTGATGATGGAGACAGGAGGTGGTCATAGGAACTCTGTGATAAAACAAGGCAACCTAATTGTGTTTGGGGTTTTTAGAATTGTCTCGATGAGTATTAGTTGTTTGTCGAAAGAAAAGTATAGTCAGCGATAAAAGCTTGTACCAAAAATGAAATTTTGCCAAAAACTTATTATCACTTGTACTGTAGCGGAAGTAGTAAGTAATTCTAAACAGAACATTTGAATAAACGAGTTGCTTGCAAATATGTATTATCAGGATATGTACACATAATTAATTAAATTAAGTGGTTTCCTATCAATGGTTTGGTATCTACCTGTTTTAATAATAATTTTAATATATTTAATATGCAAGCGGTTTGTCAATTTTTTTACTATCCTAGCTGTTTTAGTCAAAATATTGCAATTGAGATGTCATGTCAGAGTATTAAAAAAATCAGACGGAAACAGTTGCTAGGGTCAAGTGCTGTACCTACTATTATACTTACTTTACTCTTTGGCTGTACCTGTGGACATTTCTCAGAGATCTCTCAGATGATCTTATTTTGTTAATGAATCATAAAATATTAATGTCCTAAATCATAAAACTCTTAAGTAATTTATTTAAAATATCACTTAATCTATGTTTTGTATCTATATGTATACGTATGAACTGTATGATATTGGCAGGGTTTGTACCTAAGGACAATGTTCTAGGTACAACTTTTCAGCAGTTACTTTGTACTTGGTAGTGTCCCCAGGATCTACAAAGCCAACGGAATCATCGTTTAGCACGCAACACTTTAGACGAATAAAACTACATTTTTCGTTAGTCAGGGTGTCCACAGGTACATTATTATATTCTACCTCCTTTTGTTAAACCATAGGTACTAGTCATCATTTAAACATCTGGCGAAATGCGAAAACTGGAGAAAACATGTTTATTGTGTTATTATACACATACTTGTATCATTTACCGAATACACGAGAAAACCCCTTCGGCCGTGTACGTAACCGACCTTTCGTAACTGGTAACGAAGGAAGAAAAAATGATCTTTGTACGATACTGGTTTCGAATAAAGATCATTTTTTTCTCGTACGTAATCAGTCACCATCTTTCGAAGGTGGTTCGTAACCAGTTACATAGTAAGAATTAATTTTCTTAATACGATCCTTCGCCTAGACTAAGTAAGGACTAGATTACATAACGACTATGTGAGCAAAACCAACTTAATTTCATCAGGTCTTGGTTGTAAAATGTCTAATTTTGTAAACCGTCTTAATCGATATATTCCTGAGTTGAAGATTAGACTTAACTAGCTCTTTTGTATGTATAACACCATTTAATATGTCTGTGGGGCATTGCTTAGAAATTTTACGTTTTAATTAGGTACATATTATAACACATGTAATTTTTTTCATTTCCTTACCTTTAGTTTAAAGTTATACTTGTAGACTACTATTTTGATGCTGATTGTACCATTAATTATTCTATCGCCGATTTTCAATATAAATATATACCTAAAAGAAGAAACTGACTGACTGACTGACATATGAACGCACAGCCCAAACCGCTAGTTCTAGAGATTCCAAATTTGGCACGTAGGTTCCTTATAAGGTCTAGGGGTGCACTAAGAAAGGATGTTTCAAAATTCACCCCATAAGGGGGTAAAATGGAGGTTCAAAGTTTGTTTGGGGAAAACCTCATTTTTTAGTAGTCTTAGTACGCCGGCGAAGCCGCGGGAAAAAGCTAGTTAATTACAAAGAAAGGCTTAATAGATCTATATTATCATTTAATTATAATTTGGTGCACCTAGTACACTAGCAACTGTATAATGAATTAAAATAATTGCTTGGCGCATAATGTAATGATCCGTTTAAGGGCATAATTTAGTATCGTATTCCCGATTTAGGATCAACTCGTCACACCAAAATTTTGTTCTAACCGGTCATACTGCAGAAAACAATAATATTTGTTTCAACCCGTCACAAGTAAATTTAGTTCTATTAAGTCACATACTAATTTTGTAGCTATTGGTCACACTGAAAATCTGTTCCTATTCGTCATCCCGTCAATAAGTTCTAACTGGTCACAAGGAGGATACAGAATATAGAGTCTTCTTTTGAAACTCATTCATGGATATAACAGTTAGTCTAGTCTATAACAGTAAGGAGTTTGAAGAGGTTTCATATCAGTATGTTACCTACGCTCAATGATGATCAAAACATTTTGACTCAGTTACGTATGAGGAATAGATAGTCTTTTTTCGTAATTTCAAATAGAAAATTTCTTCTCTCGTAACTATGGTTACGTACGAAGAAAAAATAATCTTTATTCGAAACCAGTATCGTACAAAGATAATTTTTTCTTCCTTCGTTACCAGTTACGAAAGGTCGGTTACGTACACGGCCGAAGGGGAGAAAACATTGATATTATGAGGATAAACGTTTTCGCTTTTTTTAAAGCACACGATGGGTTTATAAATACCGGCTAATACTATAGTATTCGTTCTTCTACTACGTATATATAAATATTATATTCAGACTATATAAAGTTTCTAATGTGTAGATTATAGTGCAAGTAGCGCACTCGCACCCAGTCACGGTCCAATCAGTTTCGACTTCATAGGATACCTTATCACATGGTGGGCACTCTGGCAAACATGGTAGCACAGGACATGGCGGGCACGGCTCCGGACACGGTCGCACGGGCGCCGGGCACGGCGAGCACCCGCCACCCGGGCACACGGAGCACGGCCGGAGATCGTTCCGTGAATGCACGCACGGCTTTGTCGTGTACGGGTAGCACGCGCCGCACGGCGCGCCTGAGCATACGCACGGATCGAAACTATAGAAAGGAGCACTCATTTTGCAATTTTTAGTTTTTTTTTGTTACAAAGGTTATATCAAAAGCGACAGTTTTGTGACGTTTGAAAATTTTGTTTTAAGAGTTTTTTTTTGTATTCTTTTAAAACTTGAGGTGTCATAAAGAAGGTTCATGACATGTTCAGAACCATATTTAAGTTGAATGGTATTTTTATGTGCAAATAAAACTGCTCATATTAAAAATTATTAAAGTAAATTAATTAGTTTTTGAATTACAATATTTACAATAGGAAATAATTTAATGTTCAAATGTATTTATAGTGTGTCACAGGACTGTTCCATTTCAAACATAGACAGAGAGATTCATACTATCTTTGTCTTACACTAGTACTAGCACCCAAAAGAAAAGGATGAGTATAGTTTTTTTGGTTCCTATTTACTGACAAGATTTGGTTGACCAGCTATATCTTCATATTCATTGTAATTGGCCTATGATAACTAATCATCTGTCAAACTTTTTTGTTATTCCTGACAGAACATTTTACAAAAATGAAATAAACAATCATCATCAACAAAAAATTCTTGTAAAAATTTGATTAAAACCAGAAAATTTTATATAATTATATAAAAATAACAAAAACAGGAAAAATTATAAATTACTAGATCATAATTATTAACTTAACCCAATACTGAACTAACAAAAATGTGTGCGTGTACATTTTGCCCGACATGCCCGCCGATCCTGCCGTGCGGCACCGGACCGTGCCGTTACTACTGCTGTCCCCCACCGCAGTGCTGCCAGCCGTGCGTCCCGCCCCCCGTGCCTTGCACCCCGTGTCCCCCTTGCAATTGCTGCGCCAGGTTCCGCCCGTGCCCGGCACCGGTCATCCCGGACATAGTTCCCCCTATTGTGCCGATACTGCCGCCCTGTAAGCCTCGTCGGTGCCCGCCGCCGGAACCGCCGCCGTATTGCCCGCCGAGACCAGTGTGCTGTCCTCCAGTGTTACCTTGCTGTCCACCTCCCGAGCCATGTGATCCTCCACCGGTACGTCTCACATAAACCAATATGTCCTAATCCCAAATTCATTAATTGTAATAAAAATATTAATCTAACTATATTTACCTACTGTTTTCAGTGCCGCCCTTGCCCGGAGCCCATACCATGTTACCAGCCAGTGCTACCTTGCTGCAATCCACAATGCCCTCCTCCAATCCTACCTAAACAACGACCGATTTGCCCGAGAGCCCCACCGTGTCCTTACCCTTGCCTACCCCTCGGTCGCAGTTGCTGCCCAGAGATCTGCGGATTAGACCCCGTAACGCGACGACGCCCGACAATAGTCCACAACAGTGTATTGACGAGGAATGTTGATAATAGGAGACAGGTTTGTATTTGATAATGTTAATACTATTGGCTCTGGGAGCTGTAGATCTCGCGAACCCATGGCTCCACCATTTTGAAAAAACTCCAAAAACTGAATCGACAAATAAAACTACTCTAACCTGGCCGCGCAGCCAAAGTGCCAATCGCTTACGCTCCCTAGCGATCGAAACGCAGCGCGCAGTTCTGTCACTGTCGCACTTATATGGAAGAATGATAGAGAGACACAAAGCGATTCGATGGCGAAGCGCAAGCGATCGTCACCTTGGCTAAGCCACCTGCTTACAAAATTTCACGAGAATCGATTGAGGATTGCGGAACATCTGGACATAGTTACGAAAGCATTTTTGCCCAAGCGCCAAGCTGAAACGGAGATTTTCGCTATCGCTCGGTCAATTACTTACGGCCAGCTTTTGGCAAGCTAATGCCATCCACTAGGTATAGTGCTTTACTTTAACAATGTGAGGAAATATAATAAATAGTTATTTGTTTTACAAGAGGGCAAAGTTGTTGTTTAACCGCTCATGCTAATATTGATACCCGAGCAAGCGAAAGATTCCAAAATTGAACCACGAGCACCCAAAAAAGGGATAAAATAGTTTTTTTTTCTTATTTACTGACAAATTTGGTTTACCAACATTGTTTAAAAAAAAATTGGGCACTTCCTATATTGTAATCGAAATTGAGCATGTTTAAGAAAAATACATATTAGTTAAATATAATTATCTTGTCCGCAGCCGGTTCCCTGGTGTGTCAACCACGTGAACGTGCCCCTGATCTAGTGAAATTGGCTGTCCTTGTTTTGGTAACGTTTTAGTAATGTTTGATGCAAGTACCTATTGTGTTTGAGGAAATATATTGTGATTCGATAAAAATATTTGATTCTAAATGTTCTGTTTTTCGTCCATTTAGGATAATTTTTATACCAGGGGCCCGTTTCTCAAAAGCTTGTAACTTGTAATAGTTGTAATACAAGTGGAAGTCCCTTTCTAACAAAGCTGTCAAAAAGTGACATCCGCTCAGTATTGCAAGTTACAAGCTTTTTAAGAAACGGACCCCATCAGAAGTAGGTGATTTCTTAAGGGGATGTAAATGAGGGTAGAAATCACTTTGGAAGTGTTTATGGATATATTTTATGTCTACGCAGATGAAGTCGCCGGTAGACTATTATATATGTGGTTTTCCATCAGAGAAGGCCCTTTATGCTTTATCTGCAATAACGAAGTTTCTATCAGAATTTCTGTTGAAATTTGAGACGGAAACGTCCTTATTGCACTTGAAGCATAAGGGACCTTCTGTTTTTCATATGAAAAGCCACATATTATAAGTTTTGATGAACACAAATAATTTTTTTAACATTATATTAGGTAATAGGGATAGAAGCGCTAGAAGGACACGGCCTAAAAATCAGTCGGAAGAAGACCGAACACATGTCCTGTCTGTTCGACAAAACGGCTAATAACCCAGAAAATGTCAAATTCTATATAGGAAACGATCGCCTGCCAACTGTTACAAAGTTCAAGTATCTTGGCTCCGTACTCAGCAACGACGGAAAGATTGACAGCGATGTAGTCCATAGAACTCAGACAGGCTGGATGAAATGGCGAGAACTCACAGGCGTCCTATGCGATAGAAAAATACCTCTGAAGGTGAAGGGTCATGTATACAAGACAGCAGTAAGACCAGCGATGTTATACGGATCAGAGTGCTGGGCTACAAATAAACCCCACCTGAACAAGCTCCACACCACAGAGATGCGCATGTTACGCTGGTCAGCGGGTGTCACCATGATGGACAAGATTAAAAACATGTATATCCGGGGTTGTTTCAAAGTAGCGCCAATATTGGAAAAGCTAACGGAAAAACGTCTGAGGTGGTACGGTCATGTACAGAGGCGTCCAGTAGACTACATGGTTAAGGTAGCGCTCGATATTCCAACGACGAAGCGAGGACGTGGAAAACCTCCTGCCACCTGGCTGACGACGGTTCAGCGAGACCTGAAAGACCTCAATATAGACGCCGACCTTGCACTCAATCGTGCAGAATGGAGAAAAAGAACAGGGAAGGCCGACCCCAAGTAAATGGGAACAAGGCCTAGCAGGATGATGATTAGGTAATAGGAATATTTTATGAGTGTGAGAGCAATACCTATATGTATACCTAGGAGTGTAGCAGATAACTTTGCTGGATCAATCATACATACGCGAATTATGCGATATACTATGTTGGACCGCCAATTATACAAATAACAAATTAACGCGAATAATAAGAAAATAAGTGCGGCAATTAAAGTTTCGATAAAAAAACTACTGGAAATATTTGCTTGTGATATAATGATCAACTGTTAAAATATACGAGCATAAAAATAGCTTCATTAAAAAAGACGAATAATGAAATTTGCGATAGTGATAAAATGCGATGTGAAAATTCGCTACTATGAAAATATGCTTTTGTGAAAATTGTCTAACAAATCATATATATACAGTGTGGAAAGATAAGTCGGGCCCTGGAGGGAAACTACCTTAAATCCTTAAGCTAGCTCATTTTACTTAAAGGAGACATTCCTTTATTTTTAAAAAGAAACAAAACTGCATTCAAAGATTTTCTAAATTTCGCTTGCCTCGCCCGGGACTCGAACCGACTAAAAATTGCAAAAAATAAAAACTCGCAATTTTATTCTACTAGTCGATACAGTTAATGTTAATGATAACATTTCTCCAAGAAACATTAGGTCTTAAACTCGTCTGTCGTACAAAATATCCATAAAATGTAATACTTAGTACTCAAGATTTTTTTAGACAAGCCAAATTGAAGAAAAAGCGGCCAAGTGCGAGTCGGACTCGCCCATGAAGGGTTCCGTATTTAGGCGATTTAAGACGTATAAAAAAAAACTACTTACTAGATCTCGTTCAAACCAATTTTCGGTGGAAGTTTACATGGTAATGTACATCATATATTTTTTTAGTTTTATCATTCTCTTATTTTAGAAGTTACAGGGGGGGGGGGGGACAAACATTTTACCACTTTGGAAGTGTCTCTCGCGCAAACTATTCAGTTTAGAAAAAAATTATATTAGAAACCTAAATATCATTTTTGAAGACCTATCCATAGATACCCCACACGTATGGGTTTGATGAAAAAAAAAAATTTTCGAGTTTCAGTTCGAAGTATGGGGAACCCCAAAAATTTATTGTTTTTTTTCTATTTTTGTGTGAAAATCTTAATGCGGTTCACAGAATACATCTACTTACCAAGTTTCAACAGTATAGTTCTTATAGTTTCGGATAAAAGTGGCTGTGACATACGGACGGACAGACAGACGGACAGACGGACAGACGGATAGACGGACAGACGGACAGACGGACAGACGGACAGACGGACAGACGGACAGACGGACAGACGGACAGACAGACAGACAGACAGACATGACGAATCTATAAGGGTTCCGTTTTTTGCCATTTGGCTACGGAACCCTAAAAAAGAAAAATACTTTAGTAAAATGAGCCAGCTTAAGGATTTAAGGTAGTTTCCCTCCAGGGCCCGACTTATCTTTCCACACTGTATACAGTGACTATATACAGTGACTGTATACTGTATACACTGTATACAGTGTGGAAAGATAAGTCGGGCCCTGGAGGGAAACTACCTTAAATCCTTAAGCTGGCTCATTTTACTTAATGGAGACATTCCTTTATTTTTAAAAAGAAACAAAACTGCATTCAACGATTTTCTAAAACTCGCTTGCCTCGCCCAGGACTCGAATCAACTAAAATTAAAAAAAATCCTATTTTATTATACTAATCGATAGTATTATTATTCAGGATAAAATTTCTCTAACAAACATTTGGTCTTAAAAATAAAAATGATCGTTAAATCTAACATTTTACATTTTACTATCAATTTGTTACACTTAAATTATTTAACTGATAAATTGTTCGAAATGAGCCCCCTCGTTCCGACTACACAAAATTAGTCACCGCGTTGAAATTCATTTCTTGTAGCCTCCAGCAAAGTGTTGTGGTGTATGCCCCTTAAATAACATTTTCTACCGCAACCTTTAGCTCTTAACTCTTGAACGGTTTCATAGCAAGTTTCATAAATAACATTTTTTACATGACCCCATAAAAAGAAGTCCATGGGCGTCAGGTCTGGACTTCTTGCAGGCCAAAATAAAGTTAATGTTAGATTTAACAATCATTTTTATTTTTAAGACAAAATGTTTGTTAGAGAAATCTCTTTGGGTTAAATAACAAAATTTCGACTCTCGTTTGCGGTAGACCCTCAGATAACTAGGATTGTGATAGATTGTGGTAGTAGCGCCCCCTACGCCCCTACGCAGAGTTTCGCGTAATATTGCGACAAAATAAGGTTTATGATTATATGGTCTATTAAACGTGTTACTATTACACTGTTAACACAGCAAAAAAATAAAACTGCACTGATTGGTTATTGATTCACTATTATTTGGACAAACACTAAATTACAGGCATTTATTACAGAAAGATTTTTTTACACTGATTTTATAGATTTGCACATATTCACTAATTCTTAACACATCACACTATATGCGTATGACAGCTGTAGATGTTGACGCAGCGATTCTCGAACCTGGTGCACTGGGGGAGCCTGGGTGGGGGGTGGCAGGAAAGGGAGATATTTCCGGGCCCGCATTGCATTGGTCCGACCGACTGGATACAAGACTCTGGCGGACAAGGCACTGGACAGGCCACTGGTTGATAACAGGTCACAGGAGGTGGACAGCAGGCAACAGGAGCTGGGCAGCACTTCATCTTGACTGGTATTCCGGATAATTTTATGTTAAGACAGGAGCCTGGATTGGTTGTTGAGGAAATGAAGAATGTCATGCGTACGCTTGCTCTTTATATAAGTTTTCGTGGCACACGGCACACTTGATTAATTTTCCTAATCGAGTGTTTCTATCGAGTTGGTTTTATCAATAACAATCTATGGGGTATGTTTTGTCAAAAATTGTCATAAATACAGTTGAGTGAATTTATTTGGGTAGGTAAGTACCCAGTTTTCAAAACATTTTTCGATAAGTATGTAAAATAAATAAAATTAAAAAAACGGTGAAAAGTTTGCTAAATTTAATAAAATAATTTATGGTAGGTACCTACGTGAGCGTCAGGATGACAGGACCATGATGGCTATTTATAACGAGTGTTACTCCAAGATTTAGTACCTATTTAGTACTATTTGGTACCTGACATCAAATATTTAGTACCTCAATAGAAATCGAGAAATATTGAAAATAAAGTGGCCAGCCATTCTGACGTCAGGTTGACAGGACCAAGTTCAGTTCCCCTATTTGTAGACGTTATATCGAATCCATCTTTTGACAAAGATTTAGTACCTATTTAGTACCTCTCATAATTATTCTTCTTATTTAATTTCGACTTAACGTAAAAAAGTTACAGCTAGAATAAACTTCGTATGTGCACAGTGGTGCAGCCAGTCAATGTGAACCGGGCCTAAAAGTTTGTTCAAAAGTTAATATTTTTGACTACAACATTTACTTTACGTTGTTTGGCCAATCCAAAATGAACCACAAGCGTAGTGAGTGGTTTGAAAGTGGAATCTTGAGCATTGCGAGGATTTCAAGGCATGAGGTTTAAACAATGTTTCTACCGAGTGACACACTACATTTTTGACCACACCAACTTGAGAGAAATACTCACTTAAAATTGAAAATCATCACTTAAAGTCAATTTGTAACGTTCCACGGGAAAAGGTACCTTATGAGGGTTTCTAGTTTCGGAGATATTAAATGTTTTGTAAAAAGTTGAAGTAATGCTATTTTTTTATTCATTTAATTTCGTAGATTAGGTTATTTGAAATATGAATATAAAAGTAAAATATCAAAACACTTACAAAACAATAAAAAATACATATAAACACAATATAAAAAAACCTAACCTAGGGTGCCGCCGGCAGCGGGGCAAGGCCCAAGCTACCGGTGGTCAGGGCCGCAGAGAGAGGAACCGGCGGACTATCCGCGCCGTGTCCAAGATCACCGCCTTCTGCATCTGGCCCTTGATCCAACCACCTAGCGAGAGTCCCTCAAGATGTTGGTCGAGACTAATCGCTATTAGACCGTTCGCTGAAACAACTATCGAATCAACATCCCACATTGTTTTATTATTATGTGATCTGAAACCTTAATGCTTAACGTTTGTTTACATATTTTTATTTTTGTTATAAGTAAATTATAAGCCTAGTAATGTCTTCTCAAAGTTTAGTAGAAAAGGTAGCGTATGGAGGAGTGACTGAAAATTCCAAAAATACCTAGGCAATACGGGAAAAGAAGTTTGGTAAAGAACTGTATTAGCATTCTGAAAAACTAATTTGATAATTTCAGTTCTGGTCGGGGGGCCTAGCCAATACCTATTAGGTATAACCGTACATCGGACCTACATTACAAATCCATGTAGCCTGCTATTATATCAAAGTTACTCTCGTCAAGTCCTTCTTGACTAGAATAATCTTCATTTGGTGCAACAAATCTGCCATTGCTTTGCTGAAAAATGCCAACATCCGACGCATTGCTATAGGTCATCATCCAACCTCAAAGCTGCTTGTCTTCAATGGCAACCAAAATATATTATTGATAAGAAATAGACGATATATACTATCTTAACCCCAAAATAAGATTAGTATATCTTAACTGTTCCATCATCATCAATCATCATGCCTCATCATGTAACTTAACCACAAGGTACCTTTTCATTACATACAAATTATTGATATTTTTTAAGATTATTATGACGAGGAACTAATTAAATTTGAAGCAGTTTAATGTAAATTAATATTTTCAATTCATAAAAAATAAACTTCAATGTAATTGATGTTTTGTAGTGATGTATTATTACATTTATTTTCATAAGGTAGGTACCTTTTCTTAAATGTATATAAGACAATACTCAGGAATTGTTAGGAATCCACCAAAAATAAACGTATTGTGTTGCTCTGAAAACAAAGATTTTATTTAACCAAACGTTTACATTTTGAAACTAAACTTATTTAGCCTTAAACACACTAAAAACATACCTGAAAACAAAGAAACGACATTTAAAGTCTATTAATTGGCATGTCGATTCCCACTTTGCACTTCAAACTATTTAATTTGTTGTATTTCACTCTCCGGTTTTATAACCTCACGATAGTACATTCGCCATCTTTCTCAAAACAAATACTGTTTTACCGATAGTGCAGCGATGCCGATGGCAGCGCCATCTGTCGGTCTTGTTAAGTAAACTTCTACTTTACCGACAGAGTCGATTGTAGACCATTCAAAGAAATCTTATTTCTTTATATCTCCCCTCCACGGAAAGAAAATTTTTTTAACTAGAAAATTTTCAAGCATGCTACAATGATTACTTTGATCTTCTCATTTATACAGATGCTGGAATGAGCTTCGAGATATGAAAAAGATTTGACTCTAATTTTTTGTGGCCTGTATCAATTCTATATATAGAATTTGAAATTTTTTCTTTAATTTCAAAAGGTCCAATCTTTAATTCATCTAGTTTTTTTCTGTTTAACTTGTGTCCGTTTTCTACATATACCATATCACCTGTATTGAACTTATGACATGTTCTATTCTTGTCGTATATTATTTTATTATAGTTATGAGATTTAATAGAATTTTCGAATGCAAGTTTTTTGTTTTTAATCCAGTCATCTACTGCTTTATCTAATTTTAACTCGTTTGGCAGCAATGAATCATCCGAGCCATCCAGAAGGTATCTTGGTGTGAAACCAGTGACTGTGTGTTCAGTACTGTTATATTGGTTCACACAGTCGTGAGCGATTGTTGTCCAAGCAATCTTATTCCCTTTTTCGTTCATTTTACATCTTATTTTGTTTACGAGAGTTTGATTAAGTCTTTCATTCAAACCGTTAGAGAATGGTGCATTTACTGCTGTGAAAATCAGCTGTATTGATTTTGCATTTAAGAAATCTTTAAATTCCTTGGAGTTTATGCCTGGATATTGGTCGGACAGGATCATGTCAATTTCATAATCTTTTATTACATTATTTATTAATTTTATGAAGTCCTTAGCACTCTGCGTCTTCGAGGTCACTATATATGCATATCGCGTAAAATGATCTACTAAAAGATGAAGGTATCTTTTTGTCGAGCGTGATCCACCAAATCCGCCAATTGTATCTATAGAAACGATTTCGAAGGGCTTAGTAGCAGGACCTAAATGCGACATTAAACCATATTTAACTTGTCTTCTCGTTTTATTCTTTATACACACCTCACATGTTTTACATGTATTAGTGATATTTCTTGTCATATTTTTTGCCGTATATTGTTTTCCAACTTTCATCTGCAACTGTTTTACACCTATGTGACACATATTTTCATGTACTTTTTTTATTAGTCTTATGCTGAATTCCTCTGACAATACTATTTTTTCTCTTTTCTTTATTTTCTTGTAATATACATTGTGTCTATGTATTAAATTGTTTTTATAGTTTTGAATATCCTTATTTTTTTCTTGGTCTGCGAGTACTTCCTGTAAATTTATTAAATTTACTATTTTTAATTGTTCTTCTAAATCTTCATTGGCTTCTAATACTGGATTCCTGCTTAAGCAGTCTGCCTCTAAATTATCTTTACCTGGTGCGTATTTTACTGTAAAATTGTATTGTGATAAATAATAGGTTAATTCTCCCAGGTCTTCATCAGGTCTAGATTTGATATTTAAATTTTCCAATGGCTTGTGGTCAGAGTATACTATGAATGTCTTGTCTATTAGCCAGTATTGCCAATATTTTATGGCTTCTTTAATCGCCAAGCATTCTAAATATATAGCTTTTTTTCTTTTTTGAACTTCATTTAGTTTTTTTGAAAAGTACGCTACTGGCTTTTCTTCTCCGTTTGGCTGTGTCTGTTTCATAACTGCCCCAATTCCCTCTAATGACGCATCAGTGTATATTTTAATTGGTAAATCTTTATCAAAAATTTCCAGGATCGGTTGCGAACACATTAATTTCTTTACTTCTTCAAATGAATTTTGACATTCCGCTGACCAAACAAACTTCTGATTTTTCCTGAGTAGCTTATGCAGTGGTTCCAAAATATTGGAGCTGTTCGGTATGTATTCTCGATAAAAATTAATTTTTCCTAAAAACTGTCTGATGTTTTTTTGATTTTGCGGTGTTGGGAATTCTCTTATTGAAATTAAATTATCTGCCACTGGTCGCACTGTGTTATTCTGTATTACATGGCCAAGGTATTTTACTGAACTTGAAGCAAATGTACACTTAGTGAACTTTAGTCGGAAACCTTCTTTTCTTATTGCCTCTAATAACTGCGTCAAATGATTAATATGTTCAGTATAAGAATTTGAAAAGACTAAGATATCATCTATATAATTAACGGTAAATTCTGTTAATCCATGTTTTCTTAGTATGTTACTTAATATTCTTTGAAATATAGCCGACGAGGTCTTTAATCCATACGGTAAGCAGGTCCACTGATAATGGCCTTCTTGTGTGACAAAACCAGTTTTCTTTCTATCTTCAATCCGTAGCGGGATGGACCAGAATGCCGAGTTAATATCCAGTGTTGAGAAAAATTTGCAGTTTCTTGTCTTTATTACTAAGTCCTCAATTAACGGAAATGGCTGAGCTTGCGGAACAACTATTTTATTTAAATCTCTGAAGTCAATGCATAGTCTGGATCTTCTGTTGTCTTCTTTTTTAAAAACTAGGGTCACTGGTGCAGCAAACGGACTGTATGATTCCTCTATAAGATTCTTCTGAAGTAATTTTCCAATTTGTTCTTCAATTTCTTTCTTATCTTGTATAGAACATTTGTAAGGGCGTTTACTACAATATGTATCCACTAGCAAGTCTATTCGGGCTTCATAGTCTCTCACTGTTCCGATATCATATTTATCCTTCGCAAAGCTTGATTTATATTTTTCGATAAGTTTATTTATTTCACATTTTTGCTTTTCATTTAAATGACTCATATCTGTGTTAAACTCTTCTTTCATGTGTTCATTATAATTCACAGAGATTAAATCTATTTTGTCACTGAGAACTGCGGAAGCAATTTTTTTATGTTTTTCTTTTTCTATTGACAGCCTTTCTGGTTTTTGACTGATTTCCAGGTTTTCATCTTGAGCTAACTTAAACTCTTTTATTATGTCTAGTCCTATGAGGAAGTCGTACTTAAATTCTTTTCCATCCACTATGTACACATCCATATGTTTTTCTATTTCCATAATTTTTATTTTCAAATTTGTCAAACCTTTTGCCCTTCTTACACCATTAATTGTTACTAATTTTGCATTTTTATCATATTTTTTTCTTGCTGATTTCTTCAGTTTCAATAATTTTGAATTAACTAGAGACACGTTAGAGCCTGGGTCATATATACCCAATACTTCTAATTTATCGTTTAATATAAGTTTGACTTTAATCAATGGTGTAATTACGCGTTTTTTTGATCATCATCAGTCAATTCAACATCCAGCACGACATTGTTTACATTTATTTTATTTTTTTTGTACTCATCCCCTGTTTGCTTAAACCAGCATTTTTCTTCGGGATGGAAACGGGCACCTTTGTTTAATTTTTCACATATTTTGCAGGGTTTGATCTTATCAGCTCCTACTTTTGTGTCGAAGGTGTTTCTTTTCGTTTTATAGTAAGTCTTTTTATTTATTGTATGCTCATATTTTCCAAGTTCATTGTAAAGACTTGTGGTGGAAGATATTTTTCCCTTATCAATCTTGTCCATTATGAAATCTGGTAAGCCCATTACGATGAGATGAATCATGGTCTGCGAGTCAGTCTGTTTGTTTACCTCTAGGAGTAGTCTTTCCTTCTTAGTGGCATATTCTATTAGTGAACCCGCTTGGTATTTAAATGTGAATGCGTATTTTATCTGGGACCAGCCTTTATTTCCATATGACTCACACAGATTATTTTTCCAAATTGTCCAGTCTGAATCTATGGTAAATTTTATCACCATGCTGTTGTACCAATCTAGGCACTGTTTATCCATTAGATGTTTTAACATTTCAATTTTTTTTGTATCCTGCACCATTTCAAACCTTTTACATTCATTCTCAAATTCCTTAATCCACTGTTCAACATTTGTTGTTTTTCCAGAAAATTTCTCCAGTAAAAACCGTTCAGCTATTTTCCCTAAGTTTTTACTTACATGTTCTGTATTATTAGTATTAGTATTATTACTTGAGTGTTTCGTTTCACTTATAATTTCGTCCAAATATTGATCCCCAAACTGTACATTTTCACCTATGTCCAAGTAGATTTTTCTCAATTCTTCAGTTAGTGGGATCCATAATTTCCGTGTTTGATGTCTTTTTTTCAATGAGTTTTTTACTTTAGTGAATACATCCGTAGTCGTAATACCAGTGTGTTTACTAGCAGGTTTCAGATCGTCAGGAACTTCAAACACACGACCGTCAGGTACCTCGATTGAGGTTATACATATTGTATTTGTTTTTCCTTCCGAGCCCGTCGCTAGTACCTCGAACGTAAATCTTAACTTTTCCATGTTTTTGTTTTTACTAGAAATGTCGTTTTATAAGACAATACTCAGGAATTGTTAGGAATCCACCAAAAATAAACGTATTGTGTTGCTCTGAAAACAAAGATTTTATTTAACCAAACGTTTACATTTTGAAACTAAACTTATTTAGCCTTAAACACACTAAAAACATACCTGAAAACAAAGAAACGACATTTAAAGTCTATTAATTGGCATGTCGATTCCCACTTTGCACTTCAAACTATTTAATTTGTTGTATTTCACTCTCCGGTTTTATAACCTCACGATAGTACATTCGCCATCTTTCTCAAAACAAATACTGTTTTACCGATAGTGCAGCGATGCCGATGGCAGCGCCATCTGTCGGTCTTGTTAAGTAAACTTCTACTTTACCGACAGAGTCGATTGTAGACCATTCAAAGAAATCTTATTTCTTTATATGTATATGTTTGTTTTCGCAAATAACGTTATTGTTATGTAAGTTTAAAGTGCCATAAGAGGTTAAATATAGTATTTAATTGCGGTTTTAGGATTTATTTCATTTGTATGATATAATTTCTTTAATATGTGCTCAGAAAAATTGATTGTGGGTAAAATTTTAGTAAAAAATATTCAGTTTTGTGATTTTTCATGAAAGTGAGCGAGAGTGCACCGCACCGCAACCGTTTAATGGAAATCCGTGGTCTCTGCCTACCCCTCCGGGAAATAGGCGTGATTATATGTATGTATGTAATAAATTCGAGTTATTTACTCATGTTGGCTGGTAAAATTGACTTCTAGTGATGATTTACAATTTTAAGTGAGTATTTCCCTCAAGTTGGTGTGGTCAAAAATGTAGTGTGTCACTCGGTAGAAACATTGTTTAAAGGTGACAGTCCATTTCCAACCGCAGCTGCACTACTGTTCATTTTACTATGGAAATTGACAGTAACAGCGGCGCGTTCAGTACCAGTAGTGCAGCTGCGGTCAGAAATAGAATGTTACCCTAAACCTCATGCCTTGAAATCCTCGCAATGCTCAAGATTCCACTTTCAAACCACTCACTACGCTCGTGGTTCATTTTGGATTGGCCAAACAACGTAAAGTAAATGTTGTAGTCAAAAATATTAACTTTTGAACAAACTTTTAGGCCCGGTTCACATTGACTGGCTGCACCACTGTGCACATACGAAGTTTATTCTAGCTGTAACTTTTTTACCTTAAGTCGAAATTAAATAAGAAGAATAATTATGAGAGGTACTAAATAGGTACTAAATCTTTGTCAAAAGATAGATTCGATATAACGTCTACAAATAGGGGAACTGGACTTGGTCCTGTCAACCTGACGTCAGAATGGCTGGCCACTTTATTTTCAATATTTCTCGATTTCTATTGAGGTACTAAATATTTGATGTCAGGTACCAAATAGTACTAAATAGGTACTAAATCTTGGAGTAACACTCGTTATAAATAGCCATCATGGTCCTGTCATCCTGACGCTCACGGTACCTACCTACAATGATTCCGGGACTGGGCAGTCCAGGGATCGGAACCGGTTTCTTGCTAAAACATAGAAATAACCATATTTTTCGAATTATTTTATACTCGAAATGTAGGACTCAGTTGTGTTTTTAGGTTACGACTTCGTATTATTAGATTGCCCAATTAGAAATGAAGTAATTAGCAAAGAACGAAAAAATACCGTTTCCGTTCCCATACAAAAAATACCGGTATCCGATCCCTGGGGCAGTCAACATGAAAAAATGTTCAATGGCTGGAAAGTGCAGGGGTCAAATTAGTTTGTTAGTCAAATACATACATGTTAAATTCAACTGATGTTCTCCAAGCACAAAATGCAACAGGCAGATTCTACCCTTTTTCAGGCCGCACCAATAGTTCGGAGGGCGCCGTGGTGGAATGTTCTCGCCCTCACAAACGGCAAAGAGGGTGAAACGAGGTGAAGTGGAGCCGGAGTGGGTTTAGTGGGTAGGGCCAAGTTTTCCCCCCTCGCCAGGATTTCCATTCCGTCAAAATTTTATAGCAGACCAGTGAAAGCATATAACTGGAAACCGCCTTTGGGAACATTACCGTTCAAATTCTCGGGCCAAATTAGCACACATACACAATTACGCCTACATTTAAATAAGACGATACGTTTACAGAGCCTGTCTCTATTACACTAACGTACACAGCTAAGTGTAGATGAAATGCATATAATGTCAATAACTACCAATCAGCGACATTAATCCGCTAATAACCTTCTTACTGTACGTACTGGCCGCTGAGAGTTCGCGGTTCATATTTGATTAGAATATGACTTGGACAGGGATAGGTTTATGCCATACATTGAAGAACCAGTCAAATAATTCACGTATAATAATTTAATGCAGATTAAAATATAACTAGTTAAAATGTTGTTATGAAATTAAATGACAGACTAACTCAACATAATTAAATATTCATTGTTGTAGGTATAAATGTATTCCGCTATAATAAGTATGTTGTATATTTTATTATCAATCTGTATGGCAGTGCGAAGTCACGTTCAGAGCCCGTACCATGAGTCACTGACAGTGTCAAAACTGACATTTACGCTATCGAGAACGTAATTTACTTTCTATACATTTCGTTTGCACTAATATGCGAGTACGAGCGAGATGTATAGAAAGTAAATTACGTTCTCGACGGCGTTTGTCAGTGCCAAACTGATGGTAGCCGTACTGGTATAGTCTGTCCGTTTTTCTAAGATCAAGTACGCCATAGTAAATGTATGGCGAACTTGATCTTAGAAATCGGACAGGCTATACAGCCTGCAAAATTTACATGCGTACACGAATCGGGTCAAAAACATTTGAACAGGCGGAGTCACAATAAATCCCCACTTTCAGTTCCAATGGAAATATTTTATATGTATATAGCCGGTCAAGCAAGTTTGTCAGTAGAAAAAGGAGCATAATTACAATTTTGTATGGGACCATAACCGTTCGCGCGCTTACTTTATTTTATTTATTTATTTTATTTTATTAGAAGACCAACAGCTTTAACAAACTATATAGACTTATAACTAGGATACAATCATGAAGCCAATAACAGGACTCCCTAACAGATACAATTGAAAATATTACGGATTTGCTTAGGTACTAGGTTATAGTAGGTATTACACAATTGTATTACATTTTCTAAATTCGCCGCTCTTTTCTACTGACGGAAATGGCTTGAGAGAGAACCTACATATATGTGACAGTAGAGGGTGGATTAAAATGATCAACATTTTGAGATAATGTGTGTATTTGTTAAATTAATTCAGTGAAAGCGTGATAGAAAAAAATGTATCTACATATACGAGTATCTCACGGGTTATCTCATGAATAGAACATTAGATATCTTGCCAGGTATCCACTCAATTTCATGTCTCTCTAATTGGACAAATTTTTTCCATAGTTCTCTGCGAATAGCATCTTGTGGGAATCTGAATGGAAAGTAATGTAAAATGACAATACCAAATTTGATTATTAATTTGAAATAACTAGGTAGTTTTTTTATAGCTCCATCTCATGAAATAAAAAAGGAAAATACAAATCTGTAAGAAGGAATTTATTACTACATTTATAATTACAGTGGAATCCGTTTATTATTCGTTTATCCGTTTTTTTTTATTTATTTATTTATTATGACTTCGCTTATACTGACCAACCGCTTACTATGACGCAATTACTGTGCGAAGTTTGGTTTTCATATGAAATTCTTTGTGACAAAGTCGGATAAGATGACTTCGACCTATAAATACAATTTTTATAGAATTATGTTCGGTTATACTGACAAATCCCTCCAGTACCATCGGTCCACTTTCCCAATCTGTCTACTTTACCAAAGGGTCCATTTTCGCGATCTGTGTACTTTACCGAACGGTCCACTTTCGCGATGTGTCCACTTTACCATCGGTCCACTTTCCCGGTCTGTCTACTTTGCCAAACGGTCCACTTTCCCGATTTGTCTACTTGAGCACGTTGTCTACTTTCGCCATTGGTTCACTCGTTTCGTAGCATAGTACCAACTTCGCGAACTTTCATTTGGCGATTCGCGAAATGTATTTTTTATACACGCAAACCACCAGTTTCTCTGAATACTAAAAACGCTTAGTGCCAGCATAATGCCAAGTCAATATGTGTCAACCTCAGAGGACCGACATATCAGTATTGTAACAGGTGCGAGTCTATCCGGTGGCGAATGCACTAGTCCCAAAACGCACTATTAGTCAATACACTCTAATTTCGAAAGCCCCTCTTCTCATAAGAAACTAGGCCCAAAATACCATATTTCCAAAAAGGCTCATTCTCGATTTACACGAGAACCATTGAGAACTAGTCCCAAAATACACCTTTCCCAAAATACCCCAAATTGTGTTCACCTGTGCGTGGCGTAATACTTTATTCTCATAATGCGTAGGTCTCAAAACACTCTAGTTCCAAAATACCCTATTTTTTTGGAATGTCTCTTTGTGACTGCTTTCAGCCGTAATCATTACCCGTTTGATGCCTAAAATATTTTTTTCAAAAATAGGATTTACGTATTTAATTATTATTTTGAGCTATACAGGGTGTAATCGTTAAGTGTTGCTCGGCGATAGTTCCGTAAATATAGCAGATATCAGAAAATTTCAAATTGATATCGAAAGTGCATATAGTGAAAGTGAAGGGCAATATACACACGAGTGTTTTAATGCCTGTGTTGATAAAGCAGTGTATGGAACTATCATAATTAGGTGGGCGAGAAACTACCCTCATTTATGGCATTATTGGCAATAATGCCTAAATAAATCCTATTTTTGAAAAAAATATTTTAGGCATCAACGGGTAATGATTACGGCTGAAAGCAGTCACAAAGAGACATTCCAAAAAAATAGGGTATTTTGGAACTAGAGTGTTTTGAGACCTACGCATTATGAGAATAAAGTATTACGCCACGCACAGGTGAACACAATTTGGGGTATTTTGGGAAAGGTGTATTTTGGGACTAGTTCTCAATGGTTCTCGTGTAAATCGAGAATGAGCCTTTTTGGAAATATGGTATTTTGGGCCTAGTTTCTTATGAGAAGAGGGGCTTTCGAAATTAGAGTGTATTGACTAATAGTGCGTTTTGGGACTAGTGCATTCGCCACCGGATAGGTGCGAGTGAGACACCGTCATTGTTCTGACAGTATTTAATCAAATATAACTGATTGCGTTGCAGCAAATTACCGTTTTGTGACTACAACGAACAAAATGTCTGGGATCATTCCAGTAAACAATATCCCATGAAAAACATTTCATATAAAATGTTGCCAAGACGAAGCCACAAGGCTCGGACTGTCAAAAAGTTATCAGATATCTTGTAGAGCCAAGCTTCTAACTCTGCAAGCCCTCACATGACAAACTCTACATCTTAGTCAACATATGTGGCTTGGCCGTTTCGCTACCGTCACATGGGCGTGATGGGCGGAAGGTGAAATCTATTCATAATTTTTTATTATACAATTGTTTTTGTACTAACAAAACGGCCAAGCCACGTATTTTGACTAAGGTGTAGAGTTTGTGATGTTAGGGCTTGTAGAGTTAGAAGCTTGGCTCTACAAGATATCTGATAACTTTTTGACAGTCCGAGCCTTGTGGTTTCGTCTTGGCAACATTTTACATGAAATGTTTTTCATGGGATCGGAAAAGCGGACCATTTGGTCAAGTAGACCAATGAAAAAAGTGGACCGATCGGCAATTAGACGGATCGGGAAAGTGGACCGATAGGTAATTAGACGGATTGAGAAAAGCAATTAGGCAGATCGGGAAAGTAGACCGTTTGGTAAAGTAGACAGATTGGGAAAATGAACCGATGGTACTGGAGGGTGACAAATTCGCTGGTTTTCGTGGCCGGCCCCACATCTTTCCCTGCGAGGACGTCTGTGGCGTTTAAATTGTTTTAGTTTTTACTCTCGGTGAAAGTTGATAATTGGTATAAGGTTAATAAAACTCATCTCTCACAAAATAGTTTGAGATTAATTTGGAAAACATAAAATAAAAAGTTTATCAACTATGATTTATATGACATCCGCTTAGTATGACATGTTTGTTACTTCCCTTCAATGTCATTATAAGCGGATTCTACTGTATATAGAAAATACCTAAACCAATCATAAGTTAATAAAATAGTCTACTTCATTTGGCATAAAACCATCCCTATTATCCTCGCAATTTAAAAAGTCGTATGTTGTTATGAAAGTCGTATGCAGTTGTTACGTTTTAGCTTAGCACGGTAGTATTGAAAAAATGTCGTCATGTTTATTCCAAATTTTACTGAAGTTATCTGTTTACTACAAGTGAAAAGTGATTCCACTGTCCTTGATATGAACTAAAACAACTTCTGCACCACTTCACGATACATGAAGACATCTTTAATTACAAAAAAAACGTAGTTTTTATAAACCAATTTAGCCATCGGTCACTGACTGACATCTGCGAAGTCTTACGACCAGTAAGTCTATTGGGAAGGAGATTCCCAGTAGTCCAACTGGTAAGACTACGCGGTAAGACTGCAGGGAATACGTCGAATACGTCTCATCTCGGCCGCACTGAAGTTGCCAATCGAACAGTCTGTAAGCACCGCCTACAATCGAATACTTTACGTTGGGTCATAATTGAGCGGACAGAATACTTCCATGGTTTATATGCGTTCACTGTAGCAGACTCATTTTGAACAACTATTGCCGCTGACTATACCTAGATAGACTTATGTGGACGAGTTAAGGTGACCACGTAGGAATGTCGATGAAACAGGACAGTGGATATGGCAATGACAATAAGTCGCCCTGAGCCATACTAAAGGCGGGATTCCACCAGTGTGCGGCACAAGCCATTTTGTATTTTTGTACTGAATTGACGCTCGCAAATCCCTGTTAAAATACAGACTACACAGACTCAGTGAATAATACAACCAGTCACATTTCTAATTCACTTTATTACAGCACTAGAGGAACGGCACAAATAGCTTCATTAAAACTGCCAGGTAGGCGGCGTCGTCGCCGCAGAGTTGTTCTCTCCTGATGAAATCCCTAGCAGATCTTGGTGCAGCATGTGTATATGGTTATCTTGGGACAACCGCAGCCACAGCAGCCTCCGCAACACCTGGAAATAAATTATAGGTTAAATATAGCAGCCAACCAACCTCTCTGAGCACAGTACAGTTCAAATAATCATTCCCGACTTTTAGGCAATGAAACGAAAAACAGTTTCAATTCAGTTACAATTCGACGATTCTATATTGCATCAAACTTTAACACGTTCACTGTCAACCTTACGGCCTTTTAATAGAGGCTTGCCGTGACCCATATGAGGCTTGCCGTGACCTATGTGGGCCACGGGACAGTGAACGTGTTAAAGATACAGAGCGAATGCACATCCTTTAGGATCTACCGTTGTGGCAGAAGTTTTCTGGAACGTCTTTTCCCTTTTTTTTCTTTTAGCAGAGCAGAAAAGGTCAGAAAAAAACTCGAAGTAATGTACCAATTATTACTCCGAGGACAAAAAGGATTATCATAAAGTCCTTGAAGCCTGCCAATACGTTGTTACAACCATGAACCACTTCGATTGCCTCTATCCGAGCATATTCCATCGAGAAAAGCAAAAAAAGACTGGCTACTATACGAGTATGGAGTAAATATTGGAGCGTGCACTCCACTATCCCTATAGCTGTAAAAAGAATCCCTATAGCTGTAAAAAGAATCCCTATAGCTGTAAAAAGAATCCCTATAGCTGTAAAAAGAATCCCTATAGCTGTAAAAAGAATCCCTATAGCTGTAAAAAGAATCCCTATAGCTGTAAAAAGAATCCCTATAGCTGTAAAAAGAATCCCTATAGCTGTAAAAAGAATCCCTATAGCTGTAAAAAGAAACCCTATAGCTGTAAAAGAATCCCTATAGCTGTAAAAAGAACACTGCATTTTGTGGCATACGTATTTAGTCGCAGTGGTACATTTGGAAAACAAAATAGAACAGATCGCAGTCAAAACAACGTAAAAGGAAATCAGAACTTACATTTTCGTAGAGAAATGAACGAATAGCCTTCGCTAGTACAGATGAACTTATTTTCAGCAAAATTTTCCTTAAGGTTATATATTTGTAAAAGATTATTATGCGATTTTTATCTTATATTTTGTGTTTTAATTAAGAAAGATTAGTATACACTGAGCTTTGTTTGTGATTTAATTTACCATTATGACTTTTGAGTATTTTGAATATAGAAGAACTACTTCTTGTTTTAAAATATTTGTACAAAACTACGTCCACACCAAAGAGTATAATAATATACCTTTTGTACTGTACCTTTTTGTAGCGCATTCTACAATGCAGATTGTGACTGATTGTGGTAGTGGTGCCCCCTACGCAGAGTTATCGTATTATTCCCTAATATTACATAGTCATATTATGAATTAGAGACATTCTAGCCGTGTGAGGCCGGCCTTACAACGATTAGAAGAAGAATTTACTGTCAACATTTGACATTACAGTCGGTAAAAAAATAGCAAAATTATCAGTGATACATTTTTGGAATATTTTTCTAAATTGCAATGTGTAGCCCTCTTCAATGTTTGCCAAGTTATAAAGAACCTCCGCCATGCGTTCCGTGTTATCGTGTCTCAGTAAGTGTACTTTTATTTATTAAAAAAATTGTATTTGTATTGTACTTAACTCGGAACGAAACAATGAGTATAATAAGTAACTTAGGGTAGCGACTAGTCACTAAACATATTAAATATATTAAAAAACCGCCCAGTCACGTATTTTATCGGGTCAGTCCTGTTCAGTCACATCAGCAGCTTGCGTTAATGGAGGGTAGTTTCTCACCCCCCTGGCGACACCGGCGCCCGCGCCGAGTCATCGGGCGCGGAGAGCTGCGGCCCGTCACCGTTAACGCAAGCTCCTGATGATACTCCTCGGTACGGAGTGAAACATGTCGAGCGTTTTCGACTTCAAATACGTGAGTGACCCGTTTTTAATATTTATTTAAAAATTTAATTCAGGCAACAAGGCCGTATTACAAATACCTTACAGACATATGTATTTTATAAACTTAAAACTAAACACTAGTTATTTAGTCGATAAAACGGCGTGGCTCCGTTGCATATTTAATATGTCTGTGTCTCACGGAAGTTTTGTTATTAAGACTTAGTCACTAAGTAGGTAAGTATTTTAGGATTTTTAGTTGCTCAGTTAATTGTTCAATTGCTCGTTTAAAAATTATGCTTCCTATTTATTCGAGCAGGGTCCAACCTGCCTACCGTGCGGCATAGACAACGTCACACTCCGGCGGCCCCTGATCGTGGGTGACAGTTGCTTTGAGTACCGACCCACGTCCTGGCCTGGCATGCTTTTGAATAACCAAGACAAACACATACGATATCAACTTATTAATTTTGAACGACCGGTAAGAACACGTGCCTACTTATAACTTTTTGTGGTACATAGGTACAGTCATGCTCCGTGATTGTTACGCTATTTAGGGTTCTAGCTGGACAAACCATAGCGTAAGTATGGATCAACCAATTTAGATAGGACCCTAAATGGCGTAACAATCCCGTGTGGTGACTGTACAATAAAACGCGGTTACTTTGGAATTATGTATTATCCGGGGATGATTCGGAGTAAGTTATTCAAATATATCCTTATTTGTTATTTGCCTAATTGGGTCAGTAGTATATATTCTAACCTTCTTTTATGTTTCAGGTGCAGCCCCACTACCCATCCTGTGCGCCATCGTATTGTCAACGCCGATAAAATAACGAGCGAACTATCTATAGTCTAGTCTATAGTCTGATCTATCAGGCGTTTCGCTGCAACCAAATCTCATAATAACCCAATTATGTAGCTAATTTAAAGGGGCCCACTGATTACGAGTCCGCCGGACGATATCTGCCTGTCGGTTGTTCGGAGCTGTCAACTTTTTGTTCTAACTGACAGGCCGATATCGTCCGGCGGACTGTTAATCAGTGGGCCCCTTTACCCAGGTTTAACATGATAACCTAATTATAACAAATTTTAGGCGCTTAGCACACTAGATACGATTCGCACGTCGTTCCAATGTGCCAATCCATCGATCGAGCGGGATGTCGATATTATACGTGAATAACGTTGTCTCACTCAATAATTGGAGCGACGTGCGAATCGTCTCCAGTGTGCTAAGCGCCTTACAGTACAAAGTATGGTGCTACTAATTAGCACTTTACGTGCCTCTGCCGAAAATTTAAAGGGTCATAAAGTACTTACTGTAAAACGTTGTACGATACACGTGCGAATAGGTAATAAACTTGTGTCGGTTTCGACTCTTGGCGACGATCACGGAGCAAAGTTTCGGACAGACGGACATGGCCAAAATTTAAGGGTTCCTAGTTAGCTACGGAACCCTAAAAAAACCGGCCAAGTGCGAGTCGGACTCGCGCACGGAGGGTTCCACACCATCAACAAAAAATAGAGCAAAACAAGCAAAAAAAACCAGCAAAAAAACGGTCACCCATCCAAGTACTGACCCCGCCCGACGTTGCTTAACTTCGGTCAAAAAACCACGTTTGTTGTATGGGAGCCCCACTTAAATCTTTATTTTATTCTGTTTTTAGTATTTGTTGTTATAGCGGCAACAGAAATACATAATCTGAGAAAATTTCAACTGTCTAGCTATCACGGTTCGTGAGATACAGCCTGGTGACAGACGGACGGACGGACGGACGGACGGACGGACGGACGGACGGACGGACGGACGGACGGACGGACAGCGGAGTCTTAGTAATAGGGTCCCGTTTTTACCCTTTGGGTACGGAACCCTAAAAACGAAGTATAGTAACCTCTTTTCAAGTTATCTTTTTTGTTGACATTTCGATTTATAAATTTGGTTGACAATTCATATGACATAAAATAAATTATAACAAACGTCTATTTTGTCAGTAAATTTTTATCAATCTATTTGGAATATCAGTCGAAATTTTCGGAGTTGGATTTTTTGTAGTAAAATATTATAAACTATTAAAATATTTTGCCTAATATTAGAAAACGTTTCAATTACAGAAAAGTGCAAAATGTGCGACCGCATGAACGTTATCAGTCAACTGCAATCAATAATGTCAAATATCAGGTAGGTACATTTTTACGTTGCTTTGTTCTAAGGGTTATTGCTACTAAGGGTTATTTGCAGACGAACTGCAATTCGCACGAAAATCTTTATCTCCGAGCATTTATTACTTAACATTTCTAGTTTAACGAAGATAGAAATTCACATTGAGTGGAGCTTTTGAATATACTACAAATATAAAAACTGCTTTGACTTGTTGATGGGCGTTACTATTTAGATTTTGGAGTTTTTATATTATTTCCACTCAGAATCACGAGCTCTTTCGATCAAGATCGACAAGAAAAAAAGTGTCCCCAAAATTTCATAAAATTTAACCGTCACCAAACGGCCCAAATATTTTGGGGACACAATTTTTCTCAGTAAAAACTAAAAATGGAAAAAGCTCGTGATGCTGAGTGGAAATAATACAAAAAAAGCGGCCAAGTGCGAGTCGGACTCGCCCATGAAGGGTTCCGTATTTAGGCGATTTATGACGTTAAAAAAAACTACTTGCTAGATCTCGTTCAAACCAATTTTCGGTGGAAGTTTACATGGTAATGTACATCATATATTTTTTTTAGTTTTATCATTCTCTTATTTTAGAAGTTAGGGGGGGGGGACACACATTTTACCACTTTGGAAGTGTCTCTCGCGCAAACTATTCAGTTTAGAAAAAAATGATATTAGAAACCTCAATATCATTTTTGAAGACCTATCCATAGATACCCCACACGTATGGGTTTGATGAAAAAAAAATTTTGAGTTTCAGTTCGAAGTATGGGGAACCCCAAAAATTTATTGTTTTTTTTCTATTTCTGTGTGAAAATCTTAATGCGGTTCACAGAATACATCTACTTACCAAGTTTCAACAGTATAGTTCTTATAGTTTCGGAGAAAAGTGGCTGTGACATACGGACGGACAGACAGACGGACAGACAGACGGACAGACAGACATGACGAATCTATAAGGGTTCCGTTTTTTGCCATTTGGCTACGGAACCCTAAAAAGCGGCCAAGTGCGTCGGACTCGCCCATGAAGGGTTCCGTATTTAGGCGATTTATGACGTATAAAAAAAACTACTTACTAGATCTCGTTCAAACCAATTTTCGGTGGAAGTTTACATGGTAATGTACATCATATATTTTTTTTAGTTTTATCATTCTCTTATTTTAGAAGTTACAGGGGGGGGACACACATTTTACCATTTTGGAAGTGTCTCTCGCGCAAACTATTCAGTTTAGAAAAAAATGATATTAGAAACCTCAATATCATTTTTGAAGACCTATCCATAGATACCCCACACGTATGGGTTTGATGAAAAAGAAATTTTTGAGTTTCAGTTCGAAGTATGGGGAACCCCAAAAATTTATTGTTTTTTTTCTATTTTTGTGTGAAAATCTTAATGCGGTTCACAGAATACATCTACTTACCAAGTTTCAACAGTATAGTTCTTATAGTTTCGGAGAAAAGTGGCTGTGACATACGGACGGACAGACAGACGGACAGACGGACAGACAGACAGACATGACGAATCTATAAGGGTTCCGTTTTTTGCCATTTGGCTACGGAACCCTAAAAAAACAATTGTAACACAAGAAATTTTGTTACAACATCTCCATGCCGATAACTGGCGATGGCACAGGATCGAAACAACTGGTGTATACTCGTGTCGGAGGCCAAGACTCATTTTGGGTCGCTGCGTCATTAAGTAGTGTAATGTAATTTAGGTACTTAAATAGAAATGCCCTGATAAGTTTCAAAGTTTTGATTTGATCGTTCCAGAGGTGGATGCGGCGGATGCTGTGGGGCGTGTTGCCCTCCGGCTCCATGCAAGCCGTGCTGCGGCGGCGGCTCTCTCGTCACAGTATACAGTCAAGTAGCAAACATCCAGTGACACATGCCGCTTCGCCTAAAGGCACATTTTACATTTAACACTGACTGATGACAGAAGCAGGGTACTCACTAAGTGTGTAGTAACGGCACCAATCGTGAAACATTTAAAAGAAAATATATGGATGGAGCATTTGATGCCTTTGCTGTCCACTACTGTGATTAACATGTCCATGATTGGTGCCGTCACCCGCTAGGGCACAGCATGAGCGCTAGCTCACATGCTGTTTTTCCGTAACAGGGCAGATAACTGATTTTTAATTTTGCAACATAAATTAATGTGAGGCATAATCGCTAATCAGGTACCTACTTTTGAACTTGAGATTTAATCTGTGTTCCTAGAATTATCTTTCTCTTCCTTTCTACATTTGCCTTCAACACCTCTAAAAAGTCCATAGCGGCCACATTACAGTTCGAAATCGAATGACTATTTAGAAAGGGATGTCAAATGGTTAAACCGTTTAAGGGTTAACAATCCTTGGATTTTTTAATATTCAATTTCCTAATCTTGTATATTCTCCCAACAGATGCTGTGCTCGCAGTAGGTCAGCCTCCGCAGCCTATCGCAGCCTTCGACAAGGCAGTCATAGCTCTCGGGCATCACCCTGCATGAGCCAAATTCAATAGACCGTTAATGAGATGATCGACGGTATATTTTATTAAGCCAACTGTGAGTTTTGTGCAGTCCTGTTCTTTTGACTTGTAATGTCTTCTAAATAAACCATTATTGTATTTAATATGGTTTTTCATTGGTATTACTATCAGAAGAATCAATCAGTTGCACCAACTACACTGGGGTCTAACGTATTTTCACTCACCAGGCGGCGGCACGTATAACTATTTAGATTAAACTTTTATTCCAATCGTTTCTTTTCCAAACGTATTTCCTTAGTAGTTCTAGACGTTCCTATTTCTGGGTAGTTTGCCCTTCGGACATCTGAAGTTACTCAACAAACCTAACCTAATCTTACCAAACTCCCTGAATTCTGTTCGATCCACTGGTGGAGCATATTAAGAGATGCAAGTATCGCAGGATCCACCCAGGGCCGGATTAAGCGTGTCGGGGCCCCTAGGCAGTGCAATGCTCGGGGCCCCCTTATAGTCAATTCTGCATACATAATGTTCAGTATAGGGAAGTAAGTTTTCGGTTTTAATTTCAACCTTCAGGTGTCGGTTGAGCCGATCCGAACAAGCCGAGCGATGTGTTTTTCGCTAGGTAGTTAAATATTTTGCGAGGCTGAACAGCGATTGTCCGACCGTAAGACCATACGCTGAGCCACATGATTAAAATTAAACTACTAATAATGATTTTCCATGTATTCATTGACCAGTTAAGCTACCATGTAGGTACAGGGTCAACCAGCAAAAAACGCGAGCGTAGCGAGCGCGAATTTTTTTGGAAAAAAATTGTGAGAGCGTGTTAGAAAGGCCGGGCCGGCCCTAAAAATTCGAAGTTCCCCAGTGAGGCGAGCTTTCATGCGAGGTCAAAACCGTGCTTCAGGACAAGCTCAGCTAGAGCACAGACGCCAACGAATGTCCATTGTATTAAAAAGCGAGACCGCAGGCCGAGCTTGGCGCAGCGAGACCAAAGGCTAATCTGAAGAAGAGGAGATTTGGAAGACAAACCAAAACATGACGTAGCCTCACTTTTGGCTGAAGGTCGAGCTCAGCAATCTCAACATTACTTAACAAGCCCAAAGCGTACCTACTTATAACCAGCGAGGTGAGCTTTCATGCGAGGCAAAAGGCCAAGCTTCTGAAATCAATGTTGATATTTGTTAAAAAGCGGACGCCGAGGATCGAGCTGTAAGAAAGCAGCGTCCAGCGCTCTGACACGAACCAATCGTCAAATGTTACCCAACAATAATATGTGTCATATGTGTAGTGGGTGCGCTACGCGTACACTCACACTCCCTTGGTTTAGCCCTATATAAGCTTTTACATGACGTTATTCAAGACATTATAGATCGATACTCCAAGCAAGTTGTTTCATTCAACGTCCCACATCACATGGCGATCCTGCCAGTGCGGCCTTGCGCTGCACTGGCGGCGCGCCGCGCCAGGCAGAGAACCAAAAGCAAAATTCATCATTAAATTAAATATGAAAAATAATTTATGGACAATTGTGATAACTATAAACAATAGTGAAATTGACAGTGGACAAATTTAAATATTGCGAAGTGGAATTAACTATTAACTACTATTAAAATCCGTGGAACTGTTTGAACACTTATAGTGAATTGGTTGCTGGAACTTTACTTCATTAATTTGTGCTTTGATAAACTAGTGACAATGGACAGTTGGACACATTTCATTAAGTTATTACTAGATTTACAGTCATAAAAAGACGAAGTGCGTGAACAGTGACTCTCCTTCGATCGTGAAATAAATTTGTTATTTTGAGAAAGTGTAAAATCTTAACTACTGGTGACTTATGGACAAAACTTTAGATGGACAGAAAATAACGGTTTTAAAGATGGTCTATTTCAAAGTTATGTAATAAAAAGGCGGGATTTGTAGTGATGGTGTTGGTATGCTGCTGGGCGTTGTTCGTGTCGTGAGGCCGAAGGATGGGTGCTAAATAGAAATAAAAAGGATCGGCACAGACGACGAGAAATCCATCATGTTAAAATGAAAGAGTGCTTTATTGATATAGTTATAATTTCGTAGATTTTTTTTCTGTTCTGAAGTTGTATTCCTAAAATGTGTAATACCCAAAGTTATGTAGTTAGTTGTTATGTAGTCTAAAAAAAATTTAGGTATTCTAGCAATTTATTTGGCTTAAGGGTAGGTACATGACATACTTTCATCCTTGACAAATATGGCACATGACGGCGGCGCGTGCACTCCATACAAGGATTCGCAGGCGTCGTCTGTTATTTCATCTCAAGTTTCATAGTCTTCGTACACAGATTTAGATCATTTAAAATTTATTGTAATAAAATTAAATTTAAAGATTAATAAGTAACACTTAAATTATATGTTTCAAATTTCAGATTTAAAAATATGACAGTAGGTATGTCACGTAATATGTTACGACTTTATCCATATACATTTAATGTTTAACTTTCATAGATTAAGTTTATTTTTACTTCGAATTTTAAATGTTTTTTTTTAATGATGTTGTTTAATATTGTATCAGTCTAGACATTTTTTTTATACACGGATTTGACATAAGAAACAAACAAAATAATGACTTTTATATTAATGGATATGACTTTTAAAATAAAATGAGGTATTATAAAGAATAATATTGAATTGAATTAGGATTAGGAACAGAGTTTGCGGGTATTCGGTATGTTTAAAGTAAAGTTTAATGTTGGATTTCAAGGGTTGAATTAAAAGGTCTGTAAATATGTTTGTAACTGTGTGTATGGAAAGTCCTAAAGAAAGTTTGGTTTTTGATTGTTTTATGAGTAAAATGGAATTTGTTTGTTATTAGAAAAGTGCGTTAGCAAAATGATTGGGAAAACTAAAACAGATAAGTTTTTCAAAGGACGATTAGCCTGATCAACTAAGAGTTGCTGAAACTCTTATATGTTGCAGTTTTCATGGTGTATGTGGTTGATTTTTGAATGTGTTTCTTTTTGTGACAGTGAAATATGAAAGAAAATGAATAGAAATAAGTATATATACCTATCGCATCTTCGGTGGCCCGAGAGGCGGCCTTGAGCGATTAGGTTAGCAAGGGTACGCCAGGATACAAGGCAGGCACGGAATCCTTGGATGTCTGACCATGATTCGGTCGAGTATCAATTGTGGAGACACCTTGGACACATGGAAGGATATGATGTAAGGAAGTGTTAAAAGAACTGCCTGAATGTGAATATAAATAAATAGTATGTGTGCGCGCTTAAAAATAATATTTCCTTGTATCCTGAGTAAATAAATAGATATATTATTGTAAGGTCGGCCGACCACAAATGTAAATGCGTTGTGTACCCTTGCCGTAAAAGAGATGCACGCTTTAGATGCACACTTTATGAAATAATTTAGTAAAAATATGTAAATGATGGGAGTACTGACGTGTTAAACTAGTGAGTAGGTATACCTCACTGACTTAATATAAAAGAAATAGACACACAAAGCAGAACAAAAACGTCAAGAAATGTGGATCCCAATGACGTTTCGCACCATTTGCATTGATGATAAAAACGCTTACGTAAATTTTGAGTCAAGATAAATGTTTCGTACAGAAAAGAGCTTAATGTCGTAAGCATTAAGTGTCAAATTTGCAAACATAAGTACCAACACTGTTAAAAAATTTAGTCCGATGGCACTAAACGTAACGTATTTACGTCAAACAACGTCAAACGAGAATAATGAACGAATGGAGCCACTTTGGTACACTTTAATATGTATTACTGTACAGGAAAACCAATTGAAGTAATAAATAAAACAAATTTAATTTAATCGGGAGCTCAAATAAAATTAATTCGTGGTTCAAATTCAAACAAATTAAATTTTTAATTCGTAAGTATACGTCTTTAAATACTAATTTCCTTGAAATAAATTCTACTTATTAAATAACTGTGTACCTATTTAAGATCTACATTTACTCATAGCACGGGTGCACGGGGAAATTTAGATACTGATTGGATTTTTTTATAAAGTCTACCTATACTTTATAAAAAAAATCCTGTGGTTGTCACTGTGTTCCGACAGGTTTAGCATTTACAGTTAGTCGATATAAGCCCTTATTGGTGGTGTATATGTCGGAAACAGGGAAATGGGCCGAACACACAAGTGCCGTTTTGCCTTGTTTAAAACTGCATCACCCCTATCTCTTGCTATAATTAAATAGCAGTCCACTTTGCACGTCGCATAGGTTTTCTTGGAAATCTTCAATTTAATCATAATATTATTTCTTATGAATTCCATATAAAAATAAATATTGACCTCACATCGACTCATTAGAATTTTGTTCCTTGACATCCCTTCTTTGGTACTAACAAATTAATTTATTCAAAACCATAAAATTACCACCAGATTACATAAATTATGTAATGCTATCCAAAGAACTAACCGAAAGAAATACATTCCATCCTTTTTCCTTGCTTTATCATTGTTATTTTTACATATTTTAACGGCACATTTCGTAATTGTTGACAACTTCACATTTGAGCGTTTCAAACAAGACTAAACGAAAAAGTAATGCATGATCTGTTTTGACATCACTTTTGTGGGGCCATTTTTGGCGGCTGATTGGGTATCCAGTTCTTTATACTATATCAATGGTATACCTAAATGAAATGAACTTAAAAATAAATGCTTGCAAGAACCATTGATATGATAAATTAATGAAAAAGAAACTACGTACGAAAAATAACAAACATGGACAATTTTTTTTATTGTATTTTTTAGTGTTTTTTTTTATATTGATTTTTGAACTTTTACTTGATATAAAAATGTTTTCTTATTACTATTATGAACTTTCTTTGTGTGAATTTAAAATTATTTTATCGAATATAATTATGCTAAAAATAAGCGATACATATTATGTGAAAGCAGGGCTTTAAATACCGTTAAAAAGTTGGTATCGTTACCACAAGGTGACAGATTTAACGTTAAGTTGTAACTAACGTTAGACCAGGTACCGTTAGTTATACTACTCTTTACCGGTAACAAAATGGTAACGTTAGCAGCTGTCAATTTGAGCTAACGTTAAGTCAAAGGTATCGATACACCATTGTTAACGTTAGTAGGTAACGTTAACAGCTGCTTATTTACCGTTTGATTAACTGATAGGTGCCATCATCGTTGACAATCGAGCGAATGTTCATTCACTCTCAAGCAGAGATGGGCAATTTTAATAACAAAACTTCCGTGAGACAACGACATATTAAATGGAGATGGGCATTTCGTATTCCTGGTTCCACGATTACTCGAAATTACTTTGTAATCTGATTACCGATTCCCCGATTACTTTGTAATCTAACAATACCGAATTACTAATAGTGGAGTCAATATAAAGTTAAAGTTACATTAATTGCACAGTCAAATGTTTCTACACGGGTGAATTATATATCATATTGAATACCCGTCTGCGAATTAACAACTTGATATCTGTTCCCGTTTTTGAGAAATAACATTTTTTTTATTTTATATTTTATACTACCTAAACAGTAATTTCTAACTAGAATTTTTTTGAAGAATGGGCTATGAAGCTTACACGACTACACGGTCAGAATTTCTCCCGACAATAATATTAATTATAGATTTCATGAAAAAAACAATAATTTTGTAAGTTTTCCATGACCGAGAATATCCCACACTGAGAGAAAAGTTTACTATTGTGGTTAATTTAATAGTATTTGTTTCGATCATGTTTAATTTATCTGCCCGAGGAACTGCTATATTCGCAGAATAGCAGCATGATTTTGGAAACAAACAGCAAATAATGTTCTACACAATTAATGGACACTTCTAGTTTTTTGGCAGTACATAACTGTACAAGTTATTGAAGACTACATACTTATTTTTCTCGCAATAATTAAATCAATTTCCAGCATAAAAAGTCAATGAAGTATGCTGTATTTCCAGGCTTCCACAGAGGCCAAGTCAAACTTTGTTTAAGATGTCAAAAAGATATCATTTTGTTATCATTCGCCCAACCGTCTCGCTCGCACCAATACATATTTCATCTAGTACGAGTGAAATGCACGCGCGAATGATATAAAATGACATCTTTTATAACAAAGTTCGAATTAGCATCAAGGTATATTAGGAAAATATACCTTATGACTTATGGCATTGCGTTAAGGTTTAATAATTCAATGCATAAAGTGTCTGTGTTTATGTGAAAAATGATAGGTGTCAATTTTTATATCTATTCACAAAACGTTTAGAATACAGGATGCACAGTCAGATATAAATAGACCCTTGAAGTCTTACAACTATCTATGATACTGGATCTCAAGCTTATTTGGTTAGTAAGTACCGTCCACCAAGTTATACTTCGAATAGCCACCCGGACAAATTCCAAAGCTAATTTCGAATTTTAAAATTTGACAATTCACGAGAAGAGTAACGTAACGTCAAAGGATATGTTTGTCCCTTTTCAACGATCCTGTCATCCGATGCTTGAGTAGAGAAACTAAAAGAAGCAAATGTCAGCAATTCGTAACGCTTAGTTTTTGTTAGCGATAGCGCATCGCGACATGAGAACTAGTATGAGCCTGGCCCTCGATTACGTATAATTGCAAGGAAACTTGGGATCAAGTTATCTTAGTCAATTTAGAGCAGTTGGAAATCAACTCATTGTGAAATTTTTGAACGTTTTCAAATAATTTGTTGGATTAAGTAGTAAAAGTGTTACAGTATGTTATATATTTGTGATCTACTCACAAGGCCCTTTCATTTGGTACCCCACATGGTATGTTTAAAAGAAAAATGGTAAAAACTTTGCATCACAGTAACTACCCTCACCACTTTCGCGCTTGTCATCTCATATTTATATTTGTGTTCAGGATATTATACTGAATGCACTGATACCAAATATACTCATATCCGAGACGACATGAGCGTAAATTTTTCTAGAAGACTTTTCGAGAAAAGGCCAGGCTACAATATCTTTACAGCTTGATTGATACTGAGTGTATTAACACCATGTTCACCCATATCCAAGACGATATGAACGAAAAGTAACCTAAAGCCACCCTACCAACATTTTCGTAACAATGAGAGATGATTACACTGATTTAAACTTTCACGATTTTTACACATTATTAAATTATACAACGATAGGTACGCGATTAAGTCCCGTTGTATAATTTAATAATGAGAGATTATTTCTTGGAAATAATGTTGTAATATAAACTCCTTGTAGAGCACCTACCTGCGAAGAGATCGTGCTGTCAAAGTTGTTAATGATTTAATATAATATTGTTAGTTAACTAAAGTTTTATTAATGCATCATTTCATCTTATACACCGCGGGATTTAATAACTCGAAAGATTTAAACCACGTATTTTTGACGACAGTACGAGTAAATAATGTTATATCAACATGGGTCCAATTATATATTTTAATTAAACTACTATTTCACTACAAATTAAAAAAAAAAAAAAAGAGAAACAGAGAGCGAGCATGACATTTCACGAATCACTCCGATATCATATGATGCACGGCGAATGCAGTGACATGTGTTCCATGACAAGAAGTGTCAAGTTATGTCTAGGATCATGTTTACGTTGAAATTATTTCAATTGATTGGCACCTCAAAATACCACAAATTGTATCAAAACTTTATTAATTACTACAACAGTAGGTACAGTGCAGTTATTATTGTTGAAACTTTGCGATAAAATCTTTTCCTTTGAGTGAGATAACCAAAGCCATTAACCATGATTATATCCGAAAGAAATCATGTCTCTTATTGTTTTAACTCATACTACAGCTGGAAAGGGATGATTACTTTGTTAAAATCAATGAATGACCTTTTGTTAAAATATCGATCATGCTTATCAGTACAGTTGATTTATACTGAGTAAAGTAAAATAAACAACTATGTTAAACAATTACGCTTTTTTATTAATTTAATGAATTAGGTTTTCACACCTGAGGATGCCGAAGACCGGGCAATGTGGAGAAGGCTGAGCAGGAAAGCGGACCCTGGCGCTAGACCGGGAAAACGCTAGGTTGAAGAAGAAGAATGAATTAGGTTTTCGAAGTGTGTACCACCGTTTTCAGCACAAAGATTTAATTTTAAACGGATTTCATTATTTAGGTTTACAAAAGTGTTCTCTATTTCTTCGGAAGCCGTCCGAATTTTTATTAATAATTCTTCTCCAGACTTCACTGGTGTTGAGTATTCCTTCCTTATCTTTCAGAGTTCCCCATAGAAAAAAAACTAATGGCGTTAAGTCGGGTGACCGGGAGGGCCAGGTTAGGACGTTGCTTCCACGGCCAATCCACCTCTCAGGGTATTGTTCGTCTAGCCAATTTACGAACTGGGAACGAGGCTGAAGTGGGTTCGTCGTGCCGGAAGCACATAGTTCTTCGGGTTTCCAAATCCGTACACAAAGTGAATATCCGCTAAATGAGCCGGAGGATAATGCGGCATGGCGAATTTTATTTATTACTGTCAATCAAATTTAAAGATTTTATCTTGCGCATATCTTGACATCAATTTCGTCATTTTCGTCAAACTATCAGCCAGTTATCGTGAAGGTAAATAGTTTGCACTCTCGTGATTGAGAACAGAACAAAATTTCGTTAGAAGTTCGAATTTGGCTAATAACCATGCAGTTAGTGCGTCTGCGTGTAAAATTAGTTGGTGGCTACGTCACGCATAAGGGTGTGTTAGAATTGAGATTTTTTTAACTTGTGATTTGTTTTAAATAATTAATATCTCTTAAATTAAGGGTTTTTGGACTATGTGTTATATAACTTTATATACTCTAATTAGGATCTAAAATCGTTGGTATAAATCTTTCGGGTAATAACCCCCGCGGTGTATATAACCCTATTACCCTTTGAATGACCTTTTTCACGTTTTTTACAGCAATGCAGTCGACTGCAGCAATTTTGAAGCGCGACATTGCTACCGACTGCATTACTGTGGTAAATGTCAAAATCGAAGTTCCTGTCTGGATTTTAGCGTCCATTAAAAATAAATAATCAAAGGAGGTCATCGATCAAATGGCCCGGAGGACAAGCCATCGTTAACTGGTAGAGAATGCCTTATGGCATTAAGTCCGCCTCTTGTACTATAAGGTTTTTCTTTTGTGCAATAAAGATTAACCACTTTATTCATAAACTTTACGGGCCTGATTTAGTTCAATTATGTTTATCCCTTACTTACAAATACATAAGTTAAAGTGACAGATAAAGACAAACGATTATTACTATTATTAGCTAATTGAAGTTTGTAGCGCGTTTATGAATAAGGGGTTAAAGAAATAAAATAAATACAGATGATGACAGTAATTATATACGCATTTTATTACGGAAAAAGATTTAATATTGGGTGTAAATGAAACGGGAATTGGAAATATAAAATAAAATGATATTATATTATTCATTTCCGTAAGTCAAACCATCATCTTTATTAGCATTGACATAACGCTCAACTTCGCACAAACCGTATGGTTTTTCACTAAGGAGTGATATATTCTCTTTACGCTAAACTTTATGGTGGGTAGACAAGTCTGTATACTTGTTTGGAACTAACTGCCACAGTCTGTCATAGCCATGTCATAGCCTCATAGCCTCATAGCTGACATATGTGACATATAGAAGATACCGCAATGTATGCATGCATTGCGCGTTTTATAGGAGCTTGGCCTGAGGTGTGTTAAGTAAGCGCGCAACGCATACCGATGAAACTGGGTAAGATAGTCATGGGAGAATTAACGGTCGACCGGATCGCGAACTCTCGGCTGTTGAAGCGGAACGATCGTCTGCCGCGAACATTGAAGTGAGACGGAGATATGGAAGTCGATAAAACGTTCTGTACAGTGAATCAGTACCTGCCATTTAGGGTAATTTAAATAGCTTGGATGATTTAATAATGGTTTTATTCCATACAATATGTATTACATATACGTGGGAGATTTTTTGTTGTTACACTAACATGAGAAAGAGATTTGAGAAAGTGAAAAACAAACCCACTGACCATTTTCTCGAAGCAACGGAAACATTTTCAAAACAAAAATGGTTAATAGTAATTAAATGGATTAATTTACGTGAGAGATTTTTTTGTAGGATATAGTAAATATACAGAGCTTAATTAACATGTAATTTTTATGTACACATTAGTTGTTATTTTTATGAAAAAAAAATATTTTTAATAAAGAAAATTATTGGGAGCTGGTTTTGGTGTCAAGCTGTATATTTGAGAACTGCATATTAAAAAATCTCGAGTGTCGGATTCATGTTTTGATATATTTTTTGTATTTTAATAATAGTTTGGATTTATTAAAAGAATGTGACATATTTTGTGGAGATTTCTTTTTAAATATAGTATTTGCAACATAGGTTATCAGTTTATCACATCTCAAAAAATCTCTGGTGTGAGAATTCATGTAGAGCTCTCATACATTATGAACTGTGCTGACCAGACTATTTTACAAGCAAGCAGTAACATCAATAAATAGGTGTCTCATTTAATATAATCCGACTAAATTACATTTCAGCAACACCTCCATATTTCACAAAAAAAATCAAGACATTATCCAACCTATATAATCTTGACGTATATTATATCAAAGACGCCTGTACCTAATATAAACCGACCAAGTAACGAATTAGCTATACCATCATATTTAACAAACTAATTTAATGACGTTTTGCAACCTTCTTATTTTGGCAAATATATTCCGACACAGCCGGGTGGTATTTTATCTGTCCAATCTCGGTCCATTGTGTATTTGCGTCTCACATTTTGCTTAATGAGAGAGTGAAACGCAATGCATATTGGACAAAGATCTTAAACAAGTAGAATACCACCTCTTTCATTTGATAAACATAAAGAATAATGACAAAAGACTATGAACTCTAACTACTAGAATTAAAGTTGAGTTTTACTAACGTACATAATTATCTTTAATGTATTTTGACTGATTCTATTTCAATTTGACAGAAGCCCTGCCGTATTTATGGTCAATAAGGTCTACTGGCCTTAAAATTGTGTATGAAATTACAAGCAAATATCAGCTTAAAGAATGATAGTGTTAACGTTAGTTTGGTAACGTTAGTTTATAATGTGAATTGGGTAACGTTAACAAGCCCTGCAATAAAAAGTAAAATTACCGGTAAAATTAACGTTAACTAGCTAACGTTATAATAATGTTAAGTTATCAAGTATCGTTACCATTTACTACCGGTAATAAGGTATTTTTATGATTTTAACGTTAAGTAACGTTACTTTATAATGTGAATTGGTAACGTTAACAAGCCCTGTGTGAAAGTTTCGTTTCGTCATCAAGGCACGAATTTGTAATTAAGTGATTATATTATAAAATTAAGTACTTATGCATGCTTAAATTGTAATCATCATGTTTACGCGTTATAGAAATAGCTATTCCAGAGTAGCTTACATAAACATAAGATATTTCTTTTATTGATTTTACATAAGTACCTACCTAAAAAAATGTTTATATTGAGAATTTCAAAATTAGAAACTTTTCGTTTGTGTTACTTATCTTAATGTCTTATTTTAATTTTTTTATCATATAAAATTACAACCATGAATTATTGAACCATAAATGTTACAGGTTAAATAAAAAAAAAATAGATTATTGAGTTTAATATATTATATTACGGTAATCTATTTTTTTTTTCTCAAGGAATGGAGATGTAGTGGGTGCGCTACGCGTACACTCACACTCCCTTGGTTTAGCCCTATATAAGCTTTTACATGACGTTATTCAAGACATTATAGATCGATACTCCAAGCAAGTTGTTTCATTCAACGTCCCACATCACATATGTACAAGAGTTACTCGGAGGGCCGAAGTTCCATTGATGAGGTTTTAGGCCCTCAGGAGCCTGAAATTCGTGCTCGACATCATTCCGGGACTGGGCAGTCAACATGAAAAAATGTTCAATGGCTGGAAAGTGCAGGGGTCAAAATGTCCATACCGACTGGCTGTCTATGTGGTAAAAAGTATGAACGTTGTAATGCCTTAGTGTCAAAATGTACATATAATTGTTGTCACAATGGTCTAGTGACAAATGGTACACATCATAAAATGCAAGTACAACAAAAGGGGTGATAGACGAAACGCTTGATTGATATAACGTGCTTAAGTTTAAATGAATAGCTGTCAAAAAATTAACTAGCATATCAAGGTATAATATAATATAGCACATTCAGTCCGAAAAAATGTCTCTTAAAACTAAACTAAACTACGTCTGTACGCTTACCACGAGTTTTACGTTACTATAAAAAAAAATTATACACTCGCTAGCGTCTCCGTAAATACTATAGCAGTACATCTCGCTCGTACTAATATGCTAGTGGGAGCGAGATGCACTGCTATCGAGTTAACTCAGACGCTAGCGACTGTAGGAACGTAAAACACGCCCTCCAGTACCATCGGTCCATTTTCCCAATCTGTCTACTTTACCAAACGGTCTACTTTCCCGATCTGCCTAATTGCTTTTCTCAATCCGTCTAATTACCTATCGGTCCACTTTCCCGATCCGTCTAATTGCCGATCGTTCCACTTTCTTCATTGGTCTCTTCAAAAGGGGACTGTCAAAAAGTTATCAGATATCTTGTAGAGCCAAGCTTCTAACTCTACAAGCCCTAACATCACAAACTCTACACCTTAGTCAAAATACGTGGCTTGGCCGTTTTGTTACTACAAAAACAATTGTATAATAAAAAAATATGAATAGATTTCACCTTCCGCCCATGTGACGGTAGCCAAACGGCCAAGCCACATATGTTGACTAAGGTGTAGAGTTTGTCATGTTAGGGCTTGCAGAGTTTGGCTCTACAAGATATCTGATAACTTTTTGACAGTCCGAGCCTTGTGGTTTCGTCTTGGCAACATTTTACATGAAATGTTTTTCATGGGATATTGTTTACTGGAATGATCCCAGACATTTTGTTCGTTGTAGTCACAAAACGTAATTTGCTGCAACGCAATCAGTTATATTTGATTAAATACTGTCAGAACAATGACAGTGTCTCACTCGCACCTGTTACAATGCTGATATGTCGGTCCTCTGTGGTTGACACATATTGACTTGGCATTATTAAGTAGACAGACCGGGAAAGTGGACCGATGGTAAAGTGGACACATCGCGAAAGTGGACCGTTTGGTAAAGTACACAGATCGCGAAAATGCCCTCCAGTACCATCGGTCCACTTTCCCAATCTGTCTACTTTACCAAAGGGTCCATTTTCGCGATCTGTGTACTTTACCAAACGGTCCACTTTCGCGATGTGTCCACTTTACCATCGGTCCACTTTCCCGGTCTGTCTACTTTGCCAAACGGTCCACTTTCCCGATCTGTCTACTTGAGCACGTTGTCTACTTTAGCCATTGGTTCACTCGTTTCGTAGCATAGTACCAACTTCGCGAACTTTCATTTGGCGATTCGCGAAATGTATTTTTTTTTTACACACAAGCCACCAGTTTCACAGAATACCAAAAACGCTTAGTGCCAGCATAATGCCAAGTCAATATGTGTCAACCACAGAGGACCGATCAGTATTGTAACAGGTGCGAGTGAGAAACCGTCATTGTTCTGACAGTATTTAATCAAATATAACTGATTGCGTTGCAGCAAATTACCGTTTTGTGACTACAACGAACAAAATGTCTGGGATCATTCCAGTAAACAATATCCCATGAAAAACATTTCATGTAAAATGTTGCCAAGACGAAACCACAAGGCTCGGACTGTCAAAAAGTTATCAGATATCTTGTAGAGCCAAGCTTAACTCTGCAAGCCCTAACATGACAAACTCTACACCTTAGTCAACATATGTGGCTTGGCCGTTTCGCTACCGTCACATGGGCGGAAGGTGAAATCTATTCATATTTTTTTATTATACAATAATTTTTGTAGTAACAAAACGGCCAAGCCACGTATTTTGACTAAGGTGTAGAGTTTGTGATGTTAGGCCTTGTAGAGTTAGAAGCTTGGCTCTACAAGATATCCGACAACTTTTTGACAGTCCGAGCCTTGTGGTTTCGTCTTGGCAACATTTTACATGAAATGTTTTTTATGGGATCGGAAAAGCGGACCATTTGGTCAAGTAGACCAATGAAGAAAGTGGACCGATCGGTAATTAGACGGATCGGGAAAGTGGACCGATAGGTAATTAGACCCCTCCAGTACCATCGGTCCATTATCCCAATCTGTCTACTTTACCAAACGGTCTACTTTCTCGATCTGCCTAATTGCTTTTCTCAATCCGTCTAATTACCTATCGGTCCACTTTCCTGATCCGTCTAATTACCGATCGGTCCACTTTCATCATTGGTCTACTTGACCAAATGGTCCGCTTTTCCGATCCCATGAAAAACATTTCATGTAAAATATTGCCAAGACGAAACCACAAGGCTCGTACTGTCAAAAAGTTATCAAATATCTTGTAGAGCCAAGCTTCTAACTCTACAAGCCCTAACATCACAAACTCTACACCTTAGTCAAAATACGTGGCATGGCCGTTTTGTTACTGCAAAAACTATTGTATAATAAATAAATATGAATAGACTTCACCTTCCGCCCATGTGACGGTAGCGAAACGGCCAAGCCACATATGTTGACTAAGGTGTAGAGTTTGTCATGTTAGGGCTTGCAGAGTTTGGCTCTACAAGATATCTGATAACTTTTTGACAGTCCGAGCCTTGTGGTTTCGTCTTGGCAACATTTTACATGAAATGTTTTTCATGGGATATTGTTTACTGGAATGATCCCAGACATTATGTTCGTTGTAGTCACAAAACGGTAATTTGCTGCAACGCAATCAGTTATATTTGATTAAATACTGTCAGAACAATGACGGTGTCTCACTCGCACCTGTTACAATACCGATTTGTCGGTCCTCTGTGGTTGACACATATTGACTTGGCATTATGTTGGCACTAAGCGTTTTTGGTATTCTGAGAAACTGGTGGTTTGCGTGTAAAAAAAAATACATTTCGCGAATCGCCAAATGAAAGTTCGCGAAGTTGGTACTATGCTACGAAACGAGTGAACCAATGTCGAAAGTAGACAACGTGCTCAAGTAGACAGATCGGGAAAGTGGACCGTTTGGCAAAGTAGACAGACCGGGAAAGTGGACCGATGGTAAAGTGGACACATCGCGAAAGTCCCTCCAGTACCATCGGTCCATTTTCCCAATCTGTCTACTTTACCAAACGGTCTACTTTCCCGATCTGCCTAATTGCTTTTCTCAATCCGTCTAATTACTTATCGGTCCACTTTCCCGATCCGTCTAATTACCGATCGGTCCACTTTCTTCATTGGTCTACTTGACCAAATGGTCCGCTTTTCCGATCCCATGAAAAACATTTCATGTAAAATGTTGCCAAGACGAAAGTACAAGGCTCGGACTGTCAAAAAGTTATCAGATATCTTGTAGAGCCAAGCTTCTAACTCTACAAGCCCTAACATCACAAACTCTACACCTTAGTCAAAATACGTGGCTTGGCCGTTTTGTTACTACAAAAATTATTGTATAATAAAAAATAATGAATAGATTTCACCTTCCGCCCATGTGACGGCGAAACGGCCAAGCCACATATGTTGACTAAGATGTAGAGTTTGTCATGTTAGGGCTTGCTTAGAAGCTTGGCTCTACAAGATATCTGATAACTTTTTGACAGTCCGAGCCTTGTGGTTTCGTCTTGGCAACATTTTACATGAAATGTTTTTCATGGGATATTGTTTACTGGAATGATCCCAGACATTTTGTTCGTTGTAGTCACAAAACGGTAATTTGCTGCCACGCAATTAGTTATATTTGATTAAATACTGTCAGAACAATGACGGTGTCTCACTCGCATCTGTTACAATACTGATATGTCGGTCCTCCGTGGTTGACACATATTGACTTGGCATTATGCTGGCACTAAGCGTTTTTGGTATTCTGAGAAACTGGTGGTTTGCGTGTATAAAAAATACATTTCGCGAATCGCCAAATCAAAGTTCGCGAAGTTGGTACTATGCTACGAAATGAGTGAACCAATGGCGAAAGTAGACAACGTGCTGGGAATGTGGACCGTTTGGCAAAGTAGACAGACCGGGAAAGTGGACCGATGGTAAAGTGGACACATCGCGAAAGTGGACCGTTTGGTAAAGTACACAGATCGCGAAAATGGACCCTTTGGTAAAGTAGACAGATTGGGAAAGTGGACCGATGGTACTGGAGGGAATTAGACGGATTGAGAAAAGCAATTAGGTAGATAGGGAAAGTAGACCGTTTGGTAAAGTAGACAGATTGGGAAAATGGACCGATGGTACTGGAGGGGACGGATCGGGAAAGTGGACCGATAGGTAATTAGACGGATTGAGAAAAGCAATTAGGCAGATCGAGAAAGTAGACCGTTTGGTAAAGTAGACAGATTGGGAAAATGGACCGATGGTACTGGAGGGCGAAAATGGACCCTTTGGTAAAGTAGACAGATTTAAGTGTGAGAGTCAGAATGGCGGGTGTATGTAAATAAAAATGAACAAAAAGCATACCATATTTTAGTACCTAATTTGTACTATTTGGTACCTCATATAAAAAAATTAGTACCTCACGGTATTTAAAGTTATTACCAAAAAACGTTACACCCGCCAACCTGACAGTCAGAATGGCGGGTGTATTTTATTACGCTATGATCCCGCGATTATTGATAAATTCTATAAAAGCCAAATTTTAGTACCTTTTTAATACTTTAATATTCAATTATAAATTGAACCATTTTATTTGTGGTTTCCGAGTTTTACTAATTTTACACATTGCATTGCTATTAAAAAAAATCAGGCGCTTTAATTTTTAACCGTATCGATATCGTTTTTAAGAAAAAACGCTACGCTACAACTATTTTTATTACGCCAGGATTTAGTACCTTTCATGTTTAATCTGTTACCCTTTCACGGTTAATCTGTTAGGTTCAATTAACTATGAAAATTACGTCTTACAAATGGCCAGGAGCCATGTCAAGGGATGCTTCCTAAGAAGAAATTCCGCTCTTCATTGTGCATGTAATTGTGCACCTAATACCTACTCTTAAGTACATGGTGATTAATCAAATAAAACTTGCAAATTATGTCTGTTTGTCCGTATATTAGTGCGATGAATATACTTCTTTGTGGGATTCCGTTGATGTCCTTGTTTTGCTAAGAAATGCTAAGTACCACATACTATATTCTACTGTGAATACGATTGAAATACATACCTTTTACAAGCAATATTTTCATTTAACTATTCTTACATGAGGTTTTTCTATCGTCTTGGTTAGTTTCTTAACTTATACATAACTAACAAAATACCACACCCGGTAGTATTTTCATGTTTAATATCCAAAAGGTGGATACAGGGTGGATTTTCTATTTGAGTCAGTGAGGGCAGCTACCAGATCCCGTGCTGCTACGAGAAAACGGTCTTAGAAGACCTTCCCTCGATTTCAAATTAATAAAGATTGGCTTTTACAGATTTTGAAAAAAATATACAGGGTGCGAGAAAAAGGTCATTTTTGCAAACTTTTTGAAGTGAAAACTTCTTTGGCGGCGCTGGGCACTTTTTGAGGTGGGGAAAAAATGATAAACTCGAGACAGCGTAAGGCGATCACGTGACCGTAAGGGGCGTAAGGCGATCACGTGGCATTTAAATGAATAAAGAAAAACTCAATGTTATTTGACATTTATGTTGCGGACTCCTTTTCAAGACTCTTTACCTATGTTCAAATAATTTGACGTTGTCATGGCAGTATGTAAATAAACATGTCAATGAAAAAGTGTGATCTTATTTGAGAATGATAATAATATATAATGAATAAATAGAATACCTCCGCTAAACGTATGTATCGTGTTACAGGGCGTCGGTAACATAGTGTGGTGAGTTTTCACT